>NC_138558.1:3941328-4071171 GCF_964273705.1 Natrix helvetica | reverse complement strand
AAGGGCAGCTGT
The DNA here is from genome assembly GCF_964273705.1 of Natrix helvetica. Classification (NCBI taxonomy): domain Eukaryota; kingdom Metazoa; phylum Chordata; class Lepidosauria; order Squamata; family Natricidae; genus Natrix; species Natrix helvetica. The sequence goes on along the minus strand of NC_138558.1, from coordinate 4,071,159 downwards.
GCATTTCTACGTAGGATGTAATAATAATAATAATAATAATATATTTATTTCTTAGCCGCGCCCTCTCCCGAAGGACTCGGGGCGGCGTACAACAAAACATTCGAAATAAATATGCAAACAAAACAAACATATAACAAGGTACACTAAAACATACATACATATATATAAGGAGGAGATCGATTAATAAAAACAATTAAAATACTGTATTTAAAACCCCTAAAAATTAAATGTAAATTAAAATACCCAGTTAAAAACCCGTCAGGAGCGATATGGTTAAATCAAAGTTGAGCCAGGCCAGCTGCTTGGAATAGGTGGGTCTTAAGCTTAATACGGAAGGAGCGGAGGTCAGAGGTATTCCTAATATCCGGAGGGAGGTCATTCCACAGGGCTGGGCCCGCCACAGAGAAGGCTCTACTCCTAGGCGCCGCCCCACGACATTGTCTAGCGGACGGCACCTGGAGGAGCCCCTCTCTGTGCGAGCGAATTGGTCGCAGGGATGTATGGGGCAGAATACGATCCCGCAAGTAACTAGGTCCTAAGCCATGGAGCGCTTTAAAGATAGTTATCAAAACCTTGAAACGCACCCGATAGGCCACAGGAAGCCAGTGCAGCTCGCGCAGGAGCGGTGTCACGTGGGAGTACCTAGTACTCCCCATAATTACCCGCGCGGCTGCGTTCTGGACCAACTGCAGCCTCCGGGTGCATTTCAAGGGAAGCCCCATGTAGAGAGCGTTACAGTAGTCCAAGCGAGACGTCACCAGCGCATGAGTGACTGTGCGCAAGGCATCCCGGTCCAGTAGGGGGCGCAATTGGCGCACCAGGCGAACCTGGTGGAACGCCCCCCTTGCCACGGCTGTCACATGGTCATCCATGGACAGCCGGGCATCTAGGAGGACGCCCAAATTGCGCGCCCGCTCCACGGGGGCAAGATGGATGCCCCCAATGGCCAATGATGGAATTAATTGGCTGAACCGGGGGGCTGGTACCCACAGCCACTCCGTCTTGGAAGGGTTGAGCTTGAGTCGGTTGTCATCCATCCAGATCCGTACGGCTTCCACACACCGGGACATCACTTCGATGGCCTCGTTGGGGTGGTTCGGGGTGGAAAAGTACAGCTGAGTATCATCAGCGTACAGATGGTATCCCACCCCGAAACCACGGATGATCTCACCCAGCGGCTTCATATATGTGTTGAACAGGAGTGGCGAGAGGACCGACCCCTGTGGCACCCCACAGGTAAGGGGGCGTAGGGTCGACCTCTCTTCTCCTGTCAACACACGCTGCGTCCGGTCAGAAAGGTAGGAGCCGAACCACCGCAAAACGGTGCCCCGGACCCCCAGCCCCTCCAGCCGGCGCAGCAGGATACCATGGTCGATGGTATCAAAAGCCGCCGAGAGGTCTAATAGGACCAGGATAGAGGAACAACCTCTATCTCTGGCCCTCCAGAGATCATCCACCAACGCGACCAAGGCCGTCTCCGTGCTGTGACCGGGGCGGAAGCCGGACTGGCGCGGGTCTAGATAATCATTTTCCTCCAGATGTCGTGGGAACTGGTAGGCCACCACACTCTCTACAACCTTCGCCAAGAAGGGAAGGTTGGAGACAGGACGATAATTAGCCAGCTCCAAAGGGTCCAGGGAAGGCTTCTTGAGCAAGGGTCTCACCACCGCCTCTTTCAAGGCGGCCGGGAGAGACCCCTCTCCCAACGAAGCATTCACTAGGCCCAGGAGCCAGTCTCGTGTAACCTCCCAGGATGCCAGTACAAGCCAGGAGGGACACGGGTCCAATAAACATGTGGTGGGTCGCAGTCGTCCACGCAATCTGTCCAAATCCTCGAGGCAACCGAGTCAAACTCCTCCCAGATAGAAACCTCAAGACTCGCCATGGGCGTCTCCACTGGATCACTGACAGGAACCCAGTCTCTCCGGATTTGAGCGATTTTATCCTGCAGATATTTACCAAATTCCTCTGCCCTGCCCTGTAGAGGGGCCTCCCGCGGCCTCTGAAACAAGAGGGAGCGGGACACCCGAAACAGGGCGGCAGGGCGGTTCTCCGCGGATGCAATGAGAGTGGCACAGTATTGACGTTTGGCCATTCTCAATGCCACAAGGTACGTCCTTAAATGGGCTCGTACCTGTGTTCGATCAAATTCGGAGCGAGAGGATCTCCAACGACTCTCTAGACGTCTCTTGCGGCATTTCATCACCCTCAGCTCCTCGGTAAACCAAGGGGCCAGGGTGGATCGTTGCCGCCGGAGAGGCCGCAAAGGCGCCATCCGGTTCAAGGCCCCGGTAGTTGCATTATTCCACGCAACCACCAGGTCCCCTACCCGGGGGCGGGTCAAGGTTACAGGAGGTGGCCCAAGCTCCCTCTGGAACCTATCAGGTTCCATCAGGCGCCTGGGGCGGAACCATCTGGAACTTTCTTGTTCCGCCTCCCCGCGGCGGGAGGTAGCACCAGGGAAGTCAAGACGAAGGAGTGAGTGGTCTGACCATGACAGGGGAGTGATGGTTAAGTCACCTCCTCCCAGATCACTCAGCCACTGGCCAGAGACAAAAACAAGGTCCAGAGTGTGACCTCCCTCGTGTGTTGGGCCCTGAATCATTTGAGTCAGGTCCATGGCTGTCATGGAAGCCATGAACTCCCGAACCCCCTCTGATGCTTCTCCCACCGACGGCAGGTTAAAATCCCCCATCACTAAAAGTTTGGGGGTCTCAACCGCCACCGATGCGATCAGCTCAAGGAGTTCAGGCAGGGCCGCTGATGTATAGCGAGGAGCCAGGTATACTATCAGCAGGCCCAACTGTCTCCCAGGCCCCCATTTCACAACAAGGGCTTCACATCCGGACGTCTGTGGCACAGTAGACTCCCTCGGCTCTAGATCCTCCCGAATAATTGCTGCCACCCCACCGCCCCTTCCCTGGGCCCGGGGCTGGTGAAATGCTCGGTATCCTGGTGGGCACATTTCCACTAGGGGACGACCTCCCTCGTGGCCCAACCAGGTCTCCGTTATTCCCGCGAGGTCCGGCTCCCCCTCTAAAATTAGATCGTGAATGAGGGGGGCCTTGTTAACAACGGACCTCGCATTGCATAACAACAGCCTTAGGCCCTGGGTCTGTGACTCTTGACCACCTAGAACGCGGGGGTTGGTACAAGCGACCGGGTGTAACCAGCAACCACGGTCTCCCAACCGACTGTAAGTTCTTAAATTGTCCTCGTATCTGCCCCTCCCTGCGACTGTTGGAATTAAAGAGCCCTGTATAGGAATGATGTCCTCCCCCTCCTCCTCCCTTCCGCCCCTTCTGCTCGCGACCACACCTGGGGGCCCGGCTCTCACATCGCTCCTGATCTGAGACCCACCCGCCCCACAACCCCTGAACCCCCCCCCTACAAATATTTAAAAAACAACTAACTAAAAACCCCCTGAGTCTCCGCTTCCTCCACCTCTCGGGATTAATAAATGTACAATGTACGGTTAAGGTTAAGGGGGCTACATATGTCCAGTGGAAGAAAGAGAAGGATGAAGAGGACAGGATGAGAGCTATCATCAGACGCTGGAAGGGCTGCCCCAAAGAAGAAAGGGGGGGGGGGTCAACCTGTTCTCCAAAGCCCCTGAGGGCAGGACAAGAAACAACGGGTGGAAACTAATCGAGGAGAGAAGCAACCTGGAACTAAGGAGGAATTTCCTGACGGTCAGGACAATTAACCGGTGGGACAGCTTGCCACCAGAAATTGTGGGTGCTCCATCACTGGAGGTTTTAAAGAAGAGACTAGACAATCATTTGTTCTGGATGGTGTCAACAATGTTTTACCTTGAGCGGGGAGGAAGAGGAGGCGGGGAGGAGGGGGGAGGAAGAGAAGGAGGTGGGGGGAGGAGGAGGAGGAGAGGAGTGGGGAGGAGGAGGGGGGGAGGTGGAGAAGGAGAGGAGGGGGGAGGAGGAGGGGAGGAGGGGGGAGATGGAGAAGGAGAGCAGGGGGGAGGAGGAGGGGAGGAGGAGGAGGAGGGGGGAGATGGAGAAGGAGAGGAGGGGAGGAAGAGGAGGCAGGGAGGAGGGGGGAGGAAGAGAAGGAGGTGGGGGGAGGAGGAGGAGGAGAGGAGTGGGGAGGAGGAGGGGGGGAGGTGGAGAAGGAGAGGAGGGGGGAGGAGGAGGGGAGGAGGGGGGAGATGGAGAAGGAGTGCAGGGGGGAGGAGGAGGGGAGGAGGAGGAGGAGGGGGGAGATGGAGAAGGAGAGGAGGGGAGGAAGGGGGAGGAGGAGGAGGGGAGAAGGAGAGGAGGGGGAGGAGGAGGGAAGGAGGAGGGGGGAGGAGGAGGAGGGGAGAAGGAGAGGAGGGGGAGGAGGAGGGAAGGAGGAGGGGGGAGGAGGAGGGGAGGAGGAGGGGAGAAGGAGAGGAGGGGGAGGAGGGAAGGAGGAGGGGGGAGGAGGAGGAGGGGAGGACTTTGGGGTCCTTGGTGCTCTCTGAGCTTGGTGGTTTTCTTGCAGACGTTTCGTTACCAAATTAGGTTACAGCATCAATGCTAGAAGGGGAGGAAGAGGAGGAAGGGAGGAGGAAGAGAACTGTGGGATCCTTGGTGCTCTCTTAGCGGTTTTCTTGCAGACGTCTCGTTACCAAATCAGGTAACAGCATCAATGCTAGAAGGGGGTGAGGTTTGCAGAGAAGAGGAGGAGGAGGGGTCTTTGGTGCTCTCTGAGCCTAGTGGTTTTCTTGCAGACGTTTCGTTACCAAACTAGGTAACAGCATCAATGCTAGAAGGGGATGAGGTTTGCAGAGAGGAGGAGGAGGAGGGGTCTTTGGTGCTCTCTGAGCCTAGTGGTTTTCTTGCAGACGTTTCGTTACCAAACTAGGTAACAGCATCAATGCTAGAAGGGGGTGAGGTTTGCAGAGAGGAGGAGGAGGAGGGGTCTTTGGTGCTCTCTGAGCCTAGTGGTTTTCTTGCAGACGTTTCGTTACCAAACTAGGTAACAGCATCAATGCTAGAAGGGGATGAGGTTTGCAGAGAGGAGGAGGAGGAGGGGTCTTTGGTGCTCTCTGAGCCTAGTGGTTTTCTTGCAGACGTTTCGTTACCAAACTAGGTAACAGCATCAATGCTAGAAGGGGATGAGGTTTGCAGAGAGGAGGAGGAGGAGGGGTCTTTGGTGCTCTCTGAGCCTAGTGGTTTTCTTGCAGACGTTTCATTACCAAACTAGGTAACAGCATCAATGCTAGAAGGGGGTGAGGTTTGCAGAGAAGAGGAGGAGGAGGAGGAGAAAGAGAACTGTGGGATCCTGGGTGCTCTCTGAATTTGGTGGTTTTCTTACAGACATTTCATTACCAAGCTACGTAACAGCATCAATGCTACGTTAGAAGACAATGGGGGGGGGGGGGGTTGGTGCAGGTATTTAGTGCACCCGATAAACATTAACCTAGTTTGGTAAATGAAACATCTGCAAAAAAAAAAAAACAAGTTCAGGGAGCACCAAGGACCCCTCGAACTGTTTAAAACGTGACTCTGGGAATGTTGTGCACGGAATAATAACAATATTCTGTTTTGCCCCCTGCGTGTCAACTTCTTTGCCCACCTGGATAACCCTCGAGGGGGTCCCGGGGCTTCCCTTTTGGCTGAGGACATGGGGAACCTTCTCACAACCCGCCGCTGTCCCGGGGCTCCACTTTTCCTTTCAACAACCAGGCCGAGTCGTCAGACGCCGGTAAACAGGACACACGGGGGGTAATGTGGGCTCTCCTTCCCCCCCCTCCGGCCGTAGACAACCGCTCACCTACCGTCGGTGAAGTCCAAAGCGTAAACTGGAAGCCTCCGTGCGATGTCATCAAAAATCCCTTTGCCGACATTGCAGAAGTCGTGCAGCTGAGGGAAGGAAGGAAATGTTATTTCGGTGCAAAAATGCTCCTCTATTGTTGAAGGAGAAAGAGAGAGAGAGAGCGCGGCGCAGCCAGCCAGACGGAAAAAGTCAGCGGATTCAAAGAAATGACGACGGGGGCACTGCATGCTGGCAAGAACTTAAAAGACCGGGGATGGGGAGAGGGGGCAACAGAGTGGGGGGGAGGGGGAACGACACACGGGGTCTTTCCAAAATGGCACCAGGTCTCAAGACGCCCCCCCCACCGCGAAAGGCAAGGTTGGCCTGGTTGCACGCAAAGCCACTGAAACCACCGTCAACGCGGGCGTTTTAGAAGAGGATTTTGGAAGCTGGGGGCTGAACTGTGGGGTCCTTGGTGCTCTCTTGAGCTGGGGGGTGTCCTTGAAGACGTTTCATTGCCCAACTAGGTAATGTCATCAATGACAGGAGGGAGGATTTGCGGAGGGGAGGAGGGGGACTGTGAGGTCCTTGGTGCTCTCTGAGCTTGGTGATTTTCCTTCAGACATTTCATGACCCAACTAGATAACACCATCAGTGCTAGAAGGGAGAAGGGTTTGCAGATAGGAGGGAGAGGAGGAGGAGGAGGAGGAGGAGGAGGAGGAGGAGGACAATGATTATGGGGTCAATGATTATGGGGTCTCTGAGCTTGGTGGTTTTCTTGCAGACATTTCATTACCAAGCTAGATAACATCATCAGTATCACAAGGGAGAGGGGTCTGCAGAGAGGAGGAGGAGGACTGTGGGGTCCTTGGTGCTCTCTGAGTTTGGTTTTTTGCAGACGTTTCATGACCCAACTAGGTAACATCATCAGTGCTAGAAGAGAGTGGGACTTGCGGAGAGGAAGGGGGGGGGGAGGAGGAGAGGAGAGAAGGAGGGGGAAGGAGGGAGGAAGAGGAGGAGGACTGTGGGGTCCTTGGTGCTCTCTGAGCTTGGTGGTTTTCTTGCAGACGTTTCATGACCCAACTAGAGAACGTCATCAGTGCTAGAAGGGAGTGGGGCTTGTGGAGAGGAAGGGGAGGAAGGAGGAGGAGAGGAGAGAAGGAAGGAGAAGGAGGGAAAGGAGGAGGAGAGCTGCGGGATCCTTGGTGCTCTCTGAGGTTAATGGTTTTCCTGCAGGCGTTTCATGACCCAACTAGGTAACATCATCAGTGCTAGAAGGGAGTGGGGATTGTGGAGAGGAGGAGAAAAAGGAGGAGAAGGAAGAGGAGGGGGGGAAACTGTGGGATACTTGGTGCTCTCTGAGCTTGGTGGTTTTTTGCAGACATTTCATTACCCAACTAGATAACATCATCAGTGTTAGAAGGCAGAAGGATTTGCAGAATGTGGGAGGAGGAGAAGGAAGAGGAGGGCGACGACTTTGGGGTGTTTGATGCTTTCTAAGCTTGGTGACTGTCTTGTAGATGTTTCATTACCAAACTAGGTAACACCCTCCGTGCTGGAAGAGAGGGCGCTCTCTTAAAGGTTAGCCATCCCTCACTTAACAGGAGACTTCCAACTTTTCTAAGAGACATGGTCGTATTTCGAGAACCTGAAACAAGGCCCCCGCTTTGCCCCTCCTGCTCTACCTTCAGGGGTTTGGAACCATGGGCTTTGTGGTCATCGGTCACCGCCGAGGGCCTCTGGTTGACCACCATCAGCAAGTGACGCTGGTGGACCAAAGCTTCTTTGAATTCCTCTTCCGTTTTGGTTTCCAGAAGTTTCTGCCGGAAGGTGATGTCCGAAAACATTGTGGCAAAAGTCCGGCCCACTTCGGTTGCCGTTTTGGTACTTTTCTGAGGAAGAAAACACAAGCAAAGCAAGAGAGTTGTGGATGGAGGAGGTGAAATTCTACATTATGTTTTATGACGGCTCCATGTTTTTCCGTCTTCATCCTAGATCTAACGAAAGTGGCTGGCCCAGTGGACCTGTGGAAACTTTTAACTGGACCTTGGTGGCCTCTCCCTCCATGTACTGGAACTGGAAGCTTCCAAGAAGAGACTGAACTGTCCTCTGTCAAAAATGGTGTAAGGTCTCCTGCTTGGGCAGGGGGTTGGACTAGATGACCTACAAGGTCCCTTCCAACTCTGTTATTCAGTGGAATGGCTGGCCTTCAGAAGTTGTGGGAGCTTCATCCCTGGAGGTTTTCAAGAAGAGACTGAACTGTCCTCTGTCAAAAATGGTGTAAGTTCTCCTGCTTGGGCGGGGGGGAGGGGGGTTGGACTAGATGACCTCCAAGGTCCCTTCCAACTCTGTTAATCTGTATGCTGAGGCTATGCAGCATAGGACACAGAACATCATCAGAGTTGGAACGGACCTTGGAGGTCATCTGGTCCAAACACCCTTGTTCTAGCAGGAGACACATTACCATATTTAAGAGGACAAAAATCTCTTCTGAAAAACCTCCAGGGATGAAGCACCCACTAACTTACGGTGGCAAGCTGTTCCACTGGTGAATTGCCCTCACTGTAAAGAATCCCCAGGGTGCTTTTTTTCAGGAGGCAACTGGACTTCCTTGTTTTTTTTCTTCGAAGACGTATCGCTTCTCATCCAAGAAGCTTCTTCAGCTCTGACAGGATAGTAGAACTGAAGAAGCCTCTGGGATGAGAAGCGAAACGTCTTCGGAGAAAGCCACAAGAAAGTCCAGTTGCCTCCTGAAAAAGCACCTTTAGGGCAAGCATGACCTGGATGATGGAGAATCTCTAAAGACTTTACCATTAAGAAATTTCTTAGTTCTAGGTTGCTTCTCTCCTTGATTAGTTTCCATCCGTTGCTTCTTATCCTGCCTTCAGGGGTTTGGGAGAATAGCTTGACTCCCTCTTCTTTGGGGCAGCCCCTGAGATATTGGAAGACTGCTATCATGTCATCCTTAGTCCTTCTTTTTCCTAGATTAGCCGTACCAAATTCCTGTATCACTTCTTCAGATAAGCACTTCACGTAAGAACTTTAAAGGATACTTTAGATTACAGAATATAGAGCTATAGACTTGGCAGGGACCTTGGAGGTCTTCTAGTCCACCCCTCGGCCCAAGAGCCATTCTGGACAAATGGCTGTCCAATCTCTTCTAGTGTTTCTCAAACTTGATAAATTTAAAACACGTAGCCATCAACTCCCATCAACTCATCAATGATTTAGATGAGGGGATAGATGGGGAACTCATCAAATTTGCAGATGACACCAAGCTGGCAGGAATAGCCAACACTCCAGAAGACAGGCTTAAGATACAGAAGGATCTTGACAAACTTGAACATTGGGCACTATCTAATAAAATGAAATTCAATGGTGAGAAAAGGAAGGTTCTACATTGGGGAGAGTTTGAAGAAATGAAATTCAATGGTGAGAAGAGTAAGGTTTAGGCAAGAAAAACGAAATGCACAGGTACAGTATAGGTGGTACCTTGCTCAATAGCAGTAATTGTAAAGGGGGTTTTGGAGTCCTAGTGGACAATCACTTAAATAGGAGCCAGCCGTGGGCAGCAGCTGCCAAAAAAGCCAACACAGTTCTAGGCTGCATAAACAGAGGGATAGAATCAAGATCAGGTGAAGGGTTAATACCACTTTATAAGGCCTTGGTAAGGCCACACTTGGAATATTTGCATTCAGTTTTGGTCGCCACGATGTAGAAAAGATGCGGAGACTCTAGAAAGAGTGCAGAGAAGAGCAACAAAGAGGATTAGGGGACTGGAGACTAAAACATATGAAGAACGGTTGCAGGAACTGGGTATGTCTAGTTTGATGAAAAGAAGGGCTAGGGGAGACATGATAGCAGTCTTCCAATATCTCAGGGGTTGCCACAAAGAAGAGGGAGTCAAACTATTCTCCAAGGCACCTGAGGGTAGAACAAGAAGCAATGGGTGGAAACTAATCCAGGAGAGAAGCAACCTAGAACTAAGGAGAAATTTCCTGACAGTGGGAACAATGAACCAGTGGAACTCCTTGCCTCCAGAAGTTGTGAAAGCTCCAACACTGGAAGTCTTTAAGAAGATGTTGGATAGCCATTTGTCTGAAACGGTATAGGGTTTCCTGCCTAAGCAGGGGGTTGGACTAGAAGACCTCCAAGCTCCCTTCCAACTGTTATTCTATTCTATTCTATTTTATTCTATTCTATAGTATTCTATTCTATTCTATTCTATAATATTTATTCTATTCTATAGGATTTATTCTATTCTATTCCTATTTCTATTCTATTCCTTATTCTATCCTATATTCTATCCTATCCTATCCTTATCCTTATCCTATTCTATTCCATTCCTATTCCTATCCTTATTCTATTCTATTTTAATCTATTCCATATCCTATCCTATCCTATTCCCCAGATGGAATTCTGGGAGTTGAAGTCCACAAGTCTTAAAACCTACTACAGGCCCCTGTGTTATTGGATCATGGCACAGACTTCATATATAAGCCTGATATTCCGCATGGAGTCCTTTCACCGTCGCTTGAAATAGGGTGAATTCTGCTTCGACATTCCCCCCGCCCCCCCAAAGGCAAGGAAGATCAACTCACACCAGTCCAGAAGGAAAGTCCACCTACCATTTTCGGAGGCGCCAGGACCAAAATGACGAACCTCACTTCACAGGAATTCTCCCCCCAGTTCTGGGGTCTTTCGAGCCGGCTGATGCAAACATGACGTCTCTGGAGTGATTTTATAGTGCAACTGTCAAAACGAGATAATAGGGTTATTCCGGCAGGATCGGTTGGAGAAGATGGCTAGCGGTCCTTTTCTGGGAAGGAAGTTAGTTGGCTTGAAAGGAAGACACAATTAGGCCTGGTTTCCACGATGGACCAGTGAACAGAGGACCAACTACCCTGTTTCCCCCAAAATAAGACCTCCCCAGATAATAAGCCCAATCGGGCTTTGGAGCGCATGCGCTAAAATAAGCCCACCCACCCCCAAAATAAGCCCTCCCCGAAAATATTGCAACACAGCAGCAGCCATGAGGTGACCACGCTTGCTGCCTCCTGCGCCTCAAAAATAATAAGACTTCCCTGAAAATAAAGCCAAGCACTTATTTCGGGGGGGGGGGTGTCAAAAGAAAATAAGACCATGTCTTATTTTCGGGGAAACACAATAGGAAAGACCTTTATAATTTGTACAGAATATGTACCACTCATGCATCAAACGCTTATTTCTTACAAGGATTGTGATGGAGTGATCCATTAGCCCCCTAATGGGGAGGCGGGGGGAGAATTATGGAGAACGTTAACAGAGATGGAAATTGATTTATCTTGTCTCTGGGGGTCTATGCACAAACATGGGGTCCTTGGTGGTTTCTGAGCTGTCTAAGTTTTGGATGTTCTCTGGCAGACGTTTCGTGACCCGACTAGGTAACATCATCAGTGCTAGAAGGGAATGGGGTTTGAGGAGGAAGAGGAAGAGGATAAGTGAGGGCTCCTTGGGGCTCTCTGAGCTTGGTTGCTCTCTTGCAGACATTTCATGGACCAACTAGGTAACATCGTCAGTGCTAGAAGGCTTTGCAGAGAGGAGGAGGAGGAGGAAGGGGACGACTGTGGAGTCCATGGTACTTGAGGAGGTTGGGGAGGAACCTGGGCCAGTCCTGGAGTCTGGGGAAGGCTCTGATGAGGGCTCTGTGTCGGAGGCAGAGAGGGGGCCAGAGCCGTATGCCAGTTATCAGCTGCCTTCGGAGTCAGACATCAGTGAGGCAGAACAGCTGGAGCCTGTTCCCAGTGTGCGCATGCGCAGAGTTGCCAGGCGAAGGGAACCGCTAAAGAACAGGGGTTGACTTGGGAGTAAGGCCACAGGTGGACGATGAATGGCCCCTCCCAGAGGGAATAAAAGGGGAGCGAAAGGGGAGTGGAGTTTGCAGAAGACCATCAGTTCGCTTCATTGGTTCATGACTCTCCAGGACTCCTGGCCAAGTTCTGCAGATATCGGCCTGGCAGCTCTCCAAGCCAGAGAAGGTCTGTGACTGTAAATCCTCCCTCGAAAGACTTTGCTGGCTGTGAATGAGCAGAATTCACAGTCAATTAATTTAAAAAGGTTTTTGCCAGGACAAGGAGTTTGCTTCAGGCTCTTGGGAAGCCTAGGTGAGAACACTTTGGTCAGCTCCACTGAGGATGGCTGAAGATGATCAATCGGTAAAAAAAGTTGGTTGCGTGTCCATTTCTGGCAGAAACGTCCGTGTGTTGCAATTACGGAGAGCAGATGCAAGAGAATTTCTGGTGCAACTCAGGTTATCTGTCAAAACCTCTGGCTTCTTAGATGCTTTGAGCTCTTCATCTATATTCATGAGCTCAAATCGGTGAGTGAGGGGAACTGCTTAATGCTCTATTTGCAATTCGGGATTTTGTTCTTTGCATCCACTAAGATGACACAGCTTCCACTTTTACTCAATAGCAATAACATTTATCCCATCTTGGAGGGGGGAGAAAAAGCCATATTTTTTTTTTTATTACTATCTTTGGGAAACGCTGCGTTCCTCAAAGCATTACCTTCTAGCGAAAAATATTATAGGCAGTCCTCGGCTTAATGACCACAATGGAGTCCCCAAATTTCCTGTTGCTAAGTGAGACAGCGGTTAAGTGAATTTTGTCCCACTTTTAAGACCTTTCTTGCCACCGTTGTTAAGCGAATCCTTGCCTTCGTTAAGATAGTAACAACAGCTTCCCCGTTGACTTTGACTTGTCAAGAGGGTCACAAAAGGCGGCCGCGGGACACCCCAACCGTCGTAAATACGAGCCAGTTGCCAAGCATCTGGATCTCCAGGCCACGGTGGAGATGTTGCAAGAGTCGTTAAGTGTGAAAAGTGGTTGTAAGCAGGGGTGGCATTCACTTACTTTCCCTACCTGTCTGCAAATGTCAGTGGTGCACATCTACGCATGTACTTGGCCTTCCGCCCATGTGCTTTGATCATGCGTGAGCCTTGAAAACGTGCCTAAATAGAGCAGGGATGGTTGTAAGTTGCTTTTTTGGGGTGCGGTTGTAACTTCGAATGATCCCTAAATGAATGAGGGGTGGTGGTGTCTCTTTTTTGACATCACTTCAGCCCCTGAGATTTGCCGTGACACAATCACAGCTTACAAAATCTGGAAGTCTCCTATAAGTATCTTATCAGAGGCCTTAACTGACCCGAAATCCAAGGAACCCATCCACCCAGCTCCTTGCGATCTGCAAACAGCTGAGATTTCATAGCTTGGCTCAAAAAAAATTAATACATGAATTACATTTTAAGGATGAAATTACAGGGTCCTGACAAGGCTCTGTAGGAAGCATCCTGAAGTGCGAAGTGAAGTTCTCACACTTGTCAGAAGTAAAAAGAAAAAGAAAAAAAACCTTGATGGCAGATCCGTCCATTTATAATACGAAAGCAGATGGAAACTGAGCTTTCAGAGCCAAAACGAAAGTTGTCCAACACTCTTGATATTGGGCAAGAGAAAGGTGGAAATTTATCTCTCTCCCCCACTCACTCTGTGTGTGTGTGTGTGTGTGTGTGTGTATGTGTGTGTTTTCCAGCATAACTCTGAAACGCCTCGAGCAATTTCAATCAAACTTGGTACACAGATAACTTACTCTCTGGAAAAAAATACCGTGGGGGTAAGACGCCCCTAACACCCCTCAGTGTGTGTGTTCTGTTAAGATACAGCCTGTTGTGCCTTAAAATGGCTTCTACTGTGCAGTGCAGTAGAATTGTCATGGTAACGGCTTCACAGTACTCCACAAGGGGATCCCTCTGCTAAATCCAACCTGACATAAATACCCGGGCAATGCTATAAATAACTCTCCAGATCCACCAGTTGCCAAAATGCTTTCATCATCACTTTTTAGAGTTTTTTGATGACCAAAAGTCATTATCAAAAATTCTTGGAGGTTTCTGCGGCAAAACTGGGGTGAGGGGGTGGGGAAGAGGAATGTCCGGATCAAAAGTAATTTCTAATGTTGAATTTTCCCCCTTAGCAGAGGGAGCCCCCTTGTGGAGTACTGTGAAGCCGTTACCATGGCAACTCCACCGCTGCACAGTAGAAGCCATTTTAGGGCAGTACAGTAAGAGCCATTTAAGGCACACCAGGCTGTATCTTAACAGAACACCTCCTCCGAGGAGTGTTAGGGGTATCTTACCCCCACAGTATTTGTTTCCAGAGAGTAAGTCATCTGTGTACCAAGTTTGGTTGAAATTATTCAAGGCGTTCCAGAGTTATGCTGGAACATACACACCCACAGCTGTGTGTGTGTGTGTGTGTGCGTGCGTACGTACGTACGTACGTACATACATACATATAATGTATTGTGTCACATTTGTGCTGATAAATAAATAAAGGGAGACTAGTATAGATCTATTTCAAGCTATTTAGCTCTCATCAGTTAGCCATACCCTTACTGGGAATCGAACCTGGGCTGTATTACATATTAGGCAGTTGTATTAGCCACTAAGCCACAGGCTCTCCTCCTTTATCAGGTAAGACAGGGAAATAGGTATGTATTGTGTCACAACCCCTGGTACGCCCAAATATGGAAGGGAGCATATATATATAGCATAGAAAATAATGATGATGGGGAAAAAATATCGCTTACATCACCCCAGAGCTTAGCTTTCTAGTAAATCATGATGTTTTTCGACCCTTGGAAATAAAAAAACCCTGCTCTTTTAAAACCATTGTTTGATAATGACCTGGATTACACACGATAATTCAGTCCTGCTAATGTGGAAGTTGTCTCCCGTCCAAGCGGGAGGCATAAAATTACTTTTAAATCACTTTCAGAAATAATTCAGTGCTTCTGGGTGCATTTATGGCTCCTGCGGAGATGGGGAAACGTGTCATCCCGAGACAAATGGCTGGCACAAAAGCCAAGTGGCCATTTGCCAATTTAGTACAGAAGAACTGATTTTGGAAGGGACCCAGAGGTCTTCTAGTCTAACCCCTTCTCAAGCAGGAGACCCTATGCCAGTGATGGCAAACCTATGGCACACGTGCAGGAAGTGGCACGCAGAGCCATCTCTCCGGGCACACTAGCCGTTGCCCGTTGCCCTTGTGGGTTCCAGCGCATCTTTGTGCATGAGGGAGCATCGGATACCAGAAGAGCAGCTCCCTAGTGTGCATGGGCACGCCAGGAATCTCAGCTTCAAGTTTCTGGTGCGCATATGCATGCCAGCCAGCTATTCTTCACATGCACATGCACGCCAGAAATCAGAAGACCAAGTGACCCGCACACAAGCTGCTCTTTCAGTTTTTGGCAGTCCCCCACGCACACACTCGGTGCCAAAAAGGTTCGCCAACATTGCCCTATACCCATTCCAGCTGGCACAGTGGTTAGACTGCAGCATTGCAGGCTAATTCTGCTGACTGCCAGGGATTTGATCCTCACCGGCTCAAGGTTGACTCAGCCTTCCGTCCTTCCGAGATCGGTAAAATGAGGACCCAGATTGTTGGGAGTTTTTTGGGTGATCCTCGAGATTAGAGAACCAGTTTGGTGAAGCAGTTAAGGTGCTCAGCTAGAAACCAGGAGACAATGAGTTCTAGTGCTGCCTTAGGCATGAAAGCCAGCTGGGTGACTTTCAGCCAATCACCAGGAGACAGTGAGTTATAGTCCCACCTTAGGCATGAAAGCCAGCTGGGTAACTTTGGGCCAACCACCAGGAGACGGTGAGTTCTAGTCCCACCTTAGGCATGAAAGCAAGCTAGGTGACTCTGGCCCAACCACCAGGAGACGGTGAGTTCTAGTCCTGCCTTAGGCATGAAAGCTGGCTGGGTGACTTTGGGCCAACCACCAGGAGACGGTGAGTTCTAGTCCTGCCTTAGGCATGAAAGCCGGCTGGGTGACTTTGGGCCAATCACCAGGAGACAGTGAGTTCTAGTCCTGCCTTAGGCATGAAAGCTGGCTGGGTGACTCTGGCCCAACCACCAGGAGACGGTGAGTTCTAGTCCTGCCTTAGGCATGAAAGCCGGCTGGGTGACTTTGGGCCAACCACCAGGAGATAGTGAGTTCTAGTCCTGCCTTAGGCATGAAAACCGGATGGGTGACTTTGAGCCAATCACCCTTTCTCAGCCCAGCCTACCTCACAGGGCTGTGGTTGAAGGTGAAGATACATAAAATATTGGGCCACTTCCCTATTAAATAAGAAGCTGACCTCCTCTACTATGCTATGAAAACATTTCAATTGTCATTCCCCCCCCCTCTCACTCCAAATTGATGAGCATCAGTAGACCAAAATATAGGAGAACATCTCTGGCCTACGTACTTTAGCTTCCTGAGCCCTTCCAAAAAGCCCAATTAAACCATTATTTAGCTCCTGCGTTACTCAGTGAATGAATTACCCCAATCCTTATAGCGAAGGAGTTGCCTGCGTTTAATTAAAGAGAACATTTGCACAATAAAAAAAGCATCTTTCCTATCATCAAAGAGGCAAGAGAGAAGGGAGGGAACCCTCTAAGCGGGTAGGAGAGGAAGAATCTCTTTAGAACATGATCTTGGAAGAATAATTAAATTTTCTTAAATTCTCAGAGTCTGGCATTATGCTAAGAGACAAAGCAAGAGTCAGGTTAACTCCTTATGAACTGCAGCAGGAGGATAAATTATACAAGAGGTCCTCGTCTTACGACCACAACGGAACCCCAAATTTCCACTGGTAAGCGAGACAGCCGTTAAGTGAGTTTTTTGCCCCCGTGTTATGACCTTCCTGGCCATCGTTGTTAACCGTTGTTAAGTGACTCACTGCTGTTCTTAAGTGAATAGCATGCGTTTGCTAAGTGAGTAACCCGCTTGCTACGGGAATCTGGCTTCCCCATTGACTCTGTTTTATCAGAAGGTCGCAAAAGGTGTCCCGGTGACCCTGGAACTGTCGTAAATACGAGTCAGTTGCCAAGTGCCTGAATTTTAATCGTGCGACCACGGGGATGCTGAAACGGTCGCAAATGTGAAAAACGGCCGTGAGTCACTATTTTCAAGGCGGTTGTAACTTTGAACCGTCACAAAATGAACTGTGGCTAAGTCAAGGAATCAAAAAAAAAAAAAAGATTGGAAAATGTCCGCCATGTACCATATTCCCTCTAGTTCAGTGATGGCGGCTGATCTTTTTGTCATCGTGGGCCGAAAGTGGCATAATGCAATGCGCAAGCGACGCCACCCCCGTATGCCACACAGCCCTGTGTAGGTATGCGCAACCCCCGTGCCCCATTTTGGGCCTAGTAGGCTTCCCTGCAGCCTCCTGGGACCAAAAACGCATCTCCCTCATGCGCTCCGCTCCCCGCGCATGCACAACCGAGACCCAAAAATCAGCAGGCCGGCAGGAGGTACGCACACATGCGCAGTGGAACTGAGCTGGGGCAACGGTGCGCGTCCCTGCAGAGCGGGCTCTGAATACTACACGTGACACGCATGACATAGGTTTGCCATAACGGCCCTGAAAATTGGGCAAGAGTCCATGATAGAAAGATATTCCTTGGATTAAAGATGTGAAAGAATATACAGCTAATCCACGACTACAATGGAGCCCCAAATTTGAACAGCTGAGCAAAGCAGTGAGCTTTACTCCTTTTTATGACCTTTCTCACCACGGTTGTTAAGCAGAGTACTGCCATTGTTAAGTGGATCATGCGGTCGTTAAGCCAATCTGGCTTCCCCCACTGACATGGCCAGCTGGGGAATTCTGGGAGCTGAAGTCCGCCAGTTTTAAAGCTGCCAAGGTTGGACATGCCGGCTCGAAGGCGTTTTGATTTAAGTTAAATTTATTTATTTATTTATTTACATTTATTTTTTGGGCAGTGAGCATTCCTGGCTGTAGGTAACTCACATATATGTCAGTTAATGCCTCCAACTTCCCCTCAGAAATTTTTCCCCAACACTTCCTTGGGGGACTTGTTAAAGAGAAATCTTCTCGCACGCCCAGCCCACAGCCGAGAAACGGCTAAAATTGTCTTTTCCAGCAAAATTACCTCCACATAATTGAAACCTTCAAACTAGAAGGTGAAAAGAAGAAAGGAAAAACCCACCATACCTGAATGCTTCAAAATAGGGTGGTTTGAATCCAAAAATGTTTGGAACTTGAAAGTGTGTATATGCACATGCCTCATGTCGAACAAAATGTCCCTTTTTGCTACCAAGAAATTCCCCATTGTAAGGATTCATTAAAGCTTTCGGGAATACAATACAATAGCAGAGTTGGAAGGGACCTTGGAGGTCTTCTAGTCCAACCCCCTGCACAGGCAGGAGACCCTATACCGTTTCAGACAAATGGCTATCCAACATCTTCTTAAAGACTTCCAGTGTTGGGGCATTCACAACTTCCGGAGGCAAGCTGTTCCACTGATTAATTGTTCTCACTGTCAGGAAATTTCTCCTCAGTTCTAAGTTGCTTCTCTCCTTGGTTAGTTTCCACCCGTTGCTTCTTGTCCTGCCCTCAGGTGCCTTGGAGAATAGTTTGACTCCCTCTTCTTTGTGGCAACCCCTGAGACATTGGAAGACTGCTATCATGTCTCCCCTAGTCCTTCTTTCTATTAAACGAGACATACCCAGTTCCTGCAACCGAATGTAGTATGTGAGTAAAAATACATACCCAAGGTAGTGCTTGGCTTAAAATGACCGTTGGAAGTTACGATGACATTGGGGGGGGGGGGGGGAAGGATTTACGACCATATTTCACGTTTACGACCAAATGCAGCATCCTTGTGGTCACACGATTAAAATTCAGACGCTCGGCAACTGGCATGTACTTATGACAGTTGCGGTCAGGCGACCTTCTGAGCAGCAAATTCAATGGGGAAGTCAGGTTCACTTAACAACTCTGCGACTAGCTTGACGAGCGTAGCGATTGACTTAACAACCGTGGCGAGAAAGGTCGTAAAAAAGGGACAAAGCTCCCTTAACAAATCTTTCATTTAGCAACCTAAGTTGCTAAGTAGGTATGTTGAAGCCTACCTACACAGGTTGACCTCGACAGTCTGGCAACCGTTCACGTAGCAACCGTCAGAAGTTACGACAGCGTGACTTGCAACCGGTCCTCGCACTTATGACCGCTGCAGCATTCCTGGAGTCATGTGATCAAATTTTGGGTGCTGAGCTTGACGGAGTTATGACCATTGCAACTTTTGGGGTCCTTTGTGACTTTCCCAGCTGGCGCCTGATGAGCAAAGTCAACAGGGTAAGCAGGATTCGCTTAAGGACGGCGCCATTCACTAAACAAATGCAGTGATTTGCTTAACAGCCCTGGCAAAAAAAGGTCATAAAATCAGGCACAGATCCCTTAACGATCATCTTCCTTGGAAAACAAACTTCTGCTCCCAATTGTGGTTGCAAGTCAAGGACTACAGTGGTCATAAATTACATTCAAATGTATGATCTTTTGCATTTCGAAAGGAAGAAGGCAATTTATTCCTTCATTATTTTCTCTCCCAAAGTACCAAGAAAGGAAAGTAGAGTACATGCAAAAGCTTTAAAAATTCACCAACTTCCAAAGGACTTAAAATTTGTCCGTTTGTTCTCTGTGCCATTGTTTTATTCTGTTTCAGCAGGTGTTGCTCGCATTGTCTGCCGTCATTTTGCATTAAAGAATAATTTGCCTTTAAAAGAAGTTTCTCAGCGGAAAAATTGAACAAAGAAAACTAGATAAATTAAGAAATGTTACTTCAACCTGTACTTTTTTCTTCCTTTTCCCTTCCCACACAATATTAATATAGAGGAGGTGATGGAATAAAGGCACATTTTTTTTAATACAAGTAGTCCTCGACTTACAACCGTAATTGAGCCAAGCTTTCCTGTTGCTGAGAGAAACATTTGTTAAGTGAATTTGCCCCGTTTTACGACCTTTCTTGGCACAGCTGTTAAGTCAATCACTGCTGTTCTTAAGTTAATAGCACTGCAGTTAAGTGAATCTCTGCAGTTGATAAGTTGGTAACCCAGTTGTTAAGTGAGTCTGGCTTCCCACTGACATTGCTCATAAGATGGTGGCAAAAGGGGATCGTGTGATCCCGGGATATTGTGACCGTCGTAAATGTGAGTCAGTTGCAAGTGTCTGAATTTTGACCTCGTGACCATGGGGATGCTGCAACGGTCGTAAGGATGAAAAACGGTCCAAAGTCACTTTTTTCAGAGGCGGCGTAACTTTGAATGGTCAGTAAACGAAATGTCCATTCCAGACAAATGGTTCTTAAAAACCTCCAGTGTTGGAGGCCAAAGTTGTAACCTAAAGAAGTTTTCCTAAGTTCTTGAAATTACCGATTTTCAATAATTTAGAAAACTACTTTAGGTTAGTTTTCTGGTATTTTCAAGAACACTTTAACACCTCTTTCAAAAGAGACAATGAAGGCCAAGAAGAAAAAGAAAAAAAAAACCACATCCTCTCCAGCAGCCAACAGCCAGATAAGCAGGGATGAACACCAGACAAATAATCAAGCAGAAAACAGTACACCAATGAAGAAACGACCAACTCAAACTAACAATGAAAGAGTTAAACAACAAGGAATCACCAGACCACTCCTACCAACTGACAAGGCATATAAAAAGAGACCAAACCCCCCTCCCTTCTAAAGCGGATGTTGTTACCTAGTTGGGTAATGAAATGTCTGGAAGCAAATCAAGGAACTACCAAGGAAAAAACCTCAATCTTACACTACTGTATATAATCAGGGAGCAAACCCCACTCGGTTCTAGCACTGATGATGTTACCCAGTTGGGTCATGAAATGTCTACAAGAAAACAATCAAGCTGAGAGCACCAAGGATCCCACATTCCTCCTCCTCCTCCTCCTCCTC
Organism: Natrix helvetica; assembly: GCF_964273705.1. Lineage (NCBI taxonomy): Eukaryota > Metazoa > Chordata > Lepidosauria > Squamata > Natricidae > Natrix > Natrix helvetica. The sequence goes on along the minus strand of NC_138558.1, from coordinate 4,050,622 downwards.
ACTTCCTCCTCCTCTCTGCAAACCAAACTCCCTTCTAGCACTGATGATGTTCCCTAGTTGGGTCATGAAACGTCTGCAAGAAAACCGCCAAGATCAGAGAGCACCAAGGACATGACAGTACTTCTTCCTCCTCCTCCTCCTCCTCTTTGCAAGCCCCCTTCTAGCACTGATGATGTCCCCTAGTTGGGTCATGAAACGTCTGCAAGAAAACAATCAAGCTCAGAGAGCACCAAGAGCCCCACAGTCCTCCTCCTCCTCCACAAACCTCACTCCCTTCTAGCACTGATGAGGTTAGCTAGTTGGGTCATGAAACGTCTGCAAGAAAACCACCAAGATCAGAGGGCACAGTTCTCCTCCCCCATGCAGTAAACAAAACAGAGACAAGATTTATTTCTGCCATAGAAGATTCGTAATGCAGAGCTTCTGTTTGCCCCAAAAATGTTCCGGTGATTTTGGACTCACATGATACAGAGCCACGACTGTTGATATTGGATCCCGGTGACTGTAGCTGTCACACCCTGAATTGTGTCCGACAAAAGGTGAACTATCCAAAGGACAAAAAGGAAAAAAAAAAGAAAGCACATTTTATTTTTACATACACATTTGAGTTCGCCCCACATTTGCCAAAAAGCTAACATCTACAGCTAATCCTCGACTTACAACCGTTCATTTAGTGACCGTTTCTACGTTGCAACGGCACTGAAAATAATGCCCAATGTCCTTTATTTCATTCTTACGACTGTTGTGGCATGTGATTTACATTCGGACACTTGTCAACTGATTCACATTTATGACGGGTTGCAGCATCCCGGGGGGAGGGGGGGTCACGTGATTCCCCTTTTGCGACCTTCTGACGAGGAAAGTCAATGGAGGAAGCCCGATTCACTTAACAACCGTGTTGCTCATTTAAGAAACGGCATCGATTCACTTAACGAAGGTGGCGAGAAAAGTACAAGGGAGCAAACTCACTTATCAACGCTGCAACCGTCGTAAGTATGAACCAGTTGCCAAGCATCTGAATTTTGATCACAAGTTCATGGGGAGGCTGCAAAGGTTGTAAAACTTTTGAAAAACTTTCTTAAGTCCCTTTTTTTGAGTGCTGTTGTAACTTTGGACGGTTACTAAATGAACTGTTGTAAGTCACGGAATTGTTGTGGCCCGACAGCAGAGCTGGGGGCAGATTCAGACAGTGAGGAGGTTGGGGAAGGAACCTGGGCCAGTCCTGGAGTCTGGGGAAGGCTCGGATGACGGCTCTGTGTCAGAGGCAGAGAGGGGGTCAGGGCCGTCTGACAGTTATCAGCTGCCTTCAGTGTCGGAGATCAGTGAGGCAGAAGAACAGCTGGAGCCTCTTCCCAGTGTGCGCATGCGGAGAGTTGCCAGACAAAAGGAACAGCTAAAGAACAAGGGCCGACTCGGGAGTAAAGGCACAGGGGACAGTGAATAGCCCCTCCCATCGGGAATAAAAGAGGAGCAAAAGGGGAGTGGAGTTTGCAGGAGTTCCATTCATTCGAGTGAAGATCTGTTCCTGACTTCTGGCCAAGGAATTGCTGCTACAGCATGGCGTTTGGAAGATATTGGCCTGGCAGCTCTCCAAGCCTGATAAAGGTCTGTACTTGTGAAATCTCATGAAAGACGGTTGGCCGGGACTTTGCTGGAGAGGAATTCCCTTGAAACTAAATAAAAGGGATTTTACTGGGAGTCAGCTTCATGATCTTAGGAGGCCTAAATCAGAACAGGACTATTGTATGTAAATTAAGGAGCAGAAGACTCCTGGGATCAAGATGCAGGCATTTTCCGACGTTTATAGATGGAGAATGAGGGTACCATGGATTAGATTGGGTAGGGCAGGGGTCTCCAAACTTGGCCCCTTTAAGACTTGTGGACTTCAACTCCCAGAATTCCTCAGCCAGCTGAGCTGAGGAGTTCTGGGAGTTGAAGTCCACCAGTCTTAAAGGGGCCAAGTTTGGAGACCCCTTGGGTAGGGGGTACCCAGAACATCCTTCAAAAAAAAAACACTTCACCCAAACTTTCCCAGCCTAGACAGATGAGAAGCAACTTGTACCGTTTCCCTCTGTGGGCGTCCCTGAATCAGTGAATAAAGTGCTCATAATTTTGTCAAAGTTGCAGCTTGGCTCGGTGTTGTCTGAATCCTCGGCGAAGTGTTTCAACATCTCCCGCAAAACGTCATCCAGAGAAGTGGCCGTCTCGTCCAGAATGATGCTCGCTCTGGCCAGGAATCCGTCCAGGTCACGGTGGGCTCTGACCTCCTCCTCAAAATTCTTTAATTTTAGGTACTGCAAGGAAAAACAGAAAACGGTGGGAACGACGTTTGTCTCTGGTACGAGCCACGAATCCGGAAAAAAAATATTTTCTTCGTCACCTGCGGTGGGTGCAAACACAGCAACTCGTCTATTTATTTATTAAATTCATCTTCCGCTCGTCTCACCATCGAGCGGCAATTTATTTATTATTTATAAAATACTAGCCGATAACCTGGCGTTGCCCAGGTATTCATTTATAGGGGGAAAATGTCCGGACTTCTCCCGTAATTTCTAATGTTGGATTTTCACCCTTAGCTAAGGGAGCCCCCCTTGTGGAGTTCTGTGAAACGTTACCATGACAACTCCACTGCGCTGTACAGTAGAAGCCATTTTACAGCAGTACTGTAGAAGCCATTTTAACGCACAACAGGCTGTATCTTAACAGAATACGCACCCCGAGGGGTGTTAGGGATGTCTGTGTACCACGTTTGGTTGAAATTGCTCAAGGAGTTCCAGAGTTATGCTGGGACACACACACACACACACCCATTTTATATAGGTAGGTAGGTAGGTAGGTAGGTGGGTGGGTGGGTGGGTGGGTGGGTGGATGGATGGATGGATGGATGGATGGATGGATGGATGGATGGATGGATGGATGGATGGATGGATGGATAGATAGATAGATAGATAGATAGATAGATAGATAGATAGATAGATAGATAGATAGATAGATAGATAGATAGATAGATAGATAGATAAATAGATAGATTAGATAGATAGATAGATAGATAGATAGATAGATAGATAGATAGATAGATAGATAGATAGATAGATAGATAGATAGATAGATACTGGCCACCCATTTACCGTAAGGTAACTCTCTGGGCAGCTTACAGACCTAAAACTATATCTGGTATTAAAACATGAATAAATTAAAACCAAATATAAAAATCAAAGATTAGTTCTCAATTTATAACCGCAATTGGGGACTAGAATCTTCTGGTTACACTCGTTAAGTGGTCTCAAAGGCCATTAAGCAATAGTTCTTACCTTATGACAAGAGTTTACGATATATCAAGGACAGAAGCAACTTAGAATTAAGGAGAAGACATTTCCTGACAGTTAGAACAATTAATCAGTGGAACTCCTTGCCTCCAGAAGTTGTGAATGCACCAACACTGGAAGTCTTTAAGATGAGGTTGGATAACCATTTATCGGAAGTGGTGTAGGGTTTCCTGTCTAGGCAGGGGGTTGGACTAGAAGACCTCCAAGGTCCCTTCCAACTCTGTTATTCTATTCTATTCTATTCTATTCTATTCTATTCTATATAGACCAATGGTTCTCGACCTTCCCAATGCCGCAACCCTTTAATACAGTTCCTCATGTTGTGGTGACCCCCAACCATAAAATTATTTTCGTTGCTACTTCATAACTGTAATTTTGCAATTTTCCAATGGTCTTAGGTGACCCCTGTGAAAGGGTCGTTCGATCCCCAAAGGGGTCACGACCCACAGGTTGAGAACCGCTGGTATAGACCATTATTACAGGCAGAACTCGAGTTACAACAGCTCATTCAGCGACTGTTCAAACTTTCAAGGGCATTGAAAGAGAGACTGACCATTTTTCACACTTAATGACCATTGCAGCATCCCCACGGTCACTTAATTTACATTCGGATATTTGACCACTGACTCACATTTGTGACGGTTGCAGTGTCCTGCGGTTATGCTAACACTTTGAACAACTTAAGTGACTAACTTAACAACTGCAGCAATTCACTTAACAGATGTGGCAAGAAAAGTCGCAAAACGGGGCAAGACTCACTTAACCGATGTTTCACTTAGCAACATAAATTTCGGGCTCCATTGTGGCCGTAACTCAAGGGCTATGTATACGGCCTCTAAAAGTTGTTTTTCTCAACCTCGGCAGGATGGGTGGACTACAACTCCGAGTATTCCCCAGCCGGCCTTCGCTCGGGGCCCGTAATTTTTACAACTGACCTTAATATATGCACAACGACATCAAGACCAATTAAAAAAAAAACCCAGCCAGGATTCCCGGTGCTTCCTTCTCCACCCCACATTGATGGTGCGCCCCAAAAGAGGCGAATTGCAAGATTTTGCACATCCTTTGAGCCCCGGTCCCGTTGCTGGCCGTGGAAGGAAGTTGCCCCGAGCGATGTCAGAAGTCAGAGAAGCCATCAAAGGCTCGGCTGGAAGGGAAGTGTGTAAGTGCCAGTGAGGTTAACGTTGTAGGGAAGGCCTCTTTCATCTGACCGATTGGAAAACTGGCACCAGCGTTCGTCCCGCAGGAAATGGACTTTCCTTTGCAATCATTTTATAGTACTCCACGCGATACTCAAATTCGGCAAAGGGGACAGATGTGACGGCAGCTATAGGATAGCAAACTCATAAATGAGAATTCTGCATGAGCCGGCAGGATGTGGCTCCCAAGCTTTGATTAAGGGATATGGATATTACAACGCATTGATGGCGCAGTGGGGGGGGGAGGGCAGCCCTTTGTACCACGTTGCTCCGACTCCCCAAATCTGGGACCTTCTGAACGGACTAGGGTTTAATGTCTGCATGTCGTACATGGACAAACATTTTGAGTGAGGAAAATTTGGGATCAGATGGGTTACATTTCCTACTCCGAGTGTTTTCTACTTAAAAATCAACCCGTGAGCTATTTCCTTCCTTGGGTGCGTGACATCTGATTTTTCACGTAACAATTATGATATCTAGTTTGTCACAAGAATTATGTCGTGACAATTTCTGACTCGGGTGGCCACCGCATAGATTTTGGTAGAAGGTCCTACTGTAAGCAGAAGCATCTCAGAACATCTGTAATCCAGGAATTTTCCAGATGGATGGACAACATCCAACGACAAACTTAAGAAACAACCAAAGATTTACTGTCATAAAAATGCAGAGACCTGTATACAGGCAAGACATCGACTTACAACGGTCACTGAACCCAACATTTCTGTTGCTAAGCGAGACGGTTGTTGAGTGAGGTTTGCCCCGTTTTACAATCTTTTTTGCATCGGTTGCTAAGTGAATCACTGCAGGTGTTAAGTTAGGTTGTTAAGTGAACCTGGCTTCCCCATTGTTTGTCAGAAGGTCGCAAAACGGGACCATGTCACTCCGGGACACTGCAACTGTCATAAATACGAGTTAGTTATAGGGGTCATGAGTGGGAAAGACGGTCATAATAAGTCACTTTTTTCAGACAGTCATAACTTCCAACAGTCACTACACAAACTGTCGTAAGTCGAGGACTACTTGCAATCAAACCCCACCATTTTTCAGACACCTGCAATATTAATTTTCATGTTCATAAGGCAATCGGATGCCATCCAGATGTGCAATCAATTCGCTCAGGCGAAATGGAAGAGGGTTCTCGTTTCCTAACTTCACCCAGGGGTTTCCAGACTCGGCCACAATATCGTAAAGTAAAATGATTAAAAATAATTATAGTTTTTAAAAAAATAATTTTCCCATTGTCCTGGGGAAAATGCCCGTCAAGAGACAAGATCAGATAAAAAGATAACTTGAGGACCATAAAACCTGATCCCAGCTAGCTGTTATGAAGACCACAACTGAGAGAGAAAAAATGAAACTTATGCCTATGTTTTTGGAAATACTATAATCCAATGATTAATACATATATGTATATGTATGTATAATGTGATGGCTCATTGGCTAACACACTGAGCTTGATGATCAGAAGGCTGGCAATTTGGCGGTTCGAATCCCTAGCGCCGCGTAACGGAGTGAGCTCCCGTGACTTGTCCCAGCTTCTGCCAACCTAGCAGTTCGAAAGCACGTCAAAAATACAAGTAGAAAAATAGGAACCATCTTTGGTGGGAAGGAACAGCGTTCCATGCGCCTTCGGCGTTGTGTCATGCCAGCCACATGACCACGGAGACATCTTCGGACAGCGCTGGCTCTTTGGCTTTGAAACGGAGATGAGCACCGCCCCCTAGAGTCGGGAACGACTAGCACGTATGTGCGAGGGGAACCTTTACCTTTACCTGTATATATGGGGGCAGGTATATATTGATATATGCATATAGCATGTGCATGTGTGTGTTATGTATGTGTTTGGGTAGACATTTTTCTCCTGAAAGCAGAATTTCATTTATAATGTGGGCAAGTATGCTCATAGTAGAAAATGACAATATAAGCTACCTTATCTATCTCATTTTATAAAGCAACTGAGCTAGAACGAGAGTTAAAGCGAAATTGTACCTACTTTTCTTGACGTGTGCAATAAAACGCACCCAGAGCCATCGCTGTCTGCTAAAAGAAAGGGGAAAAAAACACACAGAGAGAAAAGTTACTGTTTATTTGCTGACGGATGGATGGATGGATTGAACTGTTGGCTGATCTTCGTTTGGGGAAGCTCTGGGCTCAAGCTGACCTATGCAAACTCTCCACAACAACCCTGTGAGGTAGGGCAGGGCAAACGAGACCAGGAACCCTAAACTCACACTGTGTTATAGGGGTTTAAGCCAGAGTTTCCACTTTCTCCCCAAATCAACATTTTATCTATTGTTAATAGTTTTTTTTTCCCTATGGAAAGAATGCAAACTTTGTTGAAAACTGGTTTATTTATTTAAATGTTTGCTACCTTAAAAGATTGGATTGTGCATCTCCCACTTTTTCCAGTAGTCCTCGACTTACGACCAATACCGAGCTGAAAATTTGTATTTATTATTTGTTTATAAAGTCCATCGGCCGCCCATCTTACCGTAAGGTGGCTTACAGACATAATGATACAGGTAGTCCTCGACTTACGATCACAATTGAGCCCAAATTTTCTGCTGTTAAGTGAGACAGTTAAGTGCCTTTTGCCCTATTTTAACACCTTTCTTGCCACAGTGGTTAATAAGCGACGTCTGAAAACAAACCCACATTTCCCCCTTTTTAACCAAGTTTGGGGGAGGGGAAACACCCGTTTATATTACAGATACCCCTTGACTTATGACCACAACGGAGCTCAAATTTCTATTGCTAAGCGAGACAGTTGGTAAGTGGGTTTTGCCCCACTTTACCAGCATTCTTGCCACCGTCGCTAATTGAATCATCGCAGTTGTTGAATTAGTCCCACGGTTGTTAAGTGAATCCGGCTTCCCCATCGACTTTGCTTGTCAGAAGGTCGCAAAAGGGGACCACGTAACCCCAGCAACTGTCGTAAATATGAATCAGTTGCCTAGTGTCTGAATTTTGATGACGTGAACACGGGAATGCTGAAAAGCGATCACTGTTAGTGTCTTCAGTGCCGCTGTAACGCTAAACGGTCACTAAACAAATCATTATAAGTAGTAGTATATCTGTAGTACGATTCGGTGGTAGATGTAGCCCTTTTCGTGCAGCGATTCCCCCTCCTAAATTCATATTTTAATCCACTCTTCCGATCTACAAGAATAGACACAACAGAACTGGAACTGAAATAAATTTTATTTCATGCCAAAGCTGATTGCCTCTGAAAGCAAACAGCCTAAAGTTGTTTTTCTGTTCTATTTTGGATCCACCGAGATTATTTCATCACTATTCCTCAAGGATCTTTGTTTATTCAGGATCTCCAGAGCTGAAATGAATTAATTTCAGCGTTGGGTGGTGTTTGTTTGTTTTAAAAACCACGGTGGTGGGTAGGAAGGAAATTGAGGGCGAAGATTTGCAACTGGCTATGCCCCCACCCTGACGGGGATCAGACTCCCATCATCCACAGCCACTGCCTCATCACCCAGGCCGAGGATGATGGAAGGGGTAACACTGCACATCGGGAGGTCAGGAGGCCTGAGGGAGGATGCTCCCTTTTCCCAGCCTGATCCTAAAGTTTCAACAATACGGAAGTGGGGGAAAGAGAGATCATCCCAATCCTTGCATTGCACTGAGCTATTACAGCTAAGTCCTTGACTTACGACCAGATTGGAGGCCAACAATTCTGTCGCGAAGTGAGACATTTGTTAAGTGAGTCTTTACAACCTTTCTTGTCACTGTCGTTAAGTGAATCACTGCAGTGCCTAGCTTAGCAACACGATTGTTAAGAGAATCTGGATTCCCCATCAACGCCGCTTGTTGGAAGTCGCAAAAAGGGATCATGTGACCTCCCCCCCCCCAGGCACAGTCATAAATACGAGTCTGTTGTAAAGCATCCGGATTTCGATCAAGTGACCATGGGGATGCTGCAGTGGCCCTTAAGTGTGAAAAACATCCATTAGTCCCTTTGCCGTTGCAACAAGTAACGGTCACTAAACGAACAAGTTGCAAGTTAAGGACTACCTCTTGTCGAAGTGCCAAATCCGGTGCAACCATCTTCCCCTCATAATTCCAAAAGTGTTTTTTTTCTTTTCAAGAGGCAACTGGACTTTCTGGCTTTTTCTTTGAAGACATTTCGCTCCTCATCCAAGAAGCTTCTTCAGCTCTGACTGGATGGTGGGGAATGGAAGGATTTATGCTCCTTGCAGACAGCTGGTCATTTGCATCCTTTTGGAGAGTTGTTGAGGCCACTTGGAGGTTGGTCTGTGTCCTCAGGGTCACCTGAGTGGTGCAAATGGATTTGTAAAAATGTTCCACACCCATTTGCACTATCCAGGTAACCTGAGAACACAGATAAACCTTCAAGTGGCCTCAGCGACTCCCCAAAAGAATGCAAATGACTAGTTTTCTGCAAGGAATATCAATCCTCCCGTTCCCCACCATCCAGTCAGAGCTGATGAAGCTCCTGGGATGAGAAGTGAAATGTCTTCAAAGAAAAACCAGAAAGTCTTGAAAAAACAGCTCTGGGACAACTGAGGACCCAGACAAACCTCCAAGCGGCCTCAAGGACTCCCTAAAAAAATTGCAAATGACTAGTTTTCTGCAAGGAGCATAAATCCTTCCATTCCCCGCCAGTCAGTCAGAGCTGATGAAGCTTCCGGGATGAGAAGCAAAACATCTTCAAAAGAAAGAAAGAAAGTTTCCTCGGGGGTGGGAGGGGGGAAGCACTTTTGGGACAACCACGACCTGGATGGCTGGAGAATCTCCGCAGACAATGGAGGCAGGAGTTCTGCTTAGACATTTCTACTCCTGATGAAAAAGCCCTTAAGCGGCTGGCCTCCCGCCCCGCCATCAGCTTTCTAAAATAAGAATTTATCAGACGGGGCTTGTACCGGTGGGCTATTGTGCGTGGCGACAGAAAAAAAGCCGGCGTCCTTAATGCAAGGAAGTGCAGCCATTGTCTTGCATAGCGATGTGCATTCAGTCTCCAAACACCCGTTGCTCGCCTGGAAGGAATCTGTTGGCGCCACTCGTACGGGCTTCCCTTCGAAACCTCGCGCCTCCTTTCTACCGATTCTTCCAGGAGCCAAATTCCATCCCCCTCGGCCTCCCACCTCCCGCTGGGACTTGGAAACGATTCAACCGGTCAAGCCGCCAGGCAGGCTGTATGTGTGTGCCTGCGCGCGTCTCGGGAGTCTTTCAGGAAACGCTTGACTCCCGAATCTGGGGACGAGGCTATTGTGCGAAAAAGGTGGGACGCGATCCATCAATTGGCGCTTGTCTGCTGAAGGGCCGGTCCTGTCCCATTATTAGAGGGAACAAAGAGGCTTCCTGCTCAGCAAAGAAGTCTTTTTTTTTTTTTAATCCAAGCGTGGAGAACTTGAACCAAAAAAATAAATAAATAAAATAAAATAGCAGATTTGTGTGTGTGTTGTGTTACTCGTTTTGACTGGGACAGATTTGCGAAATTCGGCGTTTAGCCCACAAATGCTGTTGGGAAGCAGACCGTAAAGCAGAAGAGAAGTGGAAGAGACACACATTTTAAAAGTCACATTGGTTAGAGTGCAGAACAGGCGGTCCCCGAATTACGACAGTTCATTTAGTGACCGGTCCAACTTACAACATCGCTGAAAAAAAAATGGACCAAAGACCATTTTTCACACTTAGGAACGTCGCGGCATCCCGATGGTCACTTGATCAAAATTCAGACACGTGGCAACCGACTCCTATTTATGACGCTTGCAGTGTCCGGGGGTCACGCGATCCCTTTGGCGACCGTCTGACAAGCAAAGTCAAGGGGGAAGCCCGATTCACTTAACAACCGTTGTTACTAAATTAACTAAATACTAAATTAACAGCTGCAGTGATTCGCTTAACCACGGTGGCATGAAAGGTCGTAAAAAATGGGTGGAAATTCACTTAACTACAGTCTCGCTTAGCAACATACGTTTTGGGCTCAATTGTGGTCGTAAGTCGAGGACTACCTGTGTTGCGGGCTAACTCTCAACCGCCTCAAGGTTGACTCAGCATTCCGTCCTTCCGAGGTTGGTAAAAGGAGAACCCAGATTGTCGGGGTTAAGATGCCAGCCGGCTTTCATGCCTAAGGCAGGACTAGAACTCAACGTCTCCTGGTGATTGACCCAAAGTCACCCAACTAGTTTTCACGAGTAGGGCAGGATTACAATTCACCATCTCCTAGTGATTGGCTCAAAGTCACTCAGTTGTCTTTCATGCCTAAGGCGGGACTAGAACTCACAGTCTCCTGGTGATTGGCCCAAAGTTACCCAACTAACTTTTCTGGGCAAGCAGGACTAGAACTCATTGTCTCCTAGTGATTGGCTCAAGGTCACCCAGCTGGCTTTCATGCCTAAGGCGGGACTAGAACTCACCGTCTCCTGGTGATTGACCCAAAGTCACCCTACCAACTTTCCTGGGTAAGTAGGACTAGAACTCACCATCTCCTAGTGATTGGCTCAAAGTCACCCAGCTGGCTTTCATGCCTAAAGTGGAACTAGAATTCACCATCTCCTGGTTTCTGGGCCAGCACCTTAAGATCTTCACATCAACTGTCTGGAGACTTCCCTAACATTACCAAGACAACTAGTAAACTGAACCCTGGAAGGAGTTTTTGCACACACAGCCTGCATTCCAGAAAGAACCCCCCCCCCATCTCTGGTTTTACTAACCGGAGATAACACAAGACCTTTAAGAGAGCTTTACAACAGAGAGAAAATATCTGCTTGGTTGTATTTTCTACAAATCTCCCAGTTCAGGTGCTTGCAGGCTGAGGAAACCGAAGCAAGAGGAATCAACCAGAGGTCCCAAGGCCCCGCAATACCTTTGCAATGAGTGTGAATTACAACTAGGATACTACTGCTAGCAACTGGGCTTGTATATAAAACAAAAGAGGTTGTGGCTTCTAGCAACGCCACAAAGGCTCCTGGGGCCCATACAGCCTTGTTTTTGACCAGCACTTCGCTCCCTTGCAGAATGTAGTAATTAGTGAGTGCAGTAATTACAGAGCAAGGCCGTGGCAATTACTAAGGAAATCTCCGTGAAGGTGTAAGGAGGAGAAAAGATGAGGAAGGCATGATCAGAAGCGCCAAAGGGGATGCATAAATCACGGAATAATTTATTCTAAACCAGGTTCGAATTGAAACTAGGTGCGGCGTGTTTCCTGTGCAAATATACCACAGCAAAGATTTAGACTTGGGACGCCAAAAGGCATTAGGATATAGAATAACAGAGTTGGATGGGACCTTGGTGGTCTTCTAGTCAAACCCCCTGCCTAGGCAGGAAACCCTACACCACTTCAGACAAATGGCTATCCAACATCTTCTTAAAGACTTCCAGTGTTGGGGCATTCACAACTTCTGGAGGCAAGCTGTTCCACTGATTAATTGTTCTGACTGTCAGGAAGTTTCTCCTCAGTTCTAAGTTGCTTCTCTCCTTGATTAGTTTCCACCCATTGCTTCTTGTTCTGTCCACAGGTGCTTTGGAGAGTAGCTTGACTCCTTCTTCTTTGGGGCAGCCCCTGAGATAATCTGCCATAACATCCTACCTGTTAATGACTACTTTTACTTCAACTGCAATAACCCAAGGGCTATCAATAGATATAAACTAAATGCAATCCCTTCTAATCTTGATTGCAGGAAAAAACGATTTCAGCAATAGAGGAGTAAATGGGTAGAACACCCTATCTGATCCTGTTGTTAGATCCTCTAACCCCCCCATACCTTTGACCTTAAGGCAGGGGTGTCCAAACTTGGGAACTTTAAGACTTGTGGACTTCAACTCCCAGAATTCCCCAGCCAGCATAGGTTTTGGGAAGAAGAGAGAGGGAAGGAGACAGGGGGAAAGGAGGAGGAGAGAGAGAGAAGGGAGGGGAGAAAGAGAAGGAGAGATGCAGAGGGAGAGGGAAGGAGAGGAGGGAAAAGGAGGGAGAGGAGGAGAGAGGGAGGGAAGAAGAGAGAAAGAGAAGGAGAGAGGGGAAAAGGAGGGAGAGAGGGAAGGAGAGAGAAAAAGGGAGAAGGACTGGGAGAGGGAGAGGGGGAGAGAGTGTCAGCATACTGAATCTGGGTCCTCACTTTACCAACCACAGAAGGACGGAAGTCCGAGTCAACCAATCTCATTGCTTCCCCCATCTCCCCAGCACCACTCCTGATTTTAGCCCGGGTACTTTACCAACTTCAGAATTCCTGCCAGGTGGAGTGAAAGATTTATTTACCGCAAGGGGCAAGATTTCAAACATCTAATTCATCGCAACTGGACTTTTACACACACACACACACACACAGTAGACCACGCTGACCCACTGGGCCTGGTTAAATGCTTCCAGAAATTAAGTTTTAAGTGGGGTAAAAAAAACAAAACCCAACCCTCCATTGTAAACGGTGCGTTGTACCTGTGCCAACTTCTCAGAGGCTTTGGATTACAACACCTATCATTACAAACCATCTCCCTCCCCTACCCCCACCCCACACAAACCCCCACCAAGCTGGGCTATTTGGGGGGACAAATGGGGTTTAAATATATAAAATGCATCTGGAAGGCATTAAAATCCAGCTTAAGGCATAGAGGAGGGATTTGACATGGGTTCCTTGTTATGTAGAATAGACTGGCTCAGGCCTTTTAATGGCCCATTGACAAAGGTGGGGGTAGCTATTAAGAGTGAGTCTTCTTCCTGCCTAAAAACATGTTTCTCCATTTTCTGATTCAGAGAAATATAATATTCTGCCTTTTCAACATTTCCCAGGATATTTCATTTTTTCTAGGAGAGGGGCGGGTTTTAACTTCCTACACCATCACCTTGGAACAGAAGGGGGAGATCTTTGTTATGTAGAATAGACTGGCTCGGGCCTTTTAATGGCCCACTCACAAAGGTGGGGGCTAGCCAAAATCCGAGAGATGATGAACAAGGACTTTTCAAATAAAACGGGGTCCTCGACTTACAACCGTTCGTTTAGTGACCGTCTGAAGTGACGGCGGCACTGAAAAAAAGGGACTTAGGATCGGCTTTTCACACTTATGACCGTTGCAGCATTCCCTGTGGAATAGCTGAAGAGGGTGGAGTTGGACTGCCGACAGTCCACGAATTACGACAGTTTCATTTAGTGACCGTTTGAAAAAAGGGACTTATGACCATTTTTCACACGTACGACCCTTGAGGCCAGCCATGGTCCTGTGATCCAAATTCAGACGCTTGGCAACTGACTCGTATTTATGACGGTTGTAGTGTCCCAAAGTGACGTGACCACAATTCAGCCGCTTGGAAGCTGACTCATATTTATGACGGTCGCAGTGTCTTAGGGTCCCAGGATCCCCTTTGGTGACCGTCCGACAAGCCAAGTCAATGAGGGAGCCGGAGTCACTTAACAACAGGGTGACTAACTTAACAACGGCGACAAGAAAGATGGCAAGCGGGGAGAAACTCATGCAATTATCTCATTTAACAGCAGCAATGCAGGGTTGAATTGTGGTCGTAAGTTGGGGACTACCTGTATACTAGCCAGTTGAGAATATAATGCATAACTGAAGGTACAATCCAGAGTTTGAGGGGGGGAAATTCTGTATTTTGAGTTAGCATCAACAGCTCTGTGCCCTGAAGGGAACTCGTGTTCTGGCCGAGGCTTCCCGAGAGTCTGAAGCCAACTCCTCGTCCCGACAAAAACCCCTTTTATGAATTGACTGTGAATTCTGCTCATTCGCATCCAGCAAAGTCTTTCGAGGGAGGATTTACAGTCACAGACCTTCTCTGGCTTGGAGAGCTGCCAGGCCGATCTCTGCAGAACTTGGCAAGGAGTCTCGGAGAGTCACGAACCAATTAAGCAAACTGATTGTCTCCTGCAAACTCCACTCCCCCTTTGCTCCCCTTTTATTTCCTCTGGGAGGGGCCATTCATCGTCCACCTGTGGCCTTCCTCCCAAGTCAACCCCTGTTCTTTAGCTCTTCCCTTCGTCTGGCCGCTCTGCGCATGTGCACACTGGGAACAGGCTCCAGCTGTTCTTCTGCCCCACTGATGTCTGACTCTGAAGGCAGCTGATAACTGTCAGATGGCTCTGGCCCCCTCTCTGCCTCCGACACAGAGCCCTCATAAGAGCCTTCCCCAGACTCCAGGACTGGCCCAGGTTCCTCCCCAACCTCCTCAGTGTCTGAATCTGCTGCCAGCTTCCCTGGCCACTGACCGGCCACAACACAACTTTCCCCAACCAGGTGTTTTCTAGAACTGTTAGATCACAATTTCCATCATCCCCAGCCAGCATCTGACAACCCCCTTCCAGCTAGGAGTTATGAGTAAGTACTGCTTGGGGAAGGCTTACACTGGATGTAGTAACTTGAGTCCTTATACAAGACTCATCCCAAATCTAGAAAGTTTTTTTAAAATAAACCATGCCTTCATCAACATTGGCAAAGAGTATATATAACAGAGTATACTGTATATAACAGTCTCTGTGTGTGTGTGTGTGTGTTGTATTTGTGCTGATAAATAAATAAAGGGGCATACCAGGGGTTGTAACACATATATATATATATATAAAAACAGGGAGCACTCTTTTCTTTTCTAAATTATTTTCTAATATTGATCATCCCTCTCTCCTCTCCTCCCTCCCCTCCCTAACCCTAACCCTTCCCTCTCCCTCCATCCCTCTCTCCTCTCCTCCCTCCCCTCCCTCCTTCCACTTTCTTTCCCTTCTTCCCTCCTTTCCTTCCTTCCTCCTTTCCCTTTCTTTCTTTCCTTCCCTTCCCTCTCCCTCCATCCCTCTCTCCTTCCTTCCTTCCTTCCTTCCTTTTTTCCTCCTTTTCCCTTTCTTTCTCCTCTTCTCTTTTCCCTCTCCCTCCTCCTTCCTTTCTACCTCCCTCCTTCCACTTCTTCCTTCCTTCTCCCCTTTCTTTCTCCTCTTCCCTTTCTTTCCTTCCTTCCTCCCTCTCTTCTTCCAATTTTTCCTTCCTTCCTCTATTCTTCCCTTCCTTCCTTCTCCCTCCATCCCTCCTCCTTCCTTTCTCCCTCCCTCCTTCCACTTTTTCCTTCCTTCCTTTTCTATCTCCTCTTCCCTTCCTCCCTCTCTCCCCTTCCTTTCTCCACTTCCCTTTCCTTCCTCCCTTCCTTAAATTTATTGGCTGCCCACCTTACTCCAGGGTGACCCTGGGCAGCTTAAACTATATAAAAGAATGCTACAAAACTATAAAAACACAATATACAACAGTTCAAAGACTTATTTGCGGATCTTTAAACCTCATCATTCCTGGGGGAGATGAAAGCTTCGAACACCCTTTCAACTTAGTGCTAAAGGTTCAACAACCCAAGAATTTGAAAATTGCCTCTTTCTGATTTTCAGACGGCAAAAAGACAACCTGAAATTAAGGAGGAATTTCCTGGCAGCAGTGAAAACATTTAATCCATGGAAGCGGTTGCCTCCAGACGTTGCGGATGCTCCATCGCTGGAGTTTTCCAAGAAAGATTTGTCTGAACTGGAAGAGGATCTCCTGTTTGAGCAGGGGGTTGGACTAGAAGACCTCCAAGGTCCCTTCCAACCCTCTCCTTCTATGTTCTAAACCAGAGCTCACCAACCTTTCGGACCTCCGGGACCACTAAATTCATAATTTTAAATCCCGCCGACCACTAACGGGATCTGCCTAATGACAGGCTGGGTGGGCGTGGCTAGGTGGTTATGTGACTGGGTGGGTGTGGCCAACTCGATGCCACTCAGGTCGAGCGCCTTGCGGGACTCTAATCACCCCTCCCCTGCCCGCCCAGGCTTCTTAGGGCCCCAACAGGGAGCAGTTGCTGGAGCTAAGCAGCCCCCAGGAGAAAGAGTTGGCAAAAGAGCTCAGTTCAAATTGGATCTGACCAAGAAGGAGGCTCAGCAGAAGCACCTCACTGAGGACTAGGAGCATTGGCTTTCCAATGCAGAGGGAAGACCTGCGGGAGGGCAAGGCCAGGTACCGACGCCTGGAGGCTCAGTGGGCTGAGATGGTCAGCCAGTTCCAGGCCATGATGCAGTCCCACTGGAACGAGGGCCTCCGGCTCTTCGCCACCAGCGGCTCTTCCCTCCAGCCTTCGCCCAAAGCCCCCCACCAGGAGGCTGAAGCAGACCCCAATTCGGAATATCTGCCCCCCTCCGACCCGCACAAAAAGACCCCGAGGGGGGAGACTCTCTGCAGCAACACAAGCGTTCATTGCATGTATCCCTCCCAGGGGCCGTAGTTTGAGCACCCCTGATTGAGAGCAATACAAAAAAAGCAAATATTTTACAAAAATAACAATTGCATTCAATGCATTTATCAGTTCATAAATGTCTGCTGAGCATTTTGCAGCTGCTACCAAAGAGGACGTATGAGGCTACGATGATATTGGAGCGTATCCAACTCGGGAATATAAATTGCAAATCTAAAATCCAACGCATCAAATGATTTTGCATCCAGGCTGGGCACGATATTGCTACCGATCGCCAACTATAATTCTACAATGAGGCGGCTGCTTTAAAGAGCTATATTAAGGGACGTGGTGGCTCAGTGGCTAAGATGCTGAGATTGTTGATCAGAAGGTCGGCAGTTCAGCTGTTCGAATCTCTAGTGCCACGTAACGGAGTGAGCTCCTGTTCCTTATCCCAGCTTCTGCAACCTAGCAGTTCGAAATCATTTAAAAATGCAAGTAGAAAAATAGGAACCACCTCTGGTGGGAAGGGAACAGCGTTCCGTGCGCCTTTGGCATTTAATCATGCCGGCCACATGACCACGGAGACGTCTTCGGACAGCGCTGGCTCTTCAGCTTTGAAACGGAGATGAGCACCGCCCCCTAGAGTCAGGAATGACTAACACATATGTGCAAGGAGAACGTTTACCTTTACCTTATATGACAGTATGCATAATAATATTTTCCCCATTTCTAATTTCTACCTCTGTTTTCTAGTCTTTAATGAGACAAATATCGAAGGCTGCTCTATATGTCTTCAGAATAAGCTCGGCACTCTGTCATGTAGGAGTGCGAAGTATTTAAATCAGAAATTAAGCCTGTCTTGGCACTAAAAACAGGGCTGCTGTGCCAGTCAACACAAAACGCAACCACATGTGCAGGCTCCGAACTTGACAACAATGGGGAAGGGAGTGTGAGAAGGCTAGGTTCTTGTTTCAACACATCTTAAATACTACGCAGCAACAGAAATGATGTTCAACCATTTTTGTGGAGAGCCTGCACTTTGCTCTTTAATTAAGCTGGTGGGAATTCAATGGTGAAAAAAGTGAAGTTCTACATTTAGGCAAGAAAAACCAAATATGCACAGGGGCAGCCTAGGTGGTACCTGGCTCAATAGGAGTAACTGTGAGAGGCATCTTGGAGTTCTAGTGGACAACCATTTAAATAGGAGCCAGCCGTGGGCAGCAGCTGCCAAAAAAGCCAACACAGTCCTAGGCTGCATCAACAGAGGGAATCAAGATCACGTGAAGGGTTAATACCAATTTATAAGGCCTTGGTAAGGCCACACTTGGAATATTTGCATTCAGTTTTGGTCGCCACGATGTAGAAAAGATGTGGAGACTCTAGAAAGAGTGCAGAGAAGAGCAACAAAGAGGATTAGGGGACTGGAGGCTAAAACATATGAAGAACGGTTGCAGGAACTGGGTATGTCTAGTTTAATGAAAAGAAGGACTAGGGGAGATATGATAGCATTGTTCCAATATCTCAGGGGCTGCCACAAAGAAGAGGGAGTCAAGCTGAGGGCAGGACAAGAAGCAATGGGTGGAAACTAAGCAAGGAGAGAAGCAATTTAGAACTAAGCAGAAATTTCCCGATAGTGAGAAGAATTACCGTAATCAGTGGAATTACTTACCTCCAGAAGTTGTGAATGCCCCAACACTGGAAGTCTTTAGGAAGATGTTGGATAGCCATTTGTCAGAAGTGGTGTAGGGTTTCCTGCCTAAGTAGGGGGTTGGACTAGAAGACCTCCAAGGCCCCTTCCAACTCTGTTATTCTATTGTATTCTATTCTATTCTATTCTGACTGGTTCTCTAACCTCGTATCAATCTTATTTACTCACTTGGCAACAACTGCCAAAGCTCAGCACAAAAAGAATTACCCCTACAGCTGCAAGTAGTCCTCGACTTACAACAGCTTGTTTAGCGATCATTCCAAGTTTTTTCATTGACACTGAAAAAAGGATCCAATGATCGTTTTTCACACTTACGACCGTTGCGGCATCCCCATGGTCACGTGGTCCAAATTCGGATGTTTGGGAATGGACTCATACTTATGACGGTCGCAATGTCATACAATCAACCCTTGTGACTTTCCGACAAGCCAAATTCAACGGGAAAGGCAGATCCGCTTAACGTACCTGTTACTAATTGAACAGATGCGGCGATTCGTTTAACAATCGTGGCAAGAAGGGTCTTAAAAATGGGGCAAACTTCGCTTTATGAATGTCCTGCTTAGCAACGGAAAATTTGGGGTGAAATTGTGGTCATAGGTCAAGGTCTGTGGTATTTCTATTATGGATGGTTGCACAGTCACCCTAGAGCAGGGATGGCCAACTGCTTTCTCCTCGCGTGCCAAAATTGTGCGCATAGGCGCACGCATGACAGTGCACATGTGCCCACACTCATAATGTACACGCATGACGTGCACATGTGCCCACACCCATAATGTACACGCATGACGTGCACATGTGCCCACACCCATAATGCAATATGCCTCACTCCCCTTCGTATGTTTCCATGACCCCATGCATGCATATGACTCCCCCACGCCACCACATATATGTGTGCGACCCCTCCCCCACACACACACCGTTTTGGGCCTAGCAGGCCTCTCTCAAGCCTCCTAAAACAAAAAATGGGGCATGGGGGGGCGCACTGCCCTCCCGTGCTCCTCTCCACTTCCCACGCATGTGCGCGCGACCCCTCTGCATGTGCGCACATCTCCTGCATGCGCGTCAGAAACCCCAAAATCAGCTGGCCGGCAGGAGGCATGCACGCATGTGAGGTGCAGCTAAGCTTGGCGACGGCTTGTGTGCCCAGAGAGAGGGCTCCGTGTGCCACCTGTGGCATCTGTGCCATAGGTTTGCCATCACGGGCCTGGAATGTTTAGACTGGATTTTGCATTTTTATCCAATTATAAAGTTCTTCCCGAGGACCTTGACATGTATACAACCATAAAATCAAAGACAGTGACCGGAGATCATCCCAACAAGTACATTCACATGTAACCCTACCCTAAGAGGCAATGCTCAGACTGATAAAAGATTTGTGCAAACTTTCTCCTTTGAAGATGATAGAAAGGTTATTGGGGGGAGGTAAGTCAGAATATCTCCACCCTCAAGTCAAATCGATTATATAGATGGGAAATCTGCTGGAATTTTACAGACTCGCTTCAGTTCTCGGCAATAAATTCTCTGCTAAAGACAACTCCTGTCATCAGAATTCCTACCTTGGTGGAAACCCTTTGGGTTTAGATTAATTGCCCAAAGGAAATAACAGGATAATGAGATTTATGAACTACCAGTCATCTGTCTTGGTTTGTTTTTATCTGGTTGAAGTCAAACAACTTGAGGCCGAGAACAAATCTACCTGAATTTTGACTTCATGTGAGCTGTGCCAACAGGCACGCACACACACACACACACACACACAAACAAGCGCTGTGAGACAAACCATGGCTTAATCTAAATCATAATTGGCTATTTTAGCATGACGACTTCTACGCCCTCTGGAACTAACCATTAGAAGCTTTTATTTGTAGCTCAGGACCAACCACAAAAGAATTAAAAACTAAGGAAGAAACAAACAGACTCCGGACCGATATCCTCTTCAGCAATCGAGACCTAGATAAGCAGTGTTTAACACCAGACAAACCTTCGAGCAGTAAGCAACCCCAATCAAGGAACTCCTGAGAAGAAAAGCATAGTCCACCAACATTGGCTGGGCATTGTATATAAACAAAGAGCAAACCCAACTCCCTCCTAGCACCGATGATATTACATACATGGGTAATGAAACATCTCTAAGAAAACAACCAAGCTCAGAGATCACCAAGAACTGCACAGTCCTCCTCCTTCTCCACTCTGCAAATCCCACTCCCTTCTAGCAGTGAAGATGTTACCTCACTGGGTCATGAAATGTCTGCAAGAAAACCACCAGGCTCAGAGAGCACCAAGGACCTCGCAATTCTCCTCCTCTTTCACTTCCTCCTCCTCTTTCTCTTTCTCCTCTCCTCCTCCTCCTCCTTGAAAACCCTCCTCCCTTCTAGCACTGATGATGTTGCCTAGCTGGGTCATGAAACGCCTGCAAGAAAACAACCCAGTTCAGAGAGCACCAAGGACCCCACAGTCATTTCCCTACTCCCACCTCCTCCAACTGTTATCTCCTTCCACCTCCTCCTTCACTCTGCAAACTTCCTTCTAGCACTGATGATGTTACCTCACTGGGTCATGAAATGTCTGCAAGAAAACAACCAGGCTCAGAGAGCACCAAGGACCCCACAGTCCTCCCCTCCTCCTCCTTCACTCTGCAAACTCACTCCTAACACTGGTGGTGTTACCTCACTGGGTCACGAAACGTCTGCAAGGAAAAAACATCCAAGCGCAGAGAAGCCCACAGAACAAATCACCAAAGCCCCAGAGCAACCAGGGGAGATTTTGCGGGGGGAACCGTCCTTACCTGTAACGTTCTGCTGGACATCCAAGTTGACGTTCACAAAGAACCGGATGCTGTCCCCCGACACAATGGAGGAGTTGACGGTGTCGAAGAGTTCTTCTCCCCCGACTTCCTCTTTGTTGTCACAGCCGTCATCCGTATCGCACTTAAGGTAACCTGCCACATAAAAATACCCATTACTGACCATTTCCTGCTACCCTGATCAAGAAAAGCATTGCCAAAAAGGCATTAAGAGCTGTCAACCTAATCTTGCAAAGCTTCTTCTCCGGTAACATTGTACTGCAAACTAGGGCATGCAAAACCTTTGCCAGACCAATCCTCGAATACAGTTCGTCTGCCTGGAATCCACACTGTATATTGGACATTAATACGATCGAGCAGGCCCAGAGGTATTTCACGAGAAGAGTCCTCCACTCCTCTGCTCACCATAGAATCTCTTACACCACCAGGCTCAAAATTTTGGGCTTGGACAATCTGGAACTACGTCACCTACGGTCCGATCTAAGCATAGTAAAATCGTCTGCTACAACGTCCTACTTGTCAACGACTCCTTCAGCTTCAACCTCAACAATACTCGGGCAAACCATAGATACAAACTCAAGGAAAATTTGCTCCAAACTCGATTGCGGAAAATACGACTTCAGCAACGGAGCGGTCAACGCCTGGAATGCTCTCCCTGACTACCTTGTTACATCCTCAAGCCCCCCCATAGCTTCAACCTTAAATTGTCTAGCGTGGACCTCACCCCATTCCTAAGAGGTCCGTAAAGGGGCCGTGCATAAGCCCACCAGCGTGCCTACCGCCCCTGTCCTACGGTCCCCATTTATTTGTACCCATTTCCTTCGTTCGTGTCCATGTTTATACTTAGACTTGTTACCTCGTACATGCTTGACAAACTAAATAAAATAATAAAATAAATAATCAATCAATCAATCAAAGCCAACTCTCAACAGGATATTGCTCTAAGCCAGGGGTGCCCATGCTGGCTGGGGAATTCTGGGAGTTGAAGTCCACAAGTCTTAAAGTTCCCAAGTTTGGACACCCCTGCTCTAAGCCAAGACTCTTCACATTTGGCAACTTTAACACCTGTGGACTTGAACTCCCACAATTCCCCAACCCTTCTGGGAGTTGAACTCCACAAATCTCTTGGTTACGTATAAAATATCTATATTCACACTAACAGTATATCGTCTGGGCACAATCTCTACCATCTCTATTGGATACAGATAGTAAATCTTATGCACACAATACTTGTAGCTATTATTCTCAATACTATTCATCTTCACCTTCACTTATCCCTTTTGAACATTTTGCGTTATTTGATTAAGCCCTCTGTTCAATGTATATCTATAATCTATTAATAATATCAAACATTGCAAACATCGGCTGAACATCACATTTGATGTTGTAACATTGTAAACAAAGAGGAAGCAATTTGTGTAATTGGATAATGAAGATTGAATAAATAAGTTTTAGAATAGAATAACCAAGTTGGAAGGGACCTTGGAGGTCTTCTAGTCCAGCCCCCTGTTTAGGCAGGAAACCCTACACCACTATCCCTACACCACAATCCAAAATCTTCTTAAAGACTTCCAGTGTTGGAGCATTCACAACTTCTGGAGGCAACTTCTGTTCCACTGTTTTCAAGAAGAAATTGGATAGCCATTTGTCTAGGGCAGCGATGGCTAACCTTTTTGTCCTTGCGTGCCAAAAGCGTGTGATATCCCCATGCACCCCCATGCGCCTGCGCGACACCCTTGTGCTCCCTGCATGCATGCCGCACACACACACACACAATCCATTTTGGACCTAACAGGCCTCCCTGACCAAAAATGGGGTGCAGGGAGGCACGACACACACACACACACTGCCGTCCCCCCAGCATGCGCACATGCGGCCCTGGCCCCGCTGCGCATGTGCATGCGTCTTCCGCATGTGTGGCAGACCTGAAAATCAGCTGTCCAGCGGGAGGCATATGAGCACATGTGGTAGAGCTGAGATGGTGCATGCCACAGATTCACTATGACGGGTTTAGGATCTCCTGCTTGAGCAGGAGGTTGGACTAGAAGACCTCCAAGGTCCCTTCCAGCTCTGTTACTCTGTTACTCTGGAGTGGAGCACCTCAAGCACATTTGCAAACATGTCATTCCTCTAATTGAAGGGTTTTTAAAGTGTTTTATTTTAGTGCAAACAAAACAATACTCTTCATATTTAACACAATGAAGAATCTCATAGGCTTTTAGTAGTAACACACATATTTTGTTGAATTATAATCTTTCCTTAGTTATTCCATATTTCAGTGTATTATTTTTACGCCAATCTCCATATTCTTCATATCACTCCTTTTACTACAGATAGAATACCAATAATCATATTAATTATGTTTAACAGACTTACATCATTCTAATGGTAATACACAGATTTATACTGCCTTATAATCTTCCATTGTTCCCCTTTCTAATTTGTAGTTATGCCCCTGTTATATTTAAAAAATATCCCCTTTCTAATCATATTTTAACACAAATAAACAATGTTCCTCTTAAGTTATATTTGACAATTGAAGTTTTGCAAAGCTTGATCTTCGTCCTGTTTTCAAAGAAAGCAAATTCAGCATCTCTCCGGATTATAAACATTGGAAGGGAATTCAGATAGTCTTCGACTTATAACGGTTCAGTTAGTGACCGTTCGAAGATACAACAGGCACTGAAAAAAGTGACTTATTATGACCGTTTTTCACACTTACGACTGTTGCAGAATCCCTGTGGTTACATGACATATATTCAGACGCTGGGCAACTGACTCATATTTATGACTGTTGCAGTGTCCCTGGGTCAAGTGATCCATTTTTGCGACCTTCTGACAAAGTCCACGAGAAAGCAGGATTGGTTTAACGACCGTGTGACTAACTTAACCACTGCAGCGGTTCACTTAACAACGGTGGCAGGGACATTCGCAAAACGAGGCAAAACTCACCTCAGCACAGTCTCGCTTAGCAACAGAACTGTTGAGCTCAATTATGGTCGTTAAGTCGAGGACTTAACCTAAACCCAAGGTTTCTTGTTTTTGGCTGCAGAAAAAAGGAAAATGACCATTGGCTTACCTGAAGGGTCCTTTTCTGTACACCGCGGGAGAGTCCAAGCAATGGGTTAATTCAGTCTGCTTGCCCTTAGGACTGAGGAACTATTTTTCCTTAAGCCACACCTCCTCCTGGTGTGCTCAATCCCCCAGAATTCTTAGAAGGAGTCAGTTCGTGCGGACGGAGCGAAGCGTCCAAGATGATGTACTGTTGACACGAGGAACCCGAATCCCGGCCTTGAGAGCCAGGGTGGGTTGGACTCTCCCGCGGTGTACAGAAAAGGACCCTTCAGGTAAGCCAATGGTCATTTTCCTGTACACCGCTTGGAGAGTCCAAGCAATGGGACATACCAAAGTTATTGTCCATCTGGGCGGGCAGAAGAAGGCTCCCGGGATTCGGTCTCTGACACAACCGCCTGGAGCACACGCCTGCCGAAGGACGCCTCAGCCGAGGCAAAAATGTCCAATTTATAGTGTCGCACAAATGGAGAAGGAGAGGACCACGTAGCGGCCCTGCAGATGTCCAGGATCGAGGCCTGGGTGGCCCAGGCCGCTGAGGTAGCAGCACTTCGTGTGGAGTGTGCAGTGATGCCGCGCGGAACGGCCTTGGATTGACTTTCATAGGCAGTCGCAATGCAAGCGCGAAGCCACCTGCCAATTGTGGAGGAAGTGACCTTCTTCCCTAGGGAACCGGGCTGGAAGGAGAGGAAAAGAGCCTCTGACTTCCCGAATTCCGCAGTACGAGCGATGTAGACCTTCAGGGCCCTCCTGACATCAAGATTGTGCCAGGATCGCTCTCTGGGATGCGACGGATGAGGACAAAAATTTTGCAACACAATGTCTTGCGCTCTATGGAACCATGAGTTTACTTTGGGGGTAAAGGTCGGGTCCAGCCTCAAAATGACCCTGTCAGGGTGGATGACGCACAGATCCCGGCGAACAGAAAGAACCGCCAGCTCCGAAATCCGGCGAGCTGACGTGATGGCAATCAAGAAGGCCGTCTTCAGCGTCAGGAATCGAAGAGAAGTAGTGCGTAGAGGCTCGAATGGAGGGCCAGATAGGGCCCGCAGGACCATGGACAGCTGCCAAGTAGGGTAGCGATGAACGGTGGGAGGGCGAAGGTTAGAGGCGCCCTTGAGGGAAAGACGCACCTTCGGAATTTTGCTGAGAGGCAAAAAGGTGGTCGCCCGACCAGATAGTAGACAAAGCCGCCACTTGGCGTCGAAGGGTGTTCGGGGCCAGGCCCTTGTTGAGTCCCGCTTGAAGGAAGTCAAGCACTCTGAGAACAGGCGCGGTCGTCGGCTCGATGAGCAGCTCCTCACACCACTTGGCGAAGGCGGCCCAGGACGCATCGTAAATCCTAGTGGTTGAAGGGCGTCTCACCGCCTGAATGGTGCTCACTACCTCCTCCGACAGGCCTTGGCCTTTCAGTCGGTCCCCCTCAAGTGCCAGACGGCCAACTGGGGCCACTGGGGCTCTGGGTGAATCACGGCCCCCTGGCTGAGGGAGATCTGGTCCGGAGGAATGCGCCACGGAGGAGACACCGACAGGTGGACAAGGTCGGCGAACCACGACCTGCGGGGCCAATGCGGGGCCACGAGAAGGACCTCTGCTCCCTCTGCGATGACCTTGGAGATGAATTGAGGAAGGAGAGGCAGGGGAGGGAAGGCATACAGTAGCTCGCGGGGCCACTTGCAACGCAGTGCGTCTGTCCCCTCCGCCCCCGGGGTGAAGAACCGGGAGTAGAAGCGGTCGAGTTGCTTGTTGTCCCTGGACGCAAACAGGTCTACGGCCGGAGTCCCGAATCTGTCGGACATCTGGTGGAACAGGCGAGGGTCCAGTTTCCACTCCGCAGGATCTATGGTCGTCCTGCTCAGCCAATCGACCTGTGTGTTGTCCACTCCGGAGATATGGTCGGAGCGAATGTACTCCAGATGGCGCTCCGCCCAGCGTCCCAGGGACTCCGCCTCTCTCATCAGTGCTCTGGATCTGGTGCCGCCCTGGCGGTTCATGTGGGCCTTGGTGGCCACATTGTCCGTCATCAGAAGCACATGTTGACGATGGATGGACCGGCTGAAATGGCGCAGGGCCAGGCGAGCAGCTCTCAGTTCCAGCAGGTTGATGTTGTAGCTGGTTTCCGCTTGGGACCACTTGCCCTGAACAATCAGGGACCCCATGTGGGCTCCCCAGCCGGAGAGGCTGGCGTCTGTGGTGAAGATCAACCTCTCGGGCTCCTTGAATAGGTGGCCCTCGAGGATGGCCGGAGACACCCACCAGCGGAGGGACCTCTTTACGTCCGGCGTAACTCGAATCGGCCTGGTAGAGTTGCTCCTGGATGCCCTCTGGTGCGGCAGCAGCAGCCACTGAAGAGCCCTGGAATGCAGGCGGGCCCACGGCACTATGGAAAAGCAGGAGATCATCTTTTCCAGCAGCTGCAATAGAAGGACCACTGGAGCCTGTCTCAAGCTCAACACCTTGTGGTCATGGACCTTAGACCGGCCAACCTGTCTCGGGAGAGGCAAACCCTGCACGAGTTGGTATCTATCACCGCCCCCAGGTGTACAAGTCTGTTTGTTGGAGTGAGATGGCTCTTCTCTATGTTTAGAGTGAAGCCGTGATTTCTGAGGGATCTCATAGTGGTTTGGAGATCCCGTAGGGCCTGCTGCCTGGACGACGATTGGATAAGAATGTCGTCCAGGTAGCACTGGAGCCTTATGGGCCTGCGTCTTAGCTGGGCCCCACTATCGCCAGCACTTTGGTAAACGTCCGAGGAGCGGACGAGAGGCCGAATGGAACAGCTTTGTACTGGAAGTGGCGACCCGCATAATAGAAGCGCAGGAACTTCCTGTGCTGAGGACGGATGGGGATGTGGAGGCATGCCTCTTTGAGATCTATAGATGTGAGTAGATCTCCCTGTCGAATCCCCGCCAGAATGGTCTGCAGAGAGTGCATCTCGAACCTCCGGTAGGCGATATGCCTGTTGAGGATTCCGAGGTCCAAGATGGCTCTCCACCCCCCCGAGTTCTTTGGCACCAGGAAGAGGATGGAGTAAAACCCCCTCCCCTCTTTGCCCTGGGGAACTGGTTCCACGGCCCCGATGTCTAGGAGATGATTGACTTCCTGGTCCATACGCTCCCTCTTTTTGGGGGCAGGATGGGACAGGGCACCGGATGAAGGTCCGGGGGGGGAGGGACAGGAACTCCAGATATAGACCTTCCCTGACTGTCTGCAGAACCCAAGCATCCTCGGTGTTCTGGGCCCAATGGGAGGCAAACAACTGGAGGAGACCCCCGATGGGCGCCAGGCCCGGACAGTCACTTAGACTTACGGAACGGCCTACTGGAGGCCCCACCGCGATTATACTTGCGGAAGCCGAACTGCTGCCTGCCTCTGTCCGAAAGGACGCCCTGTCCTGGGATCTGTCGCCCTGCTGGCCGAACGACCTATTGGAGGGAGAGAAGGAAGAGGCAGAGGTAAAAGGCTCGGAGGCACGAAAGGACTGCCTCCTAGAATAGGGAGCGGCCTTACGTTCCTGCTTTTTGTTTAGAGAAGGTAGGATCTTCCTCTTGTCCTTGGACTCGATGAGGAGAGGATCCAGGGACTCGCCAAATAATTTGGACCCCTTAAAGGGGGCGGAAGCCAGTTTCCACTTGCTTTTCTGGTCCGCTTGCCAACGCCGGAGCCAGATCAGCCGACGAGAAGTTATATTAGAGCCGAGCGCCCTGGAGGCAAATTTAGTGGCATTAAGGGATGCATCAGCGGCATACTGGGAGGCCGCGATTATTTTTGACACGTCCTGGTGGAGACGGACTTCTCCCGCCGGGAGCTTGGTTAGGAGCTCGCGCAGCCAAATCACAGAGGCCCTATTAAAAAAGGAGGCGGCTGAAGAGGCCCTGATGGCCCAGGCAGCCGCCAGGTGGGTTTTGTGGCACGCCTTTTCCGCCTTCTTGTCCTCCGCCTTAAGGCCTTCCAGGAGGTCGGCCGGTAGGGAGGAGTTGGAGGTGAGCGCAGCGATGGGCGGGTCGACCGTGGGCAGGGCCAGAAGGTCCTCCAGCACTGGCTCCATAGTATAAAGCTTCCTATCTACCCCACTGGGAGAGGACTGCGTGGCTGGCTGATCCCACTGGCGCTGGATTAGGTCGAGAAACAGCCCCGGGACCGGAACCAGCTCTAGCTGGGGCGCTGGGGCATCAAACATGATCGCATTGGGATTAGCCGGAGTGGCATCCGCCGCCGGCGCGGTCGGTTTGGGCTTGATCCCCACCCTGGTGGCAGCCTTGACCTTGTGCAGGACAGATTTGAAAAGGCTGGGCTTGAACAGACCCGCAAAGGCGGGCGCTTCAGGGGGAAGGTCCTCGTCGTCCGAGAGACCTAGCACCTCCGGGTCAGGGTCCTCAATGGTAGAGGCCTCGCTGACCACCGAGGATTCCAGGGAAGGATGGCGAGCACGCTTGCTTGGAGGGGGAGCTGCCTGATCGGTTTTGGGGCCCTTAGGGGCCACTGCAGGGGACTCTTAAATTTCATGGCCTCCGTGATGCCCTTGGCAATGGCACGGGCCATCAGTTCCTGCATGCGGGGCGATAACTCCTCAGAGTCAGAATCAGGATCCAACCCCTCCTCTAGGGGGGGTGAAGCCTCACCCTGCATATCGACTATGCTAGCATCCCCAGGGGGAGGGGCCTGCTCACAGGCCCAAGAGGGCGCCGGGGAGGCCGGCTCTGCAAATGACCTATTTGGGGATAGGTCCTGGGACTCCACCTCCTCGGCGAGGACCATCTGGAGCTCTTCCCGGGAGGGAGGGATTCCTGAGAGGGACTGTTCCCTGTCTGCCTGGCGTCTGGCCTTCTCAATTGCTTGTCAAGGGCCCGCTGGCGCCTTTCAGCATCCTTGGCCTCAGCCACAGAAGGGAGCCTGGAACGCTGTTTCCCAGAGCTACCCCCACCACTCTTGCCCGCTCCCCCACTCCCCGATGAGGAGGAACCCTTGCTAGGGGCCCGCGAGAGGCTCGGCCTAGTATCTTGGGAATCGGGGGGACTGGGCAGATCCATAGTCAATGACCACACAAGATGGAGCAAGGCTATGATAAGGCAGAAGGATAGAGATAGACTGGATTGCTGCAATGGGAAACAAAACGAAAGGATTCGTTAAAATTGCCATATGCACAGTAATTAAATCAATACGTAAGACATCATCCCATGCTTAATACCAGTCGGAGGCCCAGGGGTAGGATTGGAGCCTGCACCGAAGTGCAAGGCTCTGCAGGAGAAGCAGGGAGGAGAATGACTATCAAAACTTGGCCTGCGCTTACTTAAGGCCTCCTCCCTGAGCCGGTATGATGACCGTTGGAATGGCACAGGAACCAGCGCCGCTCGCAAAAATAGACAAAAAACGAAGGTGGCGATCCTAGCCCGAGAAACCCTTGCTAGGCCCTGCCACCTCCAGCGGCCTCCTGATAACGAGGCTGATGCAAAATGGCGGCCATGGCTGGGCGCGCTATTTTCGCGCCTAAAATGGCCGCCGCAACAGCGTGGGGCTAAGGGAGAGCGAGGAGCGAACGCGCCTCGAATGGCGACGATCGCCCACTCCTCCCTGCGGTCGAGGTCTTCTAGCAGGCCGGGAACGAAAAATACTTCGTCTAAAACAACAAACGGGGGGCCTGGGAACGTAGGGACCTCGCCGCTGCAGCCGCGCCGTTTTAACGACAAGCGGCAGGCCTCCGAAGCCGTCCCATGAGGCTCGGCTGAGGGGCACCCCCCACCACCTTCCAGCTTACCTCCTGGCCTTCAAATGCAATTTCAAACTGGAGAGAGTCGCAGAATTGAAGAGAGAAACGTCTCACAAGGTTGGGGAAATGTTAGGAAATAGAATTTAAACGCAATAGAGAGTCCAAGCCAAAAAAAGGATTAATTTAGCTCAGAGCTCTAACTAATTACGTCCAAACGGGCTGACTGAGGAAGAATTCTGGGGGATTGAGCACACCAGGAGGAGGTGTGGCTTAAGGAAAAATAGTTCCTCAGTCCTAAGGGCAAGCAGACTGAATTAACCCATTGCTTGGACTCTCCAAGCGGTGTACAGGAAAATCAGAACGAATCGAAATGGAAAATTTCTTAAGACCGGGAGGAAAACTTTTTCTTTCTGATTTTGGCGGAATTAAAACAAAATGAGAAGACTGCTCTATGAGGGGAAAAAAATCTCTATTACATATTTATTGTAGGTATTTATTGTTCCTGTTGCCCTGTGTTATTAATTGCGGTTGGCCGTTCAGAGTCACGCCAATAAGACAATGCTGTCATATAAACTGAATAAAACCGATTTTTAAAATAATATAAATGGATATAAATAAATATAAATGGAACACTCTTGAGGGAAGGAATATTATTATTTGCCGTAGGTTTGAAAGGACGTTCAGGAAAACATTTTAAAGGGGCAACCGAGGCAGGGTGGGAGGGGGGGAAATTGGGAATTAATGATCACTTATCCACTTCTGAGTAAGATTCTCATTTGTGGGTAATTGCACAAACTGTGAACGTAATGTTCCAATTACTAAATGAGTGGCGCAAAAGTGTGAATTACTCAACCCTTTGAGAGAAACAACCTTCAATTATATCACAATGGATTGTTCGTTCTAGATGTTTATGGTTTTTTTCTTTCCTGGCAAACACAGAAGCTCCTTTTGTGATCAGCTGAAGATTTAGGGAGCGTGCCTTATGGGTACCGGTAGTCCTCGACTTACGACCATGATTGGGCCCAACGTTTCCACGGATCAGCAAGGCAGTTGTTAAATGAGTTTTGCCCCGTTTTACGGCTTTTGGTTCTGACTGAGGCTGCCCAAGAGCCTGAAGCAAACTCCACGTCCCGACAAAAATCCCTTTTATTAATTGACTGTGAATTCTGCTCAATCGCATCCAGCAAAGTCTTTCAAGGGAGGATTTACAGTCACAGACCTTCTCTGGCTTGGAGAGCTGCCAGACCAATCTCTGCAGACCTTGGCCAGGAGTCTCGGAGAATCACGAACCAATTAAGCGAACTGATTGCCTCCTGCAAACTCCACTCCCCTTTTGCTCCTCTTTTATTTCCTCTGGGAGGGGCCATTCATCATCCACCTGTGGTCCTTCTCCCAAGTCAACCCCTGTTCTTTAGCGGTTCCCTTCGTCTGGCAGCTCTCTGCATGCACACACTGGGAACAGGCTCCAGCTGTTCTTCTGCCCCACTGATGTCTGACTCCAAAGGCAGCTGATAACTGTCAGACGGCCCTGGCCCCCTCTCTGCCTCCAACACAAGAGCCCTCATCCGAGCCTTCCCCAGACTCCAGGACTGGCCCATGTTCCTCCCCAACCTCCTCACTGTCCGAATCTCCTGCCAGCTCTGCTGGCCACTGGCAGGCCACAACACTTTTCTTGTCACCGGGGTTAAGTGAATCACGGCAGTTCTTAATTTAGTGACCTGGTCATTAAGTGAATCTGGTTTCCCCATCAATTTTGCTTGTCAGAAGGTTGCAAAGGACATCACATGACACCACCACCACCCCCAAAAAAGAGACTGCAACCATCATAAATGTGAGTCCTTTGTCAAGCGTCTGAATTTGAATCAGAGAAAATAGACAAGCCACTGTCTGGCTAACAACCTATATACAGGTAGTCCTTGACTTACAACAGTTCGTTTTGTGACCTTTTGAAGTTACAATGGAACATGGGCCAGTCCTGGAGTCTGGGGAAGGCTCGGATGAGGGCTCTTGTGTTGGAGGCAGAGAGGGGGCCAGGGCCGTCTGACAGTTATCAGCTGCCTTTGGAGTCAGACATCAGTGGGGCTTCCCGAGAGCATGACACAAACTCCTTGTCCCGACAAAAATCCCTTTTATTAATTTGCTGTGAATTCTGTTCATTCACATCCACCAACGTCTTTCAAGGGAGGATTTACGGTCACAGACCTTATCTGGCTTGGAGAGCTGCCAGGCCGATCTCTGCAGAACTTGGCCAGGAGTCTCGGAGAGTCATGAACCAATTAAGCGAACTTATTGTCTCCTGTAAAAGCCCACTCCCCTTTTGCTCCTCTTTTATTCCCTCTGGAAGGGGCCATTCATTGTCCACCTGTGGCCTTACTCCCAAGTCGACCCCTGTTCTTTAGCTGCTCCCTTCGCCTGGCAGCTCTGCGCATGCGCACACTGGGAACAGGCTCCAGCTGTTCTTCTGCCCCACTGATGTCTGACTCTGAAGGCAGCTGATAACTGTCAGACGGCCCCGGCCTCCTCTCTGCCTCCGACACAAGAGCCCTCTTCCGAGCCTTCCCCAGACTCCAGGACTGGCCCAGGTTCCCCCCCAACCTCCCCACTGTCCGAATCTGCTGCCAACTCCGCTGGCCGCTGGCAGGCCACAACACAAATACACCCAAACAGAAAAATAATATTCCATCGCGATGCTTGCTTTACTTATTTGGAAACATGTACCCAGCTGCAGGGGGGGTGGGGGTGGAGGGAGAACCAAATTAAATCAAATATATTCCCGTAATTAAAACGGCAAGCCTGCATGTTGTGAGGACGCCGCACCACAACAGCACATGGCTGTTCCATCTTGAATGTCACCACAAACTACGGCCCATCACACACGCTGGTAATACGGGTGCCAGCGCTTTTTAATCATCTCTTTAGCTGTCCAACAAGCCGTGAAAAATTAACGCTGATGAGGAGAAATTAATACATTCCTTTCTCAAGCCATCCTTGGCAAAGCTGTTACGCAAAACATGTTTGCGACAATGCACCAAAAAAAAAAAAACACCCCACGACAGCTCCTGCCTGACAATACGAACACATTTTTAAAAATATTTGTTTAAGCACGGAAAATAAGAAAGAGGAGAGGCGGAGGCTGTTATCGTATCGCTTTTCATAGTCCATTGGAACCACGAATCCACAAAAACCTATTTGTTCTGACCCAGCTCCCCAAACACGACAAACCCTCTGAAGTGAACTCAAAAGATTCCTTTAATTAGGAGTGTCGGCAGCCCCGGCAAAAGGTTTCTCTCCCACCGCGGGCTAACAAGGCCCGTCAGAAGATAAATAGTTGTCTGCCACATCTACTCCGCCTCCTGCCTTTTATCCCCACAGCTAGGTGGGGCTTTGCTAGCAGCGGTGGCTCTTCCAGCCCAAGGACCGGCCCATAGATTTCCACTGCTCTCCTCTCCTCTGCCTTCTGCATATCCACACATCAGGCAGCTGTTCCTTCTCTTCTCCTCTTCCTCGTCAGCCACCACCAGACCTGGGGCCTGTTGACTCTCCATCTGAGGGCTGACGGACGGCCCAGGCACCACCTCCCTCCCTCCCTCCCTCCCTCCCTCTCTCTCTCTCTCTGCATTCCCTCCCCCCCCCCTCGGAGCTCTCAGGTTGCCTTGCTGCCGAACCTGACACCTACGTCTCCTCCTCATCCTCCTCCTCTGATTCGGCTGCTGGAGGGGCTGGCAACCGAAAGGCCACAACACTATCTGGGTTTTGTATCACACAACCTCAAATGCCCCCATGTTGTTTCTTTAAAGCCCTGTTGTGCGATCTCGACAACTTTTGTGAGTTGTGTGGCGTGCGACTTCCTGGGATCTTATTTACTTACAAACGCAACGGAGGCCCAAATTTCTGTGGCTAAGCGAGAGAGTTGTTCCGTGGGTTTTGCCTCATTTTACGACCTTTCCTGCCACGGTGGTTAAATGAATCTCCGCAACTGTTAAGTTGGTTAAGGGGAAAGTGAATCTGGCGAGCGGCTTCTGCAGGCGTCGTTAAATGAATCTGGCTTTCCCCACTGACTTTTCCTGTCTCGGAAGGTTGCAAAAGGGGATCACTTGACCTTGGGATGCTGCAACCGTCATAAGTATGAGTCAATATTGATCTGACTTTTGATCATGTGACCCCGGGAATGCGGCAACGGTCTTCAGGATGAAAAAATGGACATAATGGCTTCCATTATGGTCATACGTCAAGGACTACCCATATTAAGTAAGGGAGATTAATAAGTAGAGGTAGTCCTTGACTTACGACCACAATGGAGCCCACCATTTCTGTTGCAAAATAAAACATTTGTTCAGTGAGTTTAGTCCCATTTTAGAACTTTTCTTGCCACGGTTTATTAGGTGAAACACCTCAGCTGTTAAGTTAGGAACACGGTTGTTAAGTGGATCTGTCTTCCCTATGGACTTTTATTGTCAGACGGTCACAAATGGGGATCATGTGACCCCGGGACAGTGCAACTGTCATAAATATGAGGCAGTTGGCAAGCGTCTGAATTTTGATCTTGTAACCTTCTCTCTCTCTCTCTCTCTCTCTCTCTCTCTCTTCTATCTACCCATCTCATCTTTATCTTTCTATCATCTATCTATATCTGTCTCTTATCTAGTCATCTATTTATCTCTCAACTCTCCCTCTCCCTAAATAAAGACAGAAACTCTACCTGGTTTTATTCATATCCTTATCATCATCTCCCTTTTATCTCTATTCATCATCCATCTCTATCATCTCTAGTTATCCATTTATCTCTCTGTCATCTCTCTCGCTGTAGATACATAAATATGTATAAACCATCTATCTAATTTTATTTATCTCCTTAGCTTTCCTCTCTATTACCTGCCACTTACCTCGACCATCTATACATCATCTACTTCTCCCTCCCTCCCTCCCTCTCTCCCTCTCCCTTCCTCTCTCTCTCACTCTCCCTCCCTCCCTTCCTCTCTCCCCTCCCTTCCTCACTCTCTCCTTTCCGCTCTCTCCCTCCGTCTCTCTCCCTCCTCCCTTCCCCCCTCTCCCTCCCTCCCTCCCTTCCTCTCTCTCTCCCTTCCTCTCTCCCTCCCTTCCTCACTCTCTCCTTTTCACTCTCTCCCCCTCCCTTCCTCTCTCTCCCTGCCTCTCTCCCTCTCCCTTCTTCTCTCTCCCCCCCTCTCACTCCCTCCCCCTCTCCCCTCTCTTTCTGTGAAATTTATATGGCCACCCAACCCACTCGAAGTGATTCTGGGGTTTCTATAAACATTTGAGGCTTTTTTTGCCAGCTTGCTAAAGAATTTTGGCCAAGCATGAAAGTTTGCAAGCCCTTGGGTGACATTTTTAGCTGCTCTTAATCAAAATCCGAGCCCTTATATGGATGCTGAATCCCTCCTCCCCAAGGATCCAGATGCCAATGCTTTGACTTGGCTCCTCAGAAGGACGACGAAAAACGTCACATTTTTGTGTCCTGAAAACCTGCCAGCCAGTAGAGCACATGACACCACTGGGCTGGTTATTATTTGCAATGATTAAAGGGAGACGCGCGCAGGGACCGTTTCTGCCTTAACGAAGGACTTTCACTGATTTTTTTTTTCCAAGCGGGGCAGCCTTACTCTGGGGTTTTGCTAATAAAAAGATGAAAATGTTTATAGACTTGCAAAACAGATCAGATAGGATAGTGCTGCCCTGACCGAGGCTTCCCAAAAGCACGAAGGCGACTCCTCGTCCCGATAAAACCCCTTTTATTTAGGTTAATGGGAATTCCTCTCCAGCAAACTCCTGGCCAACAGTCTTTCAAGAGATTTCACAACTGCAGACCTTTATCAGGCTTGGAGAGCTGCCAGGCCGGTATCTTCCAAACTCCAAGCTGTAGCAGCAATTACTTGGCAAGAAGTCAGGAAGAGATCTTCACCCGAATGAATGGAACTAATTGCCTCCTGCAAACTCCACTCCCCTTTCACTCCTCTTTTATTTATAAGAGCCTGAAGCCAACTCCTCGTCCCGACAAAAACCCCTTTTATTAATTAACTGTGAATTCTGCTCATTCACATCCACCAACGTCTTTCGAGGGAGGATTTACAGTCACAGACCTTATCTGGCTTGGAGAGCTGCCAGGCCGAGATCTGCAGAGAGTCTCGGAGAGTCACGAACCAATTAAGCAAATTAATTGTCTCCTGCAAACTCCCTTTTGCTCCTCTTTTATTCCCC
Organism: Natrix helvetica; assembly: GCF_964273705.1. Lineage (NCBI taxonomy): Eukaryota > Metazoa > Chordata > Lepidosauria > Squamata > Natricidae > Natrix > Natrix helvetica. The sequence continues at coordinate 4,014,434 of NC_138558.1, read as the reverse complement.
CTGGGAGGGGCCATTCATTGTCCACCTGTGGCCTTCCTCCCAAGTCGACCCCTGTTCTTTAGCTGTTCCCTTTGTCTGGCAGCTCTGCGCATGCGCACACTGGGAACAGGCTCCAGCTGTTCTTCTGCCTCACTGATGTCCGACTCTGAAACCTGCCAATAACTGCAAAATGGGATCAGGTGACCCTGGGATACTGCAATCGTTGTAAGTATGAACCAGTTGCCAAGTATCTGAACTTTCATCCCCTGATCGCGGGGATGCTGCAACAGTTGTAAGTGCGAAAAAGGTCATGTCACTTTTTTCAGTCCCGTTGTAACTTTGAATGGTCACTAAATGAACTGTTGTAAGTCAGGGACCGCCTGTACAACTTTGACTTTGAACTATTTCCAACACAAAAAAAAATACTGCACACCATCACAAATACAGGTTGTCCTTGACTTACGACCGCAACCGAGTCCCAGATTTCTGTTTGCTTTGCAAGACAATTGTTAAGTGAGTTTTTCCCTTCATTTTATGACTTTTTTTTGCCATTGCTGTTAAGTGAACCGCTGCAGGTGTAAAATTAGTTACATGTTATTAAGTGAATCTGGCTTCCACATTGACCTTGCTTTTCAGAAGTTCGCAAAAGGGGATCATGTGTGATCCCTGGCAACCGTCATAACTACGAGTCAGTTGCCGAGCCTCTGAATTTTGATCACATGTAGGTATGCTGCAACAGTTGTAAATAGGAAAAGCCCTATTTCCTATCCCTAGGAAAAGTCACAAGTCACTTTTTTCAGGGCTGTTGTAAGTTTGACGTGCCACTAAATGAACTGTTGTTAAGTCGAGGACTACCTGTATTTTCTATGCTAGAACCTGTTGGCAAAGTTTGGGACATATTTGCGAAGAATGCCGATTAAAACTGCTTTCTAAAATGCAACGGTCCCTGTCATTTGTTTCACTGTTAGCCCAGCTGCTCAAGGGACGTGCAAAAATTTACACGGCGAACATTTGATATTGTTCTAGAGTAACGTATTGTATTACTTTACTCAACACTGATTAGCACATAATTTTGAAAAACAGAAATGTGGAAGTATTTCCTGTTCTCCATGCCAGCTCCACTTAGATTTTTCTAATTCCAACCCCTTACAGGGCCTGAAAATCTAAGGTTGAAATACATTGCAAGATCTACAAAATCTCTGCCAGGTGCGGAGAAACCAATTATTAATCCATCCTTGAGAAGTGACTTTCTGGTGTCTCCTAAAAAACTTAAGGAGTTGGAGAACCTACAATCTCCATAGGCTGACTTTTCTATAGGGGGGGAAAAGTGTTTTTCCTAATATTTGAGTGAAATCTAGATAGCTACGAATCGTATTGGTTCTTGTAATCAAAAGAAAAAAACTGACCATCCTGCATGCAACTTCTCTTTATGTACTTGTAAAAGGCTCTTGTGTCTTACCTCTGTGGTCTTTCCAACACTTGGGAAGTTTAAACTAAATTAAAAATGATATACAACTTGTATCTGTGTTTTCTAGTCCTATTTTGTCCAACTTCCATTTAGTTCCATTATATATACATCTTCTAGCGCTGTACTTCTTATTTATTATCTTACATAATGTTATTTATAAAAACAAAAATGTACATAAGCAACTAATTTGGTTTTAACTGCAGGGGAGGGAGGGAAGAGAGAAAGAGAGGAAAGGGAAGGAGTAGGAGAAGAAAGGATGGATAGAAGGGAGGGAGGGAGAAGGAAAGGAGAGAGAGAGAGTAGGAAGAAGGAAGGAAGGAGAGGGTGGAAGGAAGGAGCAAGAGAGAGAGGACAGGGAGGAAGAGAGGAGGCAGGAAGAGAGAGCGAAAAGGATGAATAGAAGGGAAAGAGGGAGGAAAAAGGAAGGAAAGGAGAGAGAGAGTAGGACGAAGGAAGGAAGAAGAGGGAGAGGGTGGAAGAAAGGAGCCAGAGAGAGAGAGAAGAGGGAGGGAGAGAAGAGAGGAAAGTGGGGGGGAGGAAAGGCAAATGAAAAGGATGGATAGAAGAGAGGGAGGAGAAAGGAAGGAAAGGAAAGGAGAGAGAGAGTCGGAAGGAGACAGAGAGGGAGAAGATGGAAGGAAGGAGCCAGAGAGAGGGAAGAGGGAGGGGGGAAGAGAGGAAGAAGTGGGAGGGAAGGAGGAGAGGAAAAGAGGAAAGAGAGGGAGGGAGGGCAAGAGAAAAGGACAGGCAGAAGGAAGAGAGGGGAGAGAAAGGAAGAAAGAAGAGAGGGAAGAGGGGGGAGGAAGGAGGAAGAAAGAAAGGAGAGAGAGTGGAAGAGAGCCAGAGAGAGAGAAAAAGGAAGGAGGGAGGGAGGAGGGAGCGAGAGAAAAGGAAGCAAGAAACGGAGAGAGGGAGGAGGAAGGAAGGGAAGGACAGAAAAAGGGAGGGAGGAGGGAGGAAGAGAGGAAGGGAGGGAGAGAAAAGGAAGGAAAAACAGAGGGAGGGGGAAGGAAGGGGGAAAGACAGAAAAAAGGGAAGGAAGATAGGAAGGAGAGGAAGTAGAAGGGAGTGAGGAGGGAGAAACAGAGAAAAAGAAGGGAAAAACAGAGGAAAGGAGGGGGAAGGAAGGAAGAAAAGATGGATGGATGGATGGAAGGAAGGAAATAAATGAATATTTACCTGTTTCTTCAAAGAAGTACCCATTTCTGGACATTGCTGCCGGTGGGCTTTCTAGTTAGGAACAAAAAAAAAATAGAGAAATCCAAGTAAGAGGGTAGCTCAAACCATCCATTTCTATTTTCAAAAAGCCAGCATGCAGTGAAGGTAAAACTACCATGCTGCCTTTTTCACTTACCAGATGGCCTCTTTTCCCCAATTCTACTCCATCACTGTCCCCACCTACACCACACTGGCCGCCTCTTCTTCATCAATATTACAGATGTTTGCCTCTGTCAGCTGTCCCCAGCCAGCCCATAGCCTGGGCCAGACCCCACATTTTAGTCCCTTTAGTTTAAGGCATGGATCTCCCAACTTGGGAACGTTTAAGACTTGTGGACTTCAACTCCCAGAATTCCCCAGCCAGCCATGGCTGGCTGGGGAATTCTGGGAGTTGAAATCCACAAGTCTCAAAGTTCCCAAGTTGGGAGACCCCTGGTTTAAGGCTTTTTGTTTTTTATAATCAGGATGAGGAAAACCTGGCCCCACAGATTATTAAACTACATCTCCCAGCATCCCCCAGGATCTGACATTCGCCTTAGGCTAAAACGGTTGCAGGAATTGGGTATAAGCAGTTTGATGAAAAGAAGGATTTAGGGGTGACTTGACAAGCAGTCTTCCAATATTGGAGGGGCTGCCCCAAAGAAGAGAGGGTCAAACTATTCTCCAAAGCTCCTGAGGGTAGGACAAGAAGCAACGGATGGAAACTAATCAAGGAGAGAAGCAACTTAGAACTGAGGAGAAATTTCCCGACAGTGAGAACAATTAACCAGTGGAACGACTTGCCACCTGAAGTTGTGAATGCTCCAACAGTGGAAGTTTCTAAGAAGAGATTGCACAAGCATTTGTCTAAAACGACATAAGGTCTCCTGGTATCGAGCAGGGGTTGGACTAGAAGACCTCCAAGGTCCCCTCCAACTCTATTATTCTGTATCCTTAAAGGTTCAGAAAAGAAGGACCACAATTTCATCAAGCATGTCGTTTGGTTACAAGTTTTTGTGCAACGGTTTTTACAGTTAAGAATAAAGTCACTGATTATCCATTAAGCATAATTAAATATTTAATTGAGCATTGTGTGTTCAAGTTACCGTTAGCATTCTTTCATTTGTGACAATCCTTGTTTCCTTACATCCATAATTATGTACTAGGTAATACTAAGTCTTTATAAAATTGTATCACCAATCTCTAAGAGATAAGAGTAAAGATTAAGTCAAAGAATTCCCATTGATTCATATTACACATTTCTACTTTCCGTTAACCATAGAATTTCCAGTCATCCACAACTCCAAATATAATTTTCCATTATTAATTGTCAATCCATGTGGTATTTCAATCTATATTTATATCCATTATTCATTATATCATCGTTATTTCATTTTAACGTGCTGACAGAGAGAACAATCCGCCCATGGAACAGCTTGCCACCAGAAAGTTGTGGGTGCTCCATCACTGAAGGTCTTTAAGAAGAGATGGGACAACCGTTTGTCTGAAATGGTATAGAGTTTCCTTCTTGAGCAGGGAGTTGGGCTAGAGGACCTCCAAGGTCCCTTCCAACTCTGTTATTCTATATATTGTATTCAATGAAAAATTTAAGCATCCCAAACGAAACAGGGGCGTGAGGGTGTGTGTGTCAGACCACACCAGCATGATGGCTTGGCGCTAAGCCATACCGTGATCCGCTTGATGTTGGCTTAGGAAGCCTGCTGTGTGAATTTTAAACCAACACTATGGCTCAATAACCTTCGTGCGAATCGGTCCTCTTGGTTGTTTAGCAACTGAAACAAGCTTGAACCAATCGCAGTTGATACAATACAAATATACAAATACAAATACAATAGCAGAGTTAGAAGGGACCTTGGAGGTCTTCTAGTCCAACCCCCTGCCTAGGCAGGAAACCCTACATGACTTCAGACAAATGGCTATCCAACATCTTCTCAAAGACTTCCAGTGTTGGAGCATTCACAACTTCTAGAGTCAAGCTGTTCCACTGATTAATTGTTCTAAGTGTCAGGAAGTTTCTCCTCAGTTCTAAGTTGCTTCTCTCCTTGATTAGTTTCCACCCATTGCTTCTTGATCTACCCTCAGGTGCCTTGGAAAATAGTTTGACACCCTCTTCTTTGTGGCAGCCTCTGAGATACTGGAAGACTGCTATCATGTCTCCCCTCCTCTTTCTCTTAAGCTAAACATACCCAGTTCCTGCAACCGTTCTTCATATGTTTTAGCCTCCAGTCCCCTAATCCTCTTTCTTGCTCTTCTCTGCACTCTTTCTAGAGTCTCCACATCTTTTCTACATCGTGGTGACCAAAACTGAATGCAAATATTCCAAGTGTGGCCTTACCAAGGCATTATAAAGTGGTATTAACCCTTCACGTGATCTTGATTCTATCCCTCTGTTGATGCAGCCTAGAACTGTGTTGGCTTTTTTGGCAGCTGCTGCACACGGCTGGCTCCTGTTTAAATGGTTGTCCACTAGGACTCCAAGACTCCTTTCACAGTTACTACTACTGAGCAAGGTACCACCTATGCTGCACCTGTGCATTTCGTTTTCCTTGCCTAAATGTAGAACCTTCCTCTTTTCACCATTGAATTTCATTTTATTAGATAGGGCCCAAAGTTCAAGTTTGTCGAGATCCTTTTGTATCTTAATGGGGTAGCCCAAAACAATGGACGTTTCTTTGGAATTTATTGCCATTCGTTGTCTTAAGATACAGCCCGTTCCTCGACTTGGTACCGTAATGGGAGCCTGCCCACAACTTGTGACCATTGTAAAATGGGTCACCTGCACAACCATCCTGATTTTACGACTTTTGCAGTTGCCGTTAAATGAATCTGGCTCCCCCATTGACTTTGCTCACGTGACCCTGGGGATGCTGCAACGGTCGTAAGGGTGAAAAATGGCCATGGCACTTTTGTCAGTGCTGCTGTAACTTTGAATTGGTCACTAAATGAACGGTTGTAAATCAAGGACTGCCCGTACAAGTACAGGTGCCAAAACACGCTTTGAGCACTGGAAACAAGGAAAAGACAGGTAGTCCTCGACTTACGACCACATAGGAGGCCTATATTTCTGTTGCTAAGCAAGACGGCTGCTAAGTGAGTTTTGTCCCATTTTATGTCCTTTTTTTGGTCATAATTCGTAAGTGAATCCCTGTGGTTGTTAACTTAGTAACACAGTTGTTAAGTGAATCAGGCTTCCCCACTGACTTTGCTTGTCAGAAGGTCGCAAAAAGTTATCAAGTGACCCCGGGACACGCAACCGTCATAAATGTGAGTCAGTGTCCAGCCATCTGAATTTTGATCACATGACCACAGGGACGCTGCGATGTCGCAAGTCTGGAAAATGGTCATAAGTCACTTTTTTCAGTGCCGTTGTACCTTTGGTCACTGTCGTAAGTCAAGGACTACTTTTATTTATGACAGCGGCACTGTCCCTGGGTCACTATCAGTAATCTTCCCAGCCATCTTCTGACAAAGCAAAGTCAACAGGACAAACCAGATTTGCTTAATGACAGACTCACTTAACAACTTCAGTGTTTCGCTCAACAGCTGTGGCTATGAAGGTCATAAAATGAGGCAAATCTCATTTAACAGCTGCCCCTCCCATAAGAGATAAAAGAGGAGCAAACAAGCGTGAGCTTTTGCAGGAAGCAATTAGTTCATTCTGGTCCGTTCAAACTCTGAAGCTCCGTTTTGACTCTGTGCTCCATTTGGCCTTGCAAAACTAAAGGGCGATTCGGTCTCTGGCAGCGTTTCAAGGGAGATAAAGGTGGGGGCTTATCAGCATTACCCTGAAAGACTGTGGCAGACTTCCGTTGGACTCTTCACAAACTGTTTGTGAATCATTACAACCGTTTTTTAAATAAAAGAGGATTTTGGGGGCTAAGCATGTGATTTATGCTTCATCAGGAAGCCTAGTTTAGAACATCAGCAAAAGTCCACCAGAAATAACATATATCATAACCGTAAACAAGTAAATTCATTTCATATTCATGCATAATGAATTTTTCATTTTCCCTAAATATTAAAAAAAAAAACCTATTTTCTCCATAAACAAATCTTTATAAAGCTTCGTCGTTCAAAGTTAATCAGAGAAAAAAAATCCCATTAAAGAGCTACCAGAAACAACCCATTAACATCTAATTCCATCAAATAATACCCCACAAAATTAATTTCTTATTATCTTCTCTTCATCACCTATCAGAAAAAAACTCCTTCCCATGCTTAACACTTTCCTTCCATTTTAATATTGCGGCGCATCGCTTTCTCTAAATGTACAACAACAACAAAAATCTCTTTTTTTACCCCATATCTAATGTATAAACAAATCTTTAAAGCCTCGTCAGTCAGTCCTGGTTTAAATATATATATTAAAAGCTGCTAGCAAAACAACAACAACAACAAAAAACAGCCCCATCATGTACATTGAACAGATTTGAGTTCTTAAGACAAGTTTTTTTTTAAATTAAATCTCATGCAAGATATTTTGCTCCAGATCAGTACCGGCATTCATGTCTGGATTTACTCCAACGCTGAACTTAGCCACACCTCACTCGAACCCATCGCAGGCACTACATTTCCCATAAATTCCTAAATAATCTGGGAAAGGACTAGTAAAAGATTCCCTTTGCACTTTTAAGTCAAGAATAGGCTGCTTCGAAGAGTCTTTGGTGCGCTCCGAGTTTGGTGGTTTTCTTGCAGACGTTTCATCGGCAAACTCGGTAACGTCATCAGTGCTACTGATGTTACTGATAACTGTACTGTTACTACAACCTAATAGTACCGTTACCTAGTTTGGTACTGAAATGTCTGCAGCAAAACAACCAAGCTCAGAGAGCACCAAGGACTCCATAGTCCTCCTCCTCCTTTCCGCAAGCCCCCTGCCCTTGCAGCACTGATGATGTTGCCTAGTTTGGTAACAAAACGTCTGCAAGAAAGCCACCAAACTCAATTCACCAACGACCCCACATTTCTCCTCCTCTTCCCCCTCCTTCCTGCAAACCTCATCCCCTTGTAGCACTGATGTTGTTGCCTAGTTTGGTAACAAAACATCTGTAAGAAAATCACGAAGCGCATAGAGCACCAAAGACACCCCCCCAGTCATTGTCGACGTTGTCATCCTCCTCCTCCTCTTCCTCCTTTCTGCAAACCCCACTCCCTTGTAGCACTGATGATGTTGCCCGGTCTGGTAACGAAACGTCTCCAAGAAAACCACCAAGCTCAGAGAGCACCAAAGAACCCACAGTCATTGCCCTCCTCCTCCTCTCTGAAAACCCCTATCCCTTCTTGCACTGATTATGTTACCTAGTTAGATAACGAAACGTCTGCAAGAGAAACACCAAGCTCAGACGGCACCAAGATCCATCCACTCCACAAACCCCCTCTCCTGTAGCACTGGTGATGTTACCTAGTTGGGTAATGAAACATCTGCAAGAAAACAAGCTCCAACCAACCACAGCTGTGGAGCCACCCAATTGGTTCTGAAAGCCCCTTTAGAAAAAAAATGTTGCATCCTATGCTGTCCCCCCCCCCAGCCCATCACCCATCGCATGCTGCCCCCGCAGCACCACTGCTTCTACCCACCACCCAATTGTATGGGGGTTATTTGTCCTGTGCGATGCCTGGGCAAATGGGAAGGGACGAAGGGTGGCGGGCGGAGGGCCAGGGGACCATTGGCAATGGGCAATGGCCAGAGGAGGGCCAGCGGTGTCAGCTGAGGAGGGTGGCTGGGGGGCGAAGGGGATCCATTCAAGAGTCTCAGTGCCTAAACGTCCTAGACTCCTGGGGAAAAAAATCACACATCACCCTTTTTTCACACTTAACGACCGTTGCAGCATCCCCACGTGATCAAAATACAGACGCTTGGCCACTGGTGGTGCCACTGACCACCAGGGAAGACCACTGAAGCTTGGCCACTGACTCATATTTATGACAGTTGCAGTGTCCTGGGTGTGTGTCTGTGTATCACATGATTGTCGTTGGCGATTTTTGGACGAGCGAAATCAACGGAGAAGCCAGAGTCACTTAACCACCGTATGACTAACATCACAACAGCGGCGGTTCACTTAACAACACTGGCAAAGTCCACTTAACCAATGCCTCACTCAGCCAGGGAAATGTTGGGTGCGGAGGCGGTCGTAAGCCGAGGACTCCCCATCTTCTTTCCGCAGACGGCGTTTGCGTGCATTGTTATTAATTTCATAGCGCAATATTATACCATATACGGCGCCGTACTACCCCGTTGTGTTCTCCTTGTAAATTACAAGGAGAGGATCAACAATAAGAAAATCGCCTGCTCTAAATAATCTTTTCAAGCAACGTTGAAAAAAAGCCGAGGAATGCCAAATAGGAGTCAGGGTTTGCTCCACTGATTTACACAAAGGCTTTTGATTGTGTCGACCACATCATGCTGTGGAAAGTGCACTGAAAAATGAAACACCCAGCACATCTCTTTGTCCGGATGAGAAAATTATGTGCAGGTCAGGAAGTCACAGCGTGGACAGAACAGGGCGAAACAGATTGGTGCCAGGTTGGCAAAGGAATTACAGAAATGCAGAATGACACAGTCGAACGGGGCCTTGGAGGTCTTCTAGTCCAACCTGCTCAAGCAGGAGTCCCTGCATTTCTCAGACAAATGGCTGTACAATCTCTTGGCTTCTAGGTGCTCGCTAAGAAAGGATTTTTCGAAATGACCATTAGATCATTAGTATTTATACAATACAATAGTAGAGTTGGAAGGGACCTTGGAGGTCTTCTAGTCCAACCCCCTGCCTAGGCAGGAAACCCTATACCGTTTCAGACAGATGGCTATCCAACATCTTCTTAAAGACTTCCAGTGATGGGGCATTCACAACTTCTGGAGGCAACTTCTGTTCCACTGATTAATTGTTCTAACTGTCAGGAAATTTCTCCTCAGTTCTAAGCTGCTTCTCTCATTGATTAGTTTCCACCCATTGCTTTTTGTTCTGCCCTCAGGTGCCTTGGAGAATAGCTTGACTCCCTCTTTTTTGGGGCAGCCTCTGAGAGATTGGAAGACTGCTATCATATCTCCCCTAGTCCTTCTTTTCATTAAACTAGACCTACCCACTTCCTGCAACTGTTCCTCATATGTTTTAGCCTCCAGTCCCCTAATCATCTTTGTGCACTCTTTTTAGAGTCTCCACATCTTTTCTACATCGTGACGACCAAAACTGAATGCTCTATTCCAGTATTTCTTAGACAGTAATTAACACGCTCTGATGCTACGGAGTTCTGCTCCCCCTCCCCACCTGAAAAGAACTCTGTTCCAACTGCCAGTTGCCTCACATTCCGTTACCTCAGTTCAAACCAGCAGACATTCCACTCCTTCCCTCAGGAGCAGTCTGAGGCTCCTTACAGTACTAAATGTTGGTACCTCACCAAAATGTCTACGCCTTCCACCTATGGAACTGCTGCCAGATTCAAGGCGATCTCATAGTTTCGTCACGAAGCACGGGTATCCATCTAGCTTTTAATAAAACGTTGGAAAAAAGATGACACTGGGCTCCCTTCTGACTTTTTTTTTAATTTGACATGACTGTCCAAGGGAGAAGAATTAAAGCAAATGCAACTTCCCCTGTGCAGGCACTACTACAAACTGACCCCAAAGAAGGGAAATCAAAGCTTTCAGGAGAGTACAGATATTCCTCGACTTACAACAGTTCATTTAGTGACCGAACTTACAACGGCATTGAAAAAAAACGACTGATGACCAGTTTTCACACATATGGCATCCCCGTGGTCCCCTGATCAAAATCCAGGAGCTTGGCAACTGACTCATATTTACGACGGTCGCAGGGTCACCTTTTGTGACCTTCTGACGAGCAGAGTCAATGGGGGAGCCAGTTTTACTTAGCAGCTGTGTTACTAATGGTATCAGCTGCAGGGATTCACTTAACAACCGGGGCAAGAAAGGTTGTCAAATGGGGCAAAAGTCATTTAACAAAAGCCTCGCGTAGCAACAGAAATTTGGTGGCCAATTGTGGTTGTTAAGTCGAGGACTGCCTGTATCCCTAAGACTTTAAAATGAATCTTAACCACCGCTGGTCCAAAGACTTGCACCCATAAAGACATGCAGCCACCAAGCAAATAACAATTTCAAAAGTTACCTAATTGCAAAGACAGTGCGTAACAGAGTTGGGACCTTGGAGGTCTTCTAGTCCAACCCCCTGCTCCGGCAGGAAACTCTAGACCATTTCAGACAAATGACTGTCCAGTTTCTTCTTTAAAACTTCCAGTGTTGGGAGTTTTCACAAATTCTGGAGGGAGGTCCTTCCACTGATTGATAACAGGATAACAGAGTTGGAAGGGACCTTGGAGGTCTTCTAGTCCAACCCCAGTGCTCAGGCGGGAGACCCTACACCAGTGAGGGCTAACCTTTTTGGTGCCAAGCGCCCAGTGTGCGCAAACATGCGCAACCCCAAAATGCAATGTGAGTGCCACCCACGCATGCGCCCCCACAAATTTTCGGGATTCCAGGTTGGTGCAGGTGGCTTTGCAGCCCCAAAATGGGGCACAGGGAGGGGCGCACATGTCTCCCCCTCATACCATTTTGGCTTCCAGGTTGGCGCAGGTGGTTTTCCAGGCCCAAATCCGGGGGGGGAGTGGGGGGGCTGTGCATGTACACACCCCCGCACATGTGTCCCCCCCGCACATGCATCCTACCCCACACTCATGTGCGTGTGTCCGCCCCACATGCGCCTTGCGCATGCGCCTTGCGCATGCGCTGCGCAGCCACGAGCACCAGCTGGCCGGTGGGAGGCACACGCACATGTGCGGTGGTGCTGTGGTGGAGCGGTGGCACACAGAGAGGGGTCCGTGTGCCACCTGTGGCACGCTTGCCATAGATTCGCCCTCATGGCCCTTTCCAGACAAAATGGCTGTCCAATCTCTTCTTAAAAGCCTCTCGGGGTGGAACGCCTGGTGGCAAGCTGTTCCACTGGTTAATTCTTCCAACTGTCAGGAAATGTCCCCTTAGCTCTAGGTTTCGATTAGTTTCCATCCCTTGCTTGTCCTTCATTCCGCAGAATTAAGTGAATTGTTTCTATCTGTTTTCCACCCAAAGCTTGACCCACCAATCCGACATTATTTTGAAAGACACGTATTGAATCTCTCGCACGCTCTTTTGAACGAGGCATAGTTTTTTTGGGGGGGGGGGTGTCTCGGTTATTCCACCCTAAAAGGGTAAAACCTCGCTTCTTAGATCACACACACACAACACACACACAACAGAAATGGGGCGAAGATGGCACACAGAAATATCCATGGCATTTCGGAAGAGAGCAAGGCTGAGGTGATCCTTTGAAGGCAAACGTGCACCCACGCAACGGGGGAGGGGGGGAATTGGCAGAGTCTGGAATCCTGCCCCCCCCCACCTCCAATCCCCAATTTCTGGCTTGCAAATTTCATTTCCAGCCTGCTGACTAACAAGCCAACAATGCAAAGCAAAATCCACCAGGGTTTTTCTGCGAGGCGTATGCGCTGGCTGAAATCCACGGAGAAGTGGGTTTCACGGCCCGAGGGGTCGACCCAAGCCCACTCTCAAGATGCCCAGATCAGCCAGGCGGTGTGAGAGCGTGTGTGTGTGTGTTGTTGTGTTGTTTTGTGTTGTGTTTGTGGGTTGGAGGTTTCTGCTCCCCTGTGCCAGCCTTCCCATATAGGTGCCATAAGGAAACACACACAAACCGCTTCCAAGGGCCACCGTCTTCCCTCTTACACCCCCATGCCCCCAAAATATTGTGGGTTTTTTGCAGCAACCGATTGCAAGAGATTTTTGCACAAAGCGACAAGCGTGTCCGGGAACCGAATCAGGAGCCCGGTGCATGTCGGGATGTATGCGAGGGTCCCGATAGAGATCGCGTAAACAGGAAAAAGGGGTCATCTTTTTTTGATTTTGGAAAGATGGCAGAGGAGAGAAAAACAGATCTTGCTTTTTAACGCCTCTGCTGGAAAGAGGGAGGTTTGCTTGCAGCGATCGGAGTCAACGGAAATCCTAGTCTAATTCCCACCTCCGTCTGACCTTCCCGTTTTCCCAAACTTGCAGGAAGTCCTCGGCTTACGACCGCAACTTACGAGTCGAAAATTCCCGCGGCTAAGCGAGGCCGTTGTTCAGTGAGCTTTGCGCCATTTTACAACCTTCCTTGCCACCGTTGTTAAGTGAATCCCTGCCATTGTTAAATGAATCCAGCTGCCCCGCTGACTTGTCAGAAGTCGCAAAAGGGGATCGCGGGACCGTCATAAATAGGAGTCGGTTGCCCAACGTCTGAATTTTCAAAACATGGCTGGGGAGAACCTGCAACGGTCGTTAGGTGTGAAAAAGCGGTCATAAGTCACTTTTTTTCACTTCCGTTGTAACTTCGGTCACTAAATGAACGGTTGTAAATCGAGGACTACTTGTACAAACCAAGAAAAGCTCGTTTTCAGCATGCTGAAACTTTCCAGCATCATGGTTTGCCATAATCTCTGAACCCACCTGGTGTTAAGATTAAATCAATTTTTAGGAAATTGTTTAAATCTTTAATACATATTTCTATACAGTGCTCAAAATTCCACTTATAGCCCCCTGGCGTACAGCTAAGGAGCCTGTGCTGCATATCTTAAAATAGAATCACATCGTAATTTTAAGCAGCACCATTTCCTATAACAGTAAGCTTGTTTTCCAGCATGATTCTAGTCCTCACAATTCCATTATTTTAAAAAAGACATTTTTTAAAGGTTTTCCTCTATAGTACAGCCTCCTGTATGGGTGGAACACAGCAGGAAAAGGGTTTAAAATGGCTGTCTTAAAATCAGAGCAATGGGCCTCAGTCTTCCATCTCTGAAATGGGTAGAATTCCCACAGAAGAGAAATAAATAAGGATTATGCGGCATCCGGCCATTTCAGCACCGTGGAAATCCTTACTTGTGCAACCTCTCATATTTTAATAGAAGCATAATAGCATTAACATGTCAAGCTCCCTTCAAACTTAAATGGGGCAAAACTACCTCAACAGCATTCCTCAAGCCACAGAAATCCAACTCAGCGCACAAACGGACGGATCCGGCTCAAAATGTCTCCCAATTATGTCCTATCAGAATCTCTTTTGGCAATTAGCAGGCTGCAGATGCCTTTTCGATCGATAAAAGCAAAAAAATCAAATAAAGTCAGGACTAATGCACTGTAGTTTTAAAAAGGCTCGAGATCCTCCAGTCTTCTCCAAATCTCCATTTTTTATAATTCACTTTTTATTCCTCTTTATTTATCCAAAGCATCTTGCTAACTTTGGACCCAAGAGGAAAAACATTTCAAGCCAATTGTACTTTTATTTACATTTTTGACATTGTCAAAAAAACTTGATCGAACCCTTTTTTCCTATTTTAACTGTAGGAGCGTTGCGTTTCCGACTAAAAACACGAGCAACTCTCAATAATTAATTAACAAGTTAAATAAAACAAGAAGCAGGACGATAAACACACACAAAAAGAAATTGGTTTTACTCACTGGAAGCTGGGAACTATCAATCTTCCACAGACTCTCTCTGGCTCAATTATTCGGACATTATTTTCACTGTGTTTTTCTAACTGGGGGTAGGGATATTAAATTAATTACAAATTTATACTCCTAATACAGGAAATGGTCTTGGGGGATCAGCCAGTGAAGGGATTACTTATTTCTTTATCTCCATCGGAGAAGGAGGTGATGCAAAGACATTTTTTAAAGAAATTAATCCATCATATCAGAAAGATGCAAATCCTATCTATCTATCATCTATCTATCCATCATCTATCTATCTATCTATCTATCTATCTATCTATCTATCTATCTATCATCTATCTATCTATCTATCTATCATCTATCTATCCATCTATCCATCATCTATCCATCATCTATCTTATCTATCTATCTATCTATCTGTATGTATATGTATATGTATATATATGTGTATATATATGTGTGTGTATATATATACACACACACATATATATACACATATATATACATATATATATACATACATACATACATACATACATACGTACATATATATATATCAGTATTTGTACTGATAAATTAGGCATACCAGGGGTTGTAACACACATACATACATACATACATACATACATACATACATACATACATACATATATATCTTGTATTTGTGCTGATAAATAAAGAGAGACTAGTAACACACATACATACATACATACATACATACATACATATATAAAATCTGTCTGTCTGTCTGTCTGTCTGTCGTCTGTCTGTCTGTCTGTCTGTCTGTCTATCCAGAACACTTTATTTCCAAATAAAATAAGTTCTCAGGTCTTTAAATCTACAAAGCAAACTGGAATTATGGAAACACAAAACCGTAGGTAAATAATTCAGTGATCCTATTTGCTTTGGAAATCAAAGGTTCAAGTTTAAAATCTCTTGGTTTTTTTTCACCCCCCAAAATCCCAGTTTACTTCGCTTTGTCCACCCCATCTTATTTTATTTATTTGTTTAATTAAATTTCTAGGTCGCCTATTTCCCCTACGAGGTGACTCTGGCCGGCGTGGGCATTCAATAAAATAACTTATTACTTTTATGTACTTTTATAAAACACCCCCTTACCGCCCTGTGCTTCATCCAGGTTAAACTAAGATCCTCGGCTAAATTAAACCTTCCGTGTGAAAGCCGGCAAAACCAGCATTGACAATCAACGCATCCACAAATAAGGTTTCCCCTCTCGAACGATTTGTGCGATCAGCTGTTTGGAGCCACAGGCAACACAACACACCCACAAAAACCCGCTGTGGGTTTGTTTTCCTTCCCGACACCCAAACTCCGGTGCTAAATTATATTTATTCCTCTTCTGCCGGTAAAAACACATTTGCAAATGCATTCTCTCTGCTCCCAAAGCACGAGGGATGAAGGCTTCTTAAAGCCAGCGGGCGGAAGAAAACAAACAAACAAACAACCTCACAATATAGGTTTACTTTGGGATTAAATAATTAAGAAGCAGTCCGGTTAGAATTGCTGCTGGGGAGGTGCTGACGGAAAAGCCAAGCTTACCTATAAACACTGCAACTTCAGAGACGATGATGGATGCAATGCGAGTCGGGGGTTTCGCCTCCTTCCGGCCACCCAAAAGATCCACTCCCGCCTGCTTTGCACACTCAGGTGGACGAGCAAGCCCGGCAGACAAGGGAGCTCATGGTCCCAGCCTTGGCGTTCCATATTAATAGTCACCCCGCCGAGGCATCTTTCTGCCTTCCTCACTTCCAATTGGCGAGCGGGGAAAAATGGGTGGGCAGAGGCAACATTGGTCCCCGTCAATCCCAGGTGCAGGGGGGGGGGAGAAAGAGGGGGGGGAAATAGGCGGGTGGGTGGGCAGGAAAAGCCGGGGAATGAAGAGGTGGAAAAGCAGGACGGAGAGGAAGGTGGGGGACGTGGACTCAATTCCCAGGGAAAAAATAAGGTATTTGGTGGTTCAGCGGAATTGGGAACGGTCCCTGCGAGGATCTGAGCTCTGGCTGCCTTTGGAGTCCGTCCGTCCTCCCTCTTCTGGTAAGCTTTCTCTTCGGATGGATGGATAGAAGGAGGGGTAGATGGAGGCTTGGAGGAAAGGACGGGGGAGAATATTGGAAGAGGGAAGAGATGGGTGAGTGGAGGGAGAGCGGGAGAGAGGGAGAGAAAAAGGGAGGAGAGAGAGGGGGGAAAGGAGAGGATGGAAGGAGAAATAGAAAAGGAAGGAGGTCAGAGGAAGAAAGAAGAGAGAGATGGGAAGGAGGGAGGGAGGGATGGGGAAGAAGAGAGAAGAGATGGATGAATGGAGAGGGAGGGAGGAGAGAGAGAGAAAGGGAGAAGATGGAGAGAATGAAAGAGAGGGAAGGAAGAAGGAAGGATGGATGGATCAGGGGAAGGAAGAAGAAATGGATGAGGAGTGGAGAGAGAGAGAGAGGAGGAGAGAGGGAGAGGAAGGAAGGAAAGGAAGGAAGGAAATAAAGGGAAGAAGGGATGGGAAAGCCAGAGGAAGAATGAAGAGAGGGATGGGAAGGATGGGGGGAGAAGAGAGATGAGATGGATGAGTGGAGAGGGAGGGAGGAGAGAGAGAGAGAGGATGGAGAGAATGAAAGAGAGGGAGGGAAAAGAAGGGAAAGTCAGAGGGAAAAAGAAGAGAGAGATGGGAAGGAGGGATAGGGAAGAAGAGAGAAGAGATGGATGAGTGAAGAGAAAGGGAGGGAGGGGAGAGAGAGAAAAAGAGAGGATAGAGAGACTAAAAGAGAGGGAAGGGAAGGAAGGAAGGGAAAGTCAGAGGAAGAAAGAAGAGATGGGAAGGTGAGAGGGAGGGATGGGGAAGAAGAGAGAAGAGATGGATAAGTGGAGAGGGAGGGAGGAGAGAGAGAGAGAAAGAGAGAAGATGGAGAGAATGAGAGAGAGGGAAAGGAAGGAAGGAAGGAAGGAACCAGCGAGCTGCACCATGTCTACTCCTTTCTCTCCGGCTGTTGGATAAGGAGGGAGGGGACGGGAAGGAGAAGGGAGGAAACCCCATTAAAGTGACCCAGCACTTTTCCGGGAGCTTCTCCTAAGTCAGCAGGATTCCCCGGAGCAACGCAAAGCCCTCCCAGTCCTTCAAAAGGCCATTTCAGCGGATGGAAGCTGCCGCCACTCGGTTTTCAGGACGGCTGGGCAGCGCCAAGGATCTCTCTTCTCAGGGGCCTTCAACCCTGCACCAGAACGCACCGAAGGCCAGCTGCTTCGCCACCAGACACGCTGGCAAGGGCAGCCGAGGGTTGTAACCATGGCAGCAATTGGGGGTTTGATGATGGGCAGAGCTTACCTCACCTCTGACCTTAAATCCTGATATACTAGTCTGCAGTAATGCAATATTGGACTTGACATAGGGATGGTTGAAGGGACGCGGTGGCTCAGCGGCTAAGACGCTGAGCTTGTCAATCAGAAGGTCGGCAGTTTAGCGGTTCGAATCCCGAGCGCCGCATAACGGAGTGAGCTCCCGTGACTTGTCCCAGCTTCTGCCAACCTAGCCATTCGAAAGCACGTAAAATATGCAAGTAGAAAAATAGGCACCACCTTTGGTGGGAAGGGAACAGCGTTCCGTGCGCCTTTGGCGTTGAGTCATGCCGGCCACATGACCACGGAGACATCTTCGGACAGCGCTGGCTCTTCGGCTTTGAAACGGAGATGAGCACCGTCCCCCCTAGAGTCAGGAACGACTAGCACATATGTGCGAGGGGAACTTTTACCTTCACCTTAGGGGTGGTTGGAAAGCTACAAGAAAGGGGGCACTCACCCCCGAGGCTTGGTATCCCGCCCCCCCCCAATCCATCTAGACGACCATTGGGGAACGCAGAGGTTGACCTTTATGGACCTGGGGTTCGATCTGCCTTCAGAGCAATTTGCACGTTTTTAAAGGAAGTGCTTAACCTCTGGCCAGCTGTGCTGAAAAAACTGACACCCCCTCCCCCAAATGTAATAAAACCCCAAGGGAAAATTTGGGGTTTTCAAGTCAAGTGGCCCATTTCCAACGTGGTTCAAACTCCTGTCTTCCCACACACAGAGAATAAGCGTGCCACCATTCGCTATCTTTGCACGGCCCGCTAAGCCGTAAAACTCAAGTTTGCAAAGTGCAACGGTGGGGGGGTGGAGGGGGGGTTCGCGTCTCATACCAGCACCAAAGGACCCAGATTTCCATTGGGTGCAACCTGCAAATGTGGCCGGGACCGCTTTCCGCCAAGTTCCAAATCAGCCTAGATAAGCCATCATTCAAAGTGACAGACATTACAACGTGGACTGAAGACAAAACCTGGTTTAGGAGCTAAGCCTCAAAGTCAGGGGTGTCCAAACTTGGGAACTTTAAAGACTTGTGGACTTCAACTCCCAGAATTCCCCAGCCAGTTGCTCAAAGTGAGGAGTTATTGATTGCTTTCAAGTTATTTCAAAAAAGATAATTCGGAGCAAATCTTAAGGGAAAAAAAAAACAGAATAAAGCATAATACCAGAGAAAGTCAAATAACCATACATACATTTTTCTGCATGTGTGTATCGTTAACTCTGCAGGAAGTCCTCAACTTATGACAGTTCATTATAACGGCACTGAAGAAAAGCAACTTATGACCGTTTTTCACACTTACGACCGTTGCAGCATCCCCGTGATCAAAATTCAAGCCCTTGGCAGCTGACTCATATTTACGACGGCTGAAGTCCTTGGGTTATGTGATCCCCTTTTGCAATCTTCTCACAAGCAAAGTTGATTCACTTAACAACTGTGGCCAGAAAGGCCACAAAATGGGGCAAAGCTCAACAACTGTCTCACTTAGCAACAGAAATATTGGGCTCAAAAAAGCAGAGGACTCCCTGTATTATAAATACTACTGTGTTTTCCCGAAAATAAGACCTAATGGGAACATAAGCCCTAATGAGGGTTTTTTGGGAGGAAAGATTAATATATTTTCGGGGAAATACAGTAAGCAGACAGGAATTGTGGTTTATGTCCCTTACTGCACCATTCCTCGCTAAATTTTGAAACGATTCTGCCTTTAATTAAATTTTTAGGAATTTTTTTAAAAGTTTTTTTTAATGTTGTCACTTTAGTGCTCTTCAACATCTTCATCAATGATTTGGATGAGGGAATAAATGGGGAACTCATCAAATTTGCAGATGACACCAAGCTGGCAGAAACAGCCAACACTCCAGAAGATAGGCTTAAGATAAGAAGGATCTTGACAAACTTGAACATTGGGCACTATCAAATAAAATGAAATTCAATGGTGAAAAGAGTAAGGTTCTACATTTAGGCAACAAAAACGGAATGCACAGGTGCAGCATAGGTGGTACCTTGCTCAGTAGTAGTAACTGTGAAAGGGATCTTGGAGTCCTAGTGGACAACCATTTAAATATGAGGCCAGCCGTGTGCAGCAGCTGCCCAAAAAGCCAACACAGTTCTAGGCTGCATCAACAGAGGGATAGAATCAAGATCACGTGAAGGGTTAAGACCACTTTATAATGCCTTGGGAAGGCCACACTTGGAATACGGCATTCAGTTCTAGTCGCCACGATGTAAAAAAGATGTGGAAACTCTAGAAAGAGTTCAGAGAAGAGGAACAAAGAGGATTAGGGGACTGGAGACTAATATGAAGAACGGTTGCAGGAACTGGGTATGTCTAGTTTAAGGAAAAGAAGGACTAGGGGAGACATGATAGCATCTTCCAATATCTCAGGGGTTGCCACAAAGAAGTGGGAGTCATCCTATTCTCCAAAGCACCCTAAGGGAGGACAAGACCCGTTTCGCTTTTAAGCCACTTAAACGTTTGCAAGAGCATGTCTTAAATGGGCAACGTTTAAATCCTGATTCCATTCAACAAGGGCTGTGCTCAACCAGGGCTGTGAACAAGGAACAAAAACGGGGAAAAACCGATTTGCAAGAGACAAACGTGAAAAAAATGACAGAGCTCATCTCAAGCTGGAGCTTCGGGTTTGAAAACCGGCGTTCGGGAGCATCGCTCTCTGTCAGAAATTAAAAAGCAAGACGCTTCATTGAGCAAAATCACTGTTGATTGTCATCCTCCGAGGCTCAGTTCATTCTAGCAGACGAGCAACTTGAGGTGGTGGGTGGATGGTACGTCTAGACAGCTCTGGAGAAGAGTTTTCCAGCACTCAAACCAGGAAGGCGTTCAAGATAAGATTATTTTAATTCCTTAACCACCAGGATTTTTGGAGCCTGGAGAACATCCTCCAGAGACACGTGGAAGAAGAACAAGGACGTTGTTGAGAAGACGTCTCCGTGGTCATGTGGCCGGCAAGACTAAACAGCGAAGGCGCACGGAACACTGTTCCCTTCCCACCAAAGGTGGTTCCTATTTTACTACCTGCATTTTTTACGTGTTTTCAAACTGCTAGGCAGAAGCTGGGACAAGTCACGGGAGCTCACTCCGTTACGTGGCGCTAGGGATTCGAACCGCTGAACAGCCGACCTTTCTGACCGACAAGCACAGCATCTTGGCCTCTGAGCCACCACGTCCCTACCTTGGTAGATTAAACTTTATTGTCACTTGATTTGGCACCATTTTTGTTGTTGTTTTTAATGTTTATTAATCAGCTGGGTCTTCCTTTCTTCCCCTTCCTTTCTTCCTTCCCTCCCTCCTTCCTTCCTTCCCTCCCTCCTTCCCCTTCCTTTCCTTCCCTCCCTCTCTCCTTCCCCTTCCTTCCCTTCCTTCTTCCTTCCCCTCCTTCCTTCTTCCTTCCCTCTCTCCTTCCTTCCCTCCCTCCCTCCTTTCCCCCCTCCTTCTTTCCTTCCCCTTCCTTCTCTCCCTCCCTCCTTCTTTCCTTCCCCTTCCTTCCTTTCCTTCCTCCCTCCCTCCTTCCCCTTCCTTTCCTTCCCTCCCTCCCTCCTTCCTTCTTTCCTTCACCTTCCTTCCTTTCCTTCCTTCCTTCCCTCACTCCTTCTTTCCTTTCTTCCTTCCCTCCCTCCCTCCCTCTCTTTCCTTCCCTCTCTCCCTCTCTTTCTTCCTTGGATTTAGTGACATACATTAATTGGCATTTATTAAAAATGAAATTTCATTGCATACAGCTCTCAAAGGGTCACCACTTCCAATTTCACACTACATAAACATGACAAGATAAATAAATACAAAATTATGTATATACCTACATATATCATGTTTCCCCCAAAATTAGACCACACCTGGAATACAGCACCCAGTTTTGGTCCCCATCTTACAAAAAACAAACAAACAAGGTTGAGACTTTGGGAAAAAAAGTGGAAAGAAAAGCAACAAGATGATTAAAGGACTGGAGACTAAAATATATGAAGAACGGTTGCAGAAAATGGGTATACGGCCAGTCTAGAGAAAAGAAGGGCTGGGGGGGGGGGGCATAATAGCAGTAATCCAGTATTTGGAGGGGCTGCCACAAAGAGCAGGGGGGTCAATTTATTTTCCAAAGCATCAGATGGCAAGACAAGAAACCATGGTGGGAAACTAACCAAAGAGAGAAGCAACTTGGAATTGAAGAGAAACTTCCTAACGGTAAGGACAATTAACCAGTGGAACAACTTGCCACTAGAAGTTCATCACCGGAGGTTTTTAAGAAGAGACTGGACAGCCACTTGTCTTAAATGGTGTGGGGTCTCTTGTCTGAGCAGGGGGTTGGACTAGAAGACCTCCAAGGTCCCCTTCCAACGCTCTTATTCTGTTGTTTCATCCCTAGCACCCACGGCTGAAGTCATCTGCAAATCTTGCATCTTTTAAAAATCTCCACTGGGGCTTAAGTAGCTTCATGCTTGACTTTCTAATGACATTTAAAGCACATGAGCTGAGATTTTGGGGTGGGGGGAGGAATGCCAGGGGAGGGGGAACAGCAGTCCTGCCCCATCAAGCGAATACTTTGATCCTTTTCCCATTTAATTCCCATTAGCTTTCTTTCATCAAGCCGAGAGGAAGCCTAGAGATTTTATTTTTAAATAAGAGAGGTGGGGGGACATTCTTGGCCGCTCATTTGAAAAATGGTCCTCAAGAGACCCCAATCTTCTGTTTGGGCCAGATCCTTTCTAAAATTTGTTAGTTCTCGACTTACAGCCATTCCTTTAGTGACCGGTCGTAGTTACAATGGCACCAGAATAAGTGACTTAGCAGTAGGGGAAATAGAGAATGTAAATATAATGGTGATATGAACAATTAATATTACTAATAGGGTCGGTACTACTGTTATTATATTATTAGACAAGGTAAAATCAATAGGAGGCAATGCAGAATGGAGAACTATAAAGGCTAAACATGAATTCCGATACAGAAGGCTGCATAATTCCTTTATATTGTTATGCATGTCTTGTTTTTTCTTGTGTTTTTCTTCCTGTTTTTAAAGATTATACTGTTTAATTTTAAAAAAAAAATTTTTTAAAGGTGTTTCACATTTACGACCATTGTAGTATCCCCCACCTGATCAAAATTCAGAGGCTCGGCAACCAACTCGCATTTATGACGGTGGCAGCGTCCCCGGGGGGGAGGGGGAGTCACCTGATCCCCTTTTGCGACCTCCATGGGGAATAATAATAATAATAATAATAATAAATTTGGATTTATTAGCCGCTCCCTTTCCAAGTAGGACTCGGGGCGGCGTACAATGGAGCATAAAACATAAAAAATATATAACAGCACCAAACGTACATACATACACAACACACATACATACACGGAGGAGGAAGCAAATTACATCAATAGACAGTTAAAAATCAGCTTTAAAATACCCCAATTGTAAAAACCCAATAAAAATTAATATTTAAGAACAATTTAAAAAACAGTTTGGGAAGCCAGATTCATTTAACGACCAGGTTACTAATTTAACAACCGCAGTGATTCGCTTAAGAACTGCGACAAGGTCGTAACACGGGACAAAACTCACAACAACTGTCTCGCTTAGCAACAGAAATATAGACCTCCTATGTGGTCATAAGTAGAGGAGTACTTGTATTTTCCTTGTTTCCGGGGCTAAAGCAGGTTTTTGGCACCTGGCTTGTATTTATGACGGTCACAGCGTCCGGGGGTGGGTGTACGTACTCCCCTTTTGCGACCTTCTGACAAGTGAAAGTGTTGAGGGAAGCCAGGTTCACTTAACAACCGTGTTCCTAAGTTAACGGCTGCAATGATTCACTTAACTGCGGCAAGAAAGGTCGTAAAAATGGGGCAAAACGTATTTAACCACTGTCTCGCTTAGCAACAGAAATTTTGGGCTAGCTGTATATGGCATTTAGCTGAATATTATTGTTTTTAACTTTTTGTGCCTAATATTCTAATGCTTTTTTTTTTTTGTTAATTCTGTAATTGTCTTTTTCTTTATGGCCTGGTCAGTTGCCCAGAGCGAGACGAATTTCATAAACTGTTTTAACAACGGTCTTGCTTAGCAACAGAAATCCTGGGCTCAGTTGGGGTCTTACATCGACTATCTGGACTGTTTAAAACTTGAAGAAACTTTCCTCCCTGGCATGACGTACTGTACCTACTGGTGGTCCGTGAGAAAATGTTGGTGGTCCGCAGAAAAATTATTTGCCTTTTTTATATTGCACTAAATCCGGGGTCCTCAAACTACGGCCCCTGGGAGGGATACGTGCAATGAACGCTTGTGTTGCTGCAGAGAGTCTCCCCCTTCGGGGTCTTTTTGTGGGGGTCGGAGGGGGGCAGAAATTCCGACTTGGGGTCTGCTTCAGCCTCCTGGTGGGGGGCTTTGGGCGAAGGCTGGAGGGAAGAGCCGCTGGTGGTGAAGAGCCGGAGGGCCTCATTCCAGTGGGACTGCATCATGGCCTGGAACTGGCTGACCATCTCAGCCCGCTGAGCCTCCAGGCGCCGGTACCTGGCCTTGCACTCTTCCCTCTGCTTGGGAAGCCTATGCTCCTAGTCCTCAGTGAGGTGCTTCTGCTGAGCCTCCTCCTCAGTCAGATCCAATTTTAACTGAGCTCTTTTGCCAACTCTTTCTCCTGGGGGCTGCTGAGCTCCAGCAACTGCTCCCTGTTGGGGCCCTAAGGAGCCCGGGCGGGCAGGGGAAGGGCAGGGGAGGGGTCCCACAAGGCGCTTGATGTGAGTGACATCAAGTTGGCCACACCCACCCAGTCACATGACCACCTAGCCACGCCCACCCAGCCTGTCATTAGGCAGATACCGTTAGTGGTCCGCGGGATTTAAAATTATGAATTTAGCGGTCCCTGCGGTCCGAAAGGTTTGGGACCCCTGCGTTAGACCCATTTCCCAGCCTGGAAAACTGAGGCCCGTGGTGTTTGCAAACCCATGAGGTAACGGTGGCCGCAATTCAACCATGTTAAAGCCACACCTAAACGATGCCTATAATTAGAAAGTAAACAACCACAAGAGGATTGTCACCTTACCCCCTTGGCAACACAACCCTACACAAGCACACCGGCCCCTCCCTCTCACGCACTCTCACACGCACCCCATGGGGGGGGAGGGCATATCTTGCATTATTAGCAAGAAGCTCCTTCCAAAATGGCTACAGGTAATCCTCGGTTTACGACCACAATGGAGCCCAAAGTTTCAGTGGCTAAAAATGAGACATCCATGAAGAGAGTTTTGCTCCATTTCACGACCTCCTTTGCTAGACAGTTGCGAAGTGAGTTTAGCCCCATTTTACGGGCTTTCTTGATGCCGTTGTTAAGGGAACCACTGCAGCTCTAAAGTAAGTTAAGACGGTTGTTAAGTGAATAGTCACTCGTCAGAAGGTCGCCAAACGGGATCCTGTGACCCTAGGACATTGCAACCGTCGTAAGTACCAGTCCGAGGGTCTGAATTTTGATCGTGTGACCATGAGGACGCTACAACGGACGTCAGTGTGAAAAACGGTTGCAAGTCGCTTTTTTCAGTGCTGTTGTAGCTTCGGTCACTAAATGAATTGTTTTACATTGAGGACTATCTGCCTTCACAAGCGAGCAACATCATCAATTGCTTTCCTTGGTTACGGAGAGATTTCAAACATTTTGCAACTTTGGTTTTGCAATTGTGGAGAGGAAAAATAAAAACAAAAGATTTGCAAATTGAAGGTTTTCGCTGGGAAGTGGCATCCCCTTGCCAATTATTTTTACCCCAGGCCTACAAATTGAAGGAACAACCTGTTGTGGACCACAGTGAGGAGGTTGGGGAGGAACCTGGGCCAGTCCTGGAGTCTGGGGAAGGCTCTGATGAGGGCTCTGTGTCGGAGGCAGAGATGGGGCCAGGGCCGTATGCCAGTTATCAGCTGCCTTCGGAGTCAGACATCAGTGAGGCAGAAGAACAGCTGGAGCCTGTTCCCAGAGTGCGCATGCGCAGAGTTGCCAGACGAAGGGAACCGCTAAAGAACAGGGGTTGACTTGGGAGGGAGGCCACAGGTGGACGATGAAGGGCCCCTCCCAGAGGGAATAAAAGAGGAGCGAAAGGGGAGTGGAGTTTGCAGGAGTCAATTAGTTCCCTTCATTGGTTCCTGACTCTGAGACTCCTAGCCAAGTTCTGCAGAGATGGGCCTGGCAGCTCTCCAAGCCAGATAAGGTCTGTGACCGTAAATCCTCCCTCGAAAGACTTTGCTGTCTGTGAATGAGCAGAATTCACAGTCAATTCATAAAAGGGTCTTTTTGTCGGGATGAGGAGTTGGCTTCAGGCTCTTGGGAAGCCTCGGTGAGAAGATAACCTCACATAATTGAAATAACAAGAAGACATTTTCTAGACACAAAGATACACTTTTTTTAAAAAAATCCTTTTAAAGTACAGGTCGTCCTCGACTTATGACCAATTCCTTAACGAACATTTGAAGTTATGACGGTCCGGAAAAAGGGATTCAGGACCTGGATTTAAGCTTCCAAACCACCACCATCACCACCACACACACTTGACCAGTTTGTGTGTTTGACAACCGGCCTGCATTTATGACCCCTGCAGCATTCCCCAATCATATGTTACATGTGCAGTCCTCGACTTTGTAACTCAAAGTTACAACGGCACTAAAAAAAAAAACAGACTTATGATCGTTTTTCCCCACTTACAACCGATGTAGTATCCCCGTGGTCACTTCGTCAAATTTGGATGCTTGGCCCCTGACTCCTATTTATGACGGTCGCAGTAAAGTCAGTCAAGGGGGAAATGAGATTCACTTAACAACCGGCTTAGTACCTTAAAAACAGCAGTGATTCACTTAGCAAATGTGGGAAGAATGTTTGTAAAACGGAGCCAAATTCATTTAAGAAATGGTGAATAATCTTGATAATTTGAGTTTTCTGCTTTTGGGTTTTTATTACTGTATTGTGTTATTGTCCTCTATGTTTTTACTCTCCGTACGGCCCAAAGTCGCTGGGAATCGGGCCGCCCAAGCCCATTTCATAAAATTAATACATTTAATAAATATAAATTACCAGTAAGATAGCTGTACTAACGTGTTATTGGACTATCAAAGTGAAAATCAAAGCCATTGTGATGATCACGGCCTAACAATTTTGTTTTCAAGATAAGACCATTTTAATTTTATTATTTTTTTTTTGCAAAAAGGAGGGGAGGGAAAAGAGAAAAAAAGCAAGACGATGAACGCATTGTTCCTTCTGCATAATTACAGGAAAATATTCATCCATCACAACTCTACTAATGATGGCCATTCATTGCAAACAATAAAGTGGGCCCAGTGAGTGACATTTGTTATCTTGGGTGTAGCACATATTCTAAGACAATCCTGAATTTTAGAGCATTTTCAGAAAGGAGGGAGGGGAGGAAGGAAGGAAGGTAGATTGTATGAGTCTCTTCTTAAAAACCTGCACTGATGAAGCACCCACAACGTCTAGTGGCAAGATGTTCCACTGGTTAACTCTCCTCACTGTTAGGAATTCTGGGTTGTTTATATCCTTGATTAGCTTCCATCCTTGGTTTCTCGTCCTGCCATCTGACCAGCCCAGGTATCTTCTAGAATTCCCCTGCTAGCAAAATCAAAGGTTCCAAAGGTTTCTGGGACCTGACATCCACATTATCTGAAGGCCAGTTCAGTAGACACTGGTCAACTCCCAGAATTCCTAGCCAGTGCCATTAGAATACCACTCTATAAAGCCTTAGTAAGGCCACACCTGGAGTCTTGCATCCAGTTTTGGTTACCACACTATAAAAAAGATGTGGAGACTCTAGAAAGAGTGCAGAGAAGAGCAATAAAGATGATAAGGGGACTGGAGGCTGAAACATACGATGAACTGTTGCAGGAACTTTGCATGGCTAGTCTAGGGAAGAGAAGGACCAGGGGAGACAGGAGAGCAATCTTCTAATATTTGAGGGGCTGCCCCAGAGAGGAGAGGGTCAAGCTATTTTCCAAGGCCAGACAAAGAATAATGGATGGAAACTGACCAAGGAGAGATTCAACCTGGAAATAAGGAGGAATTTCCTGACAGGGAGAACCATCAACCAATGGAACAGAAGTTGCCTTCGGAGGTTGTGGGAGCTTCATCACTGGAGGCTTTCAAGAAGAGACTGGGCTGCCCTCAGTCAGAAATGGTGTAGGGTCTCCTGCTTGAGTGGGGGGGATGGACTAGATGACCTATAAGGTCCCTTCTAACTATTAATCTGTTAATTCTGGGAGATGACAAATCCGGACCGCACCAGGTAAGGGAAAGGTGGTTCTGCATTCATTTATTTTCCTTCTTCCGAGTCAATTGAATGTATTGATCATTAAATCTTACTCTAGGACGGGTGTTCCTCAACTTACAATCCCAACCCGGCCCAAAATTTCTGTTGCTAAATGAGGCAGTTGTTAAGCGAGTGGCATCTCAACTTTTATTATTTTAGAAGTGACTCAAGGCGGTGAACACACCTATTATTCCTCCTCATTTTTCCCCATTAACAACAATCTTATGAGGTGGGTTGAGCTGAGATAGAGTGACTGACCCAAGGTCACCCAACCGGCTTCTGAACCTAAGGCAATACTAGAACTCACTGTCTCCTAGTAATTGACACAAAGTCACCCAACTGGCTTTCATGCCTAAGGCAAAACTAGAACTCACCATCTCCTGGGGATTGGCCCAAAGTCACCTAACTGGCTTTCAGGACTAAGGCAATACTAGAACTCACTGTCTCCTAGTGATTGACACAAAGTCACCTAACTGGCTTTCAGGACTAAGGCAATACTAGAACTCACTGTCTCCTGGTGATTGACACAAACTCACCCAGCTGTCTTTCAGGCCTAAGTCGGGACTAGAACTCACCATCTCCTGGTTTCTAAGCCACCCCCTTAACCATCAAATCAGCTCTCTAAGCAATATTTAAGCAATATTGTGTTTCTGCTAATATGGTTAATCCTATTTAAACCCAGTAAAAAATGAAGAAGGGGGGGAAAATAGGAATGGTGATAAATAAAATTATTAGAATGGGCAGACATGGATAGGTTAACAATGGAAATAAAAGAAAGAGGAGAAACGGAATAGTATTTGATTTGGGGCACATGGTATCATTGGTTAGAGAATAGAAGTAAAGATCAAGAATGTTAAAGTAAATTAAGAGGTGACAAAAATGTAATATATATAGTGATCTAATTGTAATAATAACATACTGTATAAAATAGATCCGCACAAAAAGAGAAAAGGAAAAATAATGTTAATAACTTATGTACATATCAGATATACTGATAGTGGAGTGTTGTAAAGATTGAAACTGTGATACAAAATGAAGAAAATTGTTCAATAAAAATTATTATTTTTTTAAATAGGAGCAGATCCCCGTTTCCACAAGAATTCCGCATTTTTGGCAAGAAACACATCAAGTGCCACCAGCACTCTCTCTGCTTCTGCAAAATCAAAGTAAAATGAGACTTCACGGCAAGGGGCTTTCTGCTTTTGCTCCAGAGTGAGGGCCAGAGAGGATGGGCTTTGTAATACTTGGAAAACATGGCTTTTGTAGTACTGTGGCACTGTCTGCCTCACACGGGTTTTCCTGAAGGCTGAGGCTTATGGGAAATGATTTACCAGGTGAGTTAGGCAGTGCAGCAACACTACAAAAAGCAGCTTCCAAGTACTACAAAGTCCATCCTCCGTGGCCCCTCCAGAGGAAACCCCAAAATAAAGACCCAAGGGAAGAAACGAGAAGAAATTTCTCTGCTTTCGCTCGAGAGGAAAATTGGAATGCGGCCCAGTCCTTGACTTACGACCACAACCGAACCCAATTTTTTGTTGCAAAGCGAGACATTTGTGAAGTGAGCTTTGCCCCGGTTTTCCTGCCACCGTCGTTAAGCGAATCGCCGCTGCTGTTCAATTAGCAACAACACGGTTGTGAAGTGGATCTGGCTTCCCCATTGATTTTGCTTGTCAGAAAGTCGCCAAAGTGACACTGCAACCGTCATAAATGTGAGTCATTAGTCAAGCAAATCTAAATACCAATCATGTGATACTGGGGTCATACGTGTATCAAATGCTCATCATCGGTCATTTTTTCCCCCCAGAACCGCTGTAGCTTCAAACTGTCGCTAAATGAGCTGTTGTAAGTCAAGGACTACCTCTGCTACAAAAGGACAGGTGGTTTTCGACTTACAACGCTTCACTTAATGACCATTCAAAGCCATAACGGCGCAGAAAAACAGAGCAAAGCTTGCTTGCCAAATGTGTTTCACTTAGCAACCGAAAGGTTGGACTCCACCGTTAGGTCCTAACTCGAGGACTACTTGCATCACAAAGCCCATTCTCCGTGCTTTTGCCCCAGACTGAGGACCACCACAGGATGGGCTTTGTAATCCTCGAAAACATGGCTTTTGTAGTACTGTGGCACTGACTATCTCACGGGGATTTTCTTGAAGGTTGAGGCTTATGGGAAATGATTTGCAATACAACTGAAAAAGTAAATCTAAAATGCAAGGGAACCCATGGGAGTTAGCCAGTGTGGCAGCACTACAAAACCCAGGTTTCATGTACTACAAAGTCCATGCTCCGTGGCCGTCAAGGATAAAGACAAAAGAAGAAACCTTCCCTGGGTTGTTGTTTTTTCTTTCTTTTGCTCCGGAGGGGAGGGAGGAAAAAAATCAGGATAAAAGCAGCAAAAAAAAAAGCGAGAGAGGCGTGAAAGCACTTTTCCAATGGCTCAGCACGGCGTTTCCCTTCCAGATTGCCCCGGTGACTTTCTGTTTCTAAGAAAGTGGGAAGGAAAAGAGGGGGGGGAGGGCGGAAGAGACAACCCCACAACCCAACAACAACAACAACAGCCCAGCCAGCGACCCCACAACACGTTGAGGAAGTCAGGGTGAGAAAACGAAAATGCGAAAAACAGAAAATACGTCTGGAATGCACTACCTGACTCTGTTGCAACATCCTCACACACACACACACACCCCGTAACTTTAACCTTACACTGCTTACTATGGACCTCACCCCTTCCCTAAGAGGTTTGTAAAGGGGGGGGCGTGCATAAGCGCACCAGCGTGCCTACCGTCCCTGTCCCACTGTCCCCCCTTATCCGTCCCCCGTTGCATTCATGCTCATGTTTTTTTCTTATGCCTGTCATCTTTGTAAAGGGTGGACAAGTCAAACAAACAAACAAATAAATAAATAAAAATAAAGTTTTTAAGAAGAAGAAACATCAACAACAACAAAAACCGCTCGGAAAAACACAACCCCAAAAAAACAACCACCACCAGCGTGGAGTTGCGCAACGTGCAAGGAAACCCAAAGTGTGCAGCAAGAGGCTTGGTTTCCAAGCAGTGAAAACCCTTTAAAACACAGACACACACACACACACAAGCACACACACACACACAAACCGCGAGCAGCAGGCAGGATATGGCCAAAAACACAAGCAAGCATCCTCGAGCATCAAGAAAAACAAAAAAGGCATTGGAGCGCAAGAAGGTAGCAAAAAAAAAAAAAAACAGAGAGAGATTCCACGCAAGGGGCTCTCTTTGCACCCTGAAAAGACACACACACACCACACACAGTCTCTATACATTGGAGGAGGGGGGTTCCCCCCTCCAGGGATGCTTTGGGGTAGGGGAGTAGGGGGAGAAGCTGCAGGTGGCAACCTGGTCCGGCAGGAGCTTGGCTTGGCAAAGTTAGGAAGGGGTGGGTTGATTGGGGTGGTGGGGGAGAGAGAGAGGAGGAAAGAGAGGTAGCAGGAGGAAGAGGAGGAGGAAGAATTAGAAGCAGCAGAAGGACCAGGAGGAGGAAAAAGGGGAAGCCAAAGGGTTAGGAGGAAGAGGAAGGGAAAGGAGAGGTAGCAGAAGGAGGAAGAGGAAGGAGAGGTAGCAGGAGGAAGAGGAAGAGGAAGGAGAGGTAGCAGGAGGAGGAAGAGGAAGAGAGAGGAGAGGGAACTTGGTTGTTTCCTTGTAGACGTTTCATGACCCAAACAGGTAACATCATCAGTGCTAGAAGTGAGTGGCATTTATGGATAGGAGGAAGAGGAAGCAAAAGAACCAGGAGGAAGAGAAAGTAGAAGGAGGATCAGGAGGAGAAGGAATTAAGAGGCAGCTGTAGAAACAGGAGGAGGATGAATTAGAGGTAGCAGAAGGACCAGAAGGAGGAAGAGGGGGAAGTAAAGGATTAGGAAGGAGGAGATGGAGGTAGCAGGAGGGAGGAGGAGGGAGAGATAGCAGGAGGAAGAAGAGAAGGAGGAGGAAGGAGCGGAAGGAGAGGGGGAAGAGGAGGTGGAGGAAGAAGAGAGGAGGAGGAAGAGGGAGGAGAGGAGGAAGAGGAGAAGGAAGGAGAGGAGGAGGAAGAGGAAGGAGGAGGAAGGAGAGGAGGAAGAGGGAGGAGAGGAAGGGGAAGAAGAAGAGGAGAAGGAAGAAGAAGCAGGAGGAGGACGCGGAGCTCGAGGAGTTGCAAAGCCCTTGCAAGCCCAGCCGGCGGGGGGGAAGCTCCGTGCCGGGACCAGCGGGGCCTCCTTCTCCCCTGCCGCCCCCCTAACCGCCCCTCCCTCCGCCTGTCCCGCTCACCGCATGGCTGGAGGTGGAAGACGCGCCTGGGCGCTGCCATGCCGTCCCTCCCGCCCGGGCATCGGCTGCCCTCTTCCTCCTCCTCCTCCTCCTCCTCCGTCGCCAGCAGCGGAGCAGCTCGAAGTGAGGAGCCGGGAGGGGAAGGGCAGGGAGGCGGCCCAGCGACACACCTCCTCCGGGCCGCTCGCGCCGGTCCTAGCTCCCGGGCCGCCTCCCTCCCCTTCGCCGCCAGGCCGGAGCTTCCCAAGCAGACGCGCTTTGCAGCGGGCGCCGCCGCGGGCGCCTTGGCCGTAGCCTTGGCCGGGGAGGGCGCGCTGGGTTGGGGAACCAAGATGGGTCGGGGCTCTGTAGGCGGAGCTCATGTGCAGGGAGTCCTCGATTTACAACCGTCCGTTTAGGGACTGAAATTACCAGGGCACGGAAAAGAGCGACTTAGGACTGTGGTTCACACTTACGATTGTGGTTTGCAGTTACGACCGTGGTTCACACTTACGACCGTTGCAGCATCCCCATGGTGATGTGATCAAAATTCAGATGCTTGACAACACATTCATGCTTATTTCTCTATTTTGTATATATATATATAACAAAATTAAGTAATTATACTTTATTTAAAATTAAATAAAAATAAAAATAAATTTTATAAAATAAAATAATAAACAAAATTATAGATAGATAGATAGATAGATGATAGATAGATAGATAGATAGATAGATAGATAGATAGATAGATAGATAGATAGATGATAGATAGATGATAGAGAGATAGATAAGATATGGATGGATGGATGGATGGATGGATGGATAGAAAGAAAGATAGATAGATGATAGATAGATGATAGATAGATAGGTATTAAATTATACATTTTTTATTGTGTTTGAACGGAGTTGGTTCCAGGTATCATTCATATTAATCCAATTCGCCATAACAATATTAGTTATCTCTATCACATTTCTCAAATTTAAATAATTCTTATTATATTGTTCAAACATATATATATATATATATATATATATATATATATATATATATATATATATATTCAAATATATATATATATATATATTCAAAAAACGCCTAACTCCTCATCTTTACCTTCACCACTACCTTTCTTGTTCTATCTAAAACGTTTCTCTATTATATATGAACAAATGTAACGAAGTTTCCATTCATATTGATCCAATTATATTGAACCTCAATGGGGAGGCCAAATTCATTGAATGACCATGCTACTAATTTTGCAACTGTAGGGTTTCACTTAGCAAAGCTGGCAAAAAAAAACAGGCATAAAATGGGGTAAAGACTCACTTAACAAGTTTCTCATTTAATAATGTAAATTTTGGGCTCTGTTGTGGTCGTAAGTTGAGGACTAGCTCTACAAGTAGTCCTCGAGTTCCGACCACAATGGAGACCAAAAGTTACATTGTTAAACGAGAAACTTGTTAAGTGAGTCTTTACCCCATTTTATGCCCGTTTTTTTGCCAGCTTTGCTAAGTGAAACCCTACAGTTTTAACTTTGCTTGTCAGAAAGTTGCAAAAGGGGGGAATCACAGGATCCCCAGAACACAACCGACATAGATACGAGTCAGTCCCCAAGCGTCCAAATTGTGATCACATGAGCATGGGGATGCTTCAAAGGTCGTAAGTGTGAAAAACGGCGTTGTAAGTTCGAATGGTCACTAAACAAATGATTGTTCAGTTGAGGCCACCTTGTACAAACCCGTTACTTTAAGAGGGCCGCAAAGTTTGACAAACACGACATAAAGCTCCAAAATCCAGCTCATGAGGCCAAAGACATAGTCCTCTACTTATGACCAATTACATGCTTATGACCCAGATTTAAAGTTCCAAAAGTCACATGATTATATTTGGGGCATTTTGCAACCGGGCGGGATTTATGGCCATTTGCAGCATCTTAACAATCACATGACTATGATTTATGACTTTTTTTTTTAACCAGAAACCAATGTTTACTTCCCGTTTCTGGCAAAACAAAACCAAAAAAAATAAAAAATGCCCATTGCAGAAAATAGGTTTACTCAACGTCCACATTTATCAATCAATCAGAATACAGTTGAAAGGGACCTTGGAGGTCTTCTAGTCCAACCCCACCTGCTCAAACAGGAGACCCTACACCCGTGATGGCGAAACTATCCCACGTGTGCCAGAGGTGGCATGCGGAGCCCTCTCTCCGGGTACGGGCACCATCGCCAGCTGCTCTTCTAATTTCTAGTGCACAAAAGCAGGCCACCCAGCTGGTCTTTGCGGGCGCTGGATCACCAGAAAACAGCCCCTAAACCGGCCAAATAATTGGCCATTTTTCAGCCTGAAAAACAGCCAAAAAACAGGCATGTGCGCACCAGCCAGCTGGACTTCGGGTTTCTGGCACTCCGGCAGGCACACATGCAAGCACGTTCCAGTTTGGGCACTCTGTGCCAAAAAGGTTCGCCGTCACTGCCCTATATCACGGGAACTAGAACTCCCCGTCTCCTGGTGATTGGCCCAAAGTCACCCAACCGGCTTTCATGCCTAAGGCGGGACTAGAACTCATCATCTCCTGGTGATTGGCCCAAAGTCACCCAACCGGCTTCCAGGCCTAAGGAGGAACTAGAACTCCCCGTCTCCTGGTGATTGGCCCAAAGTCACCCAGCCGGCTTCCAGGCCTAAGGAGGAACTAGAACTCCCCGTCTCCTGGTGATTGGCCCAAACTCACCCAGCCGGCTTCCAGGCCTGAGGAGGAACTAGAACTCCCCGTCTCCTGGTGATTGGCCCAAAGTCACCCAGCCGGCTTCCAGGCCTAAGGCAGGACTAGAACTCACTGTCTCCTGGTGATTGGCCCAAACTCACCCAGCCGGCTTAAAGGCCTAAGGAGGAACTAGAACTCCCCGTCTCCTGGTGATTGGCCCAAAGTCACCCAGCCAGCTTCCAGGCCTAAGGAGGAACTAGAACTCCCCGTCTCCTGGTGATTGGCCCAAAGTCACCCAGCCGGCTTCCAGGCCTAAGGAGGAACTAGAACTCCCCGTCTCCTGGTGATTGGCCCAAACTCACCCAGCCGGCTTCCAGGCCTGAGGAGGAACTAGAACTCCCCGTCTCCTGGTGATTGGCCCAAAGTCACCCAGCCGGCTTCCAGGCCTAAGGCAGGACTAGAACTCACTGTCTCCTGGTGATTGGCCCAAACTCACCCAGCCGGCTTCCAGGCCTAAGGAGGAACTAGAACTCCCCGTCTCCTGGTGATTGGCTCAAAGTCACCCAGCCGGCTTCCAGGCCTAAGGAGGAAGTAGAACTCCCCGTCTCCTGGTGATTGGCCCAAAGTCACCCAGCCGGCTTCCAGGCCTAAGGAGGAACTAGAACTCCCCGTCTCCTGGTGATTGGCCCAAACTCACCCAGCCGGCTTCCAGGCCTGAGGAGGAACTAGAACTCCCCGTCTCCTGGTGATTGGCCCAAAGTCACCCAGCCGGCTTCCAGGCCTAAGGCAGGACTAGAACTCACTGTCTCCTGGTGATTGGCCCAAACTCACCCAGCCGGCTTAAAGGCCTAAGGAGGAACTAGAACTCCCCGTCTCCTGGTGATTGGCCCAAAGTCACCCAGCCAGCTTCCAGGCCTAAGGAGGAACTAGAACTCCCCGTCTCCTGGTGATTGGCCCAAAGTCACCCAGCCGGCTTCCAGGCCTAAGGAGGAACTAGAACTCCCCGTCTCCTGGTGATTGGCCCAAACTCACCCAGCCGGCTTCCAGGCCTGAGGAGGAACTAGAACTCCCCGTCTCCTGGTGATTGGCCCAAAGTCACCCAGCCGGCTTCCAGGCCTAAGGCAGGACTAGAACTCACTGTCTCCTGGTGATTGGCCCAAACTCACCCAGCCGGCTTCCAGGCCTAAGGAGGAACTAGAACTCCCCGTCTCCTGGTGATTGGCCCAAACTCACCCAGTGATTGGCCCAAACTCACTGCCTCTACCACCAGACCCAATCGGCTGTCTTAAACCCACCCAACAGGTTGAGTTGGCTCCATAAACGAAGCCGCCAAAGTGGGAGAAAAATGAACTAACCGGGAGCAGGGAGTGCAAGCGGGGGCCGCTCACCTGGAGAACCACGTTGTAGAAGCAGAGGCCTGGAGTTGCCAGGGCAACCTTTGCAAAATAAAAAAAAAGGAGAAGAAGAAACGATACCTGTATATTTACAATAGAAAAACAGAACTGAATGGCCAAATGCTTTTACGAAATTAGATGCCAGCTTTCAAAAGCGGCACCTGGATATTGTGCTTGGCACTGTTAAAATGTGTTAGTCTTGGCACTGGATCAGCCAGCTCTCTGACTGGTAAAACATGCCTAATTGCTGTGGATGAATCCAATGGTGCTTTAACTATGCTGCATGTTTTAAAAAGACCCCAATTTAGGGTAGCCTGCGTCTCTCGCCTCTAAATTCCCATTTATCAAATTCTGGTTATAGCTGAGACGCCGTACAGCAAAGTTTCTCAATCGTGGGGACTTTAAGATGAGTGGACTTCAATTCACATACTTCCCTAGGGGAGGGAGGGAGGGAGGAAGAAGGAATTAGGAAAGGGGAAAGGGGAAAGAATAGTGGGAGGGAAAGAAGGAAGGAAGGAAGGAAGGAAGGAAGGAAGGAAGGAAGGAAGGAAGGAAGGAAGGAAGAAGAGGGAGGGAGGACGGAAGGAAGGAATTAGGAAAGAGGAAAGGGGAAAGAAGAGCGGGAGGGAAGGAACGAAGGAAGAAAGAGAGGGAGGGAGGAAGGAGAAGGAAGGAAGGATTAGGAAAGAGGAAAGAGGAAAGGGGAAAGAAGAGCGGGAGGGAAGGAAGCAGAAAAAGGAAGATAAAAGATGAAGGGAAGGGATATGTGATGATAGATGGAAGGGAAGAAAAGAGAAAAGAAGAATGAAAGGAAAAGAAAGATGAAAGAAAGCAAAAAAGAGAAAAATGGAAAGAAGAGAAAAAGAAAAGATAAAGAAAGAAAAAGAAGTTAAGAAGAAAAGGAAAGAAGGAAGGAAAGAGAAAAGGAAAGAGAGAAGGAAACAATATTTCAGAATTCATTTGCTTGCTTTGTTCTCAAATAGACACCTTCTTAGGTTGCAATGAGAGATGCTGGATGGTTGCTAGCTTGCCTCCCAAAACAAACCATTTCACCAAAAAGTACACAACAGACAATTAGTTACCCGAACTTGAAACCGGAGGGGGAACAATAGCTGGCCTCCCTCCCCACAGCCCAAAGCCGCAGAGTAAACAGGCCCGAAGAAACTGGATCCTGATTCCCAGGGAATTAAATTAGACTGAAATCAGGCGGGGACCTAAAGGCTGGCAGCAGAAGGAGGAGGCCTCCTAGGGCGCCTGATGGCATC
The DNA here is from genome assembly GCF_964273705.1 of Natrix helvetica. Lineage (NCBI taxonomy): Eukaryota > Metazoa > Chordata > Lepidosauria > Squamata > Natricidae > Natrix > Natrix helvetica. The sequence goes on along the minus strand of NC_138558.1, from coordinate 3,977,029 downwards.
TGCGGAGATCTCAGCCGAGGCAACGGAGGCTCCTGGGCAGCTCTCTGCCAGCTGGGGTCCGAAGGCCAGGAGCCATGGCGGAGGGCATGCATCGGCAGGGCCTCGGCATGGGAGACAGCCTCATGAAATGAGCCTTGGCCTGGCCTTGCTTCAAGGCAGAGAGGATGATAAGGGAGGGAGGGAAGATGGAGAGAGAGAGAGAGAGACAGAGACAGAGAGAGAGAGAGAGAGAGGAGAAAAAAGGAAGGAGAAGAGGGAAAAGGAAGAAAGGGGAAATTGAGGGAGGGGGAGGGAGGAAAGGAGAAAAGGAGGGAGGGAGAATGGAAAGAGAGAGGGGGGAGAAAAAAGGAAGGAGAAAAGGAGGGAGGGAGAAGACGGAGGGAGAAAGAGAAAAGGAAGAAGGGAGAAATTAAGGAGGGAGGGGGGAGGAAAGGAGAAAAGGGGGGAGGGAGGAGGGAGAGAGATAGAGGAGAAAAAAGGAAGGAGAAAGGGAGGGAGGGAGAAAGAAAAGGAAGGGAGAAATTAAGGAGGGAGGGGGGGAGGAAAGGAGAAAAGGGGGGGAGGGAGAGAGGAAGGAGAAGGGGAAGGAAGGGAAGAAAGAGAGGGCAGGGAGGGAGGAAAGAAAGGGAAGGAGGAAAGAAGGAGAAAAGGAGGGAGAGAGGAGAAAGGGAGGGAGGATAGAGAGGGAGGAGAAAAAAAGGAAGGAGGAAGAAAGAGGGAGAAAGAGAAAAGAAGGGAGAAATTAGGTGGGGTGAGGGAGGAAAGGGGGTAACGGGGAGGGGAAGGGGAGGGAAGGAAGAAAGGAGAGAGGGCAGGGAGGGAGGAGAGGAAGAGAAGGAGGGAGGAAAGGAAAAAAGGAGGGAGGGGGGAGAAAAAAGGAGGAGGAGAAATGGATGGAGGAAGAAGAGGGGGGAAAGAAAAGGAAGGGAGATACTAAGAAGAGAGGAAGAGGAAGAGAAGAAAGGAGAAGGGGAGAGAGGAAGGAGAAGGGGACAGAAGGAGGAAAGGGAAGGAGGGAGGGAGAAGAAATGAGGGAGGGAGGGAAGGAAGGGGAGAAGGAGGAAGGAAAAGGAAGGGAGAAGAGAGAGGAGGGAAGGAAGCAAAGAAAGAAGAATGTATCAGTGTTTTGTTAAATATGGTCCCTTGTACCCCTCCTCCCCTTACAAATGTCCCATTTCACGAACCGTCAAACACATGACGTTGCTAGGCAGGCAGTACAATTCGCACCGAACGCCTCTGCCCCCATTCTCACCCCCAAATCCCAGCCACCTCTTTTTCCAGGAAGGGGCAAAACTGATTTCTTCCCAGCCCCACCCAGAAGGCAAAAATCTGGCTGCCTGGATGGGCCGGGGAAAACATTTGCAGCAGCTTTGCAACTTTTCCAGCCTTCCCTCCCTCCCTCCCTTCTTCCTTCCCTCCTGCTTTTCTCCTGAGTTGTGAGCCGAAGTGCTGGTGTGGACAGCTCCTGATGCTCGCACAAGCGACGGGTGTGCGCGGCCTTCAAAGGGAGGAGAAGTGTGCAGAGAAAATTTAAAGAAAAAAACACCCCAGCAGGGAGCACGAGGCTATGGATCCTCCAGGACTCGGTTTTGCAAGGAAAATAAGAAAAAAAATCAAATTATTAGAGCCTTGGATGGTACAGGCAGTCCTCGTCTTACAACGGTTCATTTAGTCACCGTTCCAAAGTTACAACGCCCCTGAAAAAAGTCAGGTGTTTTTTTTTACAGTTATGACTTTTGCAGCCTTCCCATGAACGTGGGATCGAAGTTCAGATACTTGGCCACGGGTTCACACTTATGACGATTGCTGTGTCCCAGGGCCATGAGATCGCCTTTTGCACCAAGCAAAGTCAATGGGGAAGGCCGATTCACTTAACAACCGTGTTGCTAAGTTAACAACTGCACTGATTCCCTTAACAATAAACTGCATAGAGAAGAGCAACAAAGATGATGAGGGGACTGGAGGCTAAAACATATGAAGAACAGTTGCAGGAACCGGGCACAGCTAGTCTAGTGAAGAGAAGGACCAGGGGAGACATGATGGCATCTTCCAAGATTTGAGGGGCTGCCAAAAAAGAGGAGGGGGTCAAGCTATTTTCCAAAGCACCCGAAGGCCAGACAAGGAATCATGGATGGAAACTGACCAAGGAGAGATTCAACCTGGAAATAAGGAGGAATTTCCTGACAATGAGAGCAATCAACCCGTGGAACAGAAGTTGCCCTCAAAAGTTGTGGGAGCTTCATCCCTGGAAGCTTTCAAGAAGAGACTGGACTGCCGTCTGTCAGAAACGGTGTAGGGTCTCCTGCTTGAGCGGGGGGTTGGACTAGATGACCTCCAAGGTCCCCTCCAACTCTGTTATTCAGTGGAATGGCTGGCCTTCAGAAGTTGTGGGAGCTTCATCCCTGGAGGCTTTCAAAAAGAGACTGGACTGCCATCTCTCAGAAACGGTGTAGGGTCTCCCGCTTGGGCAGGAGAGGGTTGGACTAGATGACCTCCAAGGTCCCCTCCAACTCTGTTAATCTGTTAAAAGATGCTTTCCTTACCACTAGAAGATGACTAATGGCAGCATTCGGGACAACGTTTCCTTTGAGAAGATTTAGTAAGGCCACACCTGCAATGCCACATCCAGTTTTGGTCACCATATTTCAAAAAAGATGTTGAAACTTTGGAAAAAGTAGAAAGAGCAACTGAGATGATGAAAGGCCTGGAGGCTAAAATACCCGAAGAACAGTTGTAGGATTTGGGTTTGGCTACTCTAGAGAAAAGAAGGACTAGGGGTGGACATGATAGCAGAGTTCCAATATTTGAGGGGCTGCCACAAAGAAGAGATAGAAAATTATTCTCCAAAGCACCTGAAGGCAGGACAAGAAACACTGGATGGAAACTAATCAAGGAGAGAAGCAACCTGGGATTAAGGAGAAACTTCCTAACAGGGAAGACAATTAACCAGTGGAACTGCTTGCCACCAGAAGTACTGGATGCTCCATCACTGGAGGTTTTTAAGAAAAGACTGGACAGTCCTCTGTCTGCAATGGGTTGGACTAGAGGACCTCCAAGGTCCCTTCCAGCTCCATTCTGATAGATTTTTGCAACATGGCAGGAAAGGGGGGGGGGGAAACCTTCGAAGTTGCAGCCTTTATAGCGCTGGAGATCAAACAAGGGGATGCGCCATCTAATTTAAGCCAAACGGCTGGCGCAAAAGAAATAGATGTATGAGTCCGTGCCGTCTCTCTCTCTTCTGCATCCCTCATTTGATCTTCTTGAAAAGAGCATTGATTTTTTCCCCTTTTTTTCCAAAGCAAACGCAACATGAATAATTTCTTCCAGCCTACCAACCACTTGGTGCACAGCGGGCAGAATAATTGCATTATACCGGTCGCCGCTGAGATCCCTTCTGCTAATCTGTTACGGGAATGTCTGCCCCTCAGAGGAGCTGATGCACCGGGCAGCTGTTAGGGGCCATGCGGCCTACAGCCAAATATATCCTAGAACAGGTCTCGGACTCGGGGCGATTAAAGGCGCCCCGGAGAGAGTTTGTGAGTCTTTTTCAGGATCTCGGTTAAATTTCCTGCAAGTTCTCCCTAGTGGGAACCGAATAGCTAAAGATGGGAAGTGATTTGTAATCACCTAATCCAGGGTTAATCAACCTTCGCTACATGAAGACAGGTGGACTTCAACTCCCAGAATTCCACAGCACACACTCCCTTCTAACACTGATGATGTTACCTAGTTGGGTGATGAAATGTCTGCAAAAAAAATCACCAAACTCAGGCAGCACTAAAAACCCCACAGTCCTCATCCCAGTCTTAGTCCTCTTCCTCCTCCTCCCTGCATGCCCCACTCCCTTCTAGCACTGATGATGTTACCTAGTTGGGTGATGAAATGTCTGCAAAAAAAATCACCAAACTCAGGCAGCACTAAAAACCCCACAGTCCTCATCCCAGTCTTAGTCCTCTTCCTCCTCCTCCCTGCATGCCCCACTCCCTTCTAGCACTGATGATGTTACCTAGTCGGGTCATGAAACATCTGCAAGAAAACCACCAAGCTCAGAGAGCACCAAAGACCCAACAGTCTTCCTCCTCCTTCTCCCTCTCCCAGCATGCCCCACTCCCTTCTAGCATTGATGATGTTACCTAGTTGGGTGATGAAATGTCTGCAAGAAAACCATCAAGCTTGGAGAGCACCAGGGACCCCACAGTCCTCCTCCTCCTCCTCCTCCTCTCCACAAACCCCACTCCCTTCTACTGTGTTTCCCAGAAAATAAGACTGGGTCTTATATTAATTTTTGTTCCAAAAGATGCATTAGGGCTTATTTTCAGGGAAATATGGTACTAAATGCATCCATCTGGCTGACAATCTTAACTGGGGCTTATTTTTTGGGGTGGGGGGCTTATATCACGAGCACCCAAAAAAATCATGCTAGGACTTATTTTCCAGTTAGGTCTTATTTTCAGGGAAACAGTTAGCTGGTGTGCATGGCTGGTTTTTGGCCGTTTTGGGGGCTGTTTTCTTGCCGTTTTCTGGGGCTCCGGCACCCATGAAGACCAGCTGCCTGGAAACTGGAAGAGCAGCTGGCTGAAAAACAGGAGGGCGGGTTTGGGGGGCCATTTTCTGGTTGTTTTCGGACACTCCAAAAACTGGCCTGAAAATACTCTGAAAATGCCCAGAAAACGGTATAGAAAATAGCCTAAAAATGGCCCCCAAAACAGCCTGAAAACTGGCACAAAAAACACCCTAATTTTTTGGCAGTTTTGGATGTTTTCAGGCTGTTTACAAGCACTCTGGCACCCACGAAAAACAAGCTGGCCGGTGCATATGTGCGTGCTGGAAACCAGGAAAGCAGCTGGCAATGGCATGCATGCCCACATAGAAGGCTTTGCATGCCAACTCGGGCACACATACCATCAAGGGTCTAAGAACTGAATTTTTTTTTCAGCGTTTTTACTTTTGTAGCATTCATTCCCGTTTTTTCCTCCGCAATGAAATGCATCCAGTATTTCTCCTTCCCTTTATGCTGCGCTCAAACGAAAAACGCTGCAGATTTCTGAAATCTGGCTTCCTCAATCGGAAGATCTAAACACAAAACTGAAACCAGCCGTCGATGTTTATGTAACTGTCTCTCCGTTAAAGTTTTGCATTTTAAGGAGCTCAGTCCTCGCAAGGCCCTCGCGCTGCGGGTTGGTTTCCATCCAAGGGATTTAATCCTCACATATGTTCAAGTCCAAGATATGTGAAAAGCTGGTTTTGAACAGATGCTGGGAAAACACTGCTTCGCATGAAGAATTGTGCAAGAGTTGTGTAAAATACTAGCTGCAGCATGATACGGTGTGCAGGGCTCACCACCAGCCAGAGAAAGGAAGAGAAAGCGGAAGGAGGTGGTGAATTTTGAATCCAGCTGTCCAAGTTGAAGTGCAGAATGTGAAACTCACTAAACCCGTAACAAAACACCGCACAAAAAGAAAAGAAAAATGTGCTCGGTGGAAAAACACAAGCCCCAAAAAAAAACCTTGCAGAATGGGCAGCTGTAATACAGATGCAATCTTTGACTTGCAACCGTTCGCTCAAGGTTGCCACGGGATGTATGACCGTTTTCCCACACTTACGACCGATGTGGCATCCTTGAAGTCGCGTGATCAAAATTTGTACCCTTGGCGACGGACTCATACTTACGACCGCTGCAGTGTTCCCGGGGTCACGTGATCCACTTTAAGCTCTGCAGTGTTTCACTTAACAACCTGGGGCAAGAAAGATCATAAGGTAAATGTTCCCCTCGCATACATGTGCCAGCCGTTCCCGACTCTAGGGGACGGTGCTGATCTCTGTTTCATAGCCGAAGAGCCAGCGCTGTCCGAAGACGTCTCCGTGGTCATGTGGCCGGCATGACTCAATGGCGAAGGCGCACGGAACGCTGTTCCCTTCCCACCAAAGCTGGTTCCTATTTTTCTACTTGCATTTTTACATGCTTTTGTTGGCAGAAGCTGGGACAAGTCACAGGAGCTCACTCCATTACGCGGCGCTAGGGATTCGAACCGCCAAACTGCCGACCTTTCTGATTGACAAGCTCAGCGTCTTAGCCACTGAGCCACCACATCCTTAAGAAAGGTCATAAAATGGGGCAACTCCACTTAGCAACAGAAACTTTAAGAACAGAAATGTTGAGCTCCATTGTCCTAAGTCAGGGGTGTCCAAACTTGGGAACTTTAAGACTTGTGGACTTCAATTCTCAGAATTCCCCAGCCAGCCATGCTGGCTGGGGAATTCTGGGAGTTGAAGTCCACAAGTCTTAAAGTTCCTAAGTTTGGACACCCCTGTCCTAAGTCAAGGACCTGTAAATCCCGTCAGAATAATAACAACAATCATCTACATCTAATTTTCATTCAGGCAGTTTAGCTTTCTGTTTTCCGGGTTTGGGAGAAAAAGGGCATTCTTTGTATGTTTTTTTTTGTTTTTATTTTAATTAGCCACAATCTCCAGGAAATATTCCACTTTATCGGTAATGGCATGTGGCAATGACCTTAGAAGAAAAAGGGGAGGAAGCAGTGCCACAGACTAGATAACAGTCAGATAAGAGGCGACTGAGCCCCCAGCAGGAATGAGGACATGGCAAACATTTGAGAAGTGACCTTCCCCTGAGGCTGTAAGAGCGACAGGACAAAAATGTGCAGCTAGTCCTCAGGTTATGACCACAACTGAGCCCAACATACTCAACAGTAGTAACTGTGAGAGGGATCTTGGAGTGCCAGTGAAGAACCATTTAAACATGAGCCAGCCGTGTGCAGCAGCTGCCAAAAAAGCCAACACAGTTCTAGGCTGCATCAACAGAGGGAGAGAATCAAGATCACATGAAGTGTTAATACCACTTTATAAGGCCTTGGTAAGGCCACACTTGGAGCCTTGGTAAGGCCACACTTGGAATATTTGCATCCAGTTCTGGTCGCCACGATGTAGAAAAGATGTGGAGACTCTAGAAAGAGTGCAGAGAAGAGCAACAAAGAGGATTAGGGGACTGGAGACTAAAACATACGAAGAATGGTTGCAGGAACTGGGTATGTCTAGCTTAAGAGAAAGAAGGACTAGGGGAGACATGATAGCAGTGTTCCAATATCTCAGCGGTTGCCACAAAGAAGAGGGAGTCAAACTGTTCTCCAAGGCACCTGAGGGTAGAACAAGAAGCAATGGGTGGAAACTAATCAAGGAGAGAAGCAACTTAGAACTGAGGAGAAACTTTCTGACAGAACAATTAATCAGTGGAACAGAAGTTGCCTCCAGAAGTTGTGAATGCCCCAACACTGGAAGTCTTTAAGAAGATATTGGAGAGCCATTTGTCTGAAATGGTATAGGGTTCCCCACACCTTCCCAACTGGAGTCTTTCAGAGATGCTGGACTACAACTCCCAGGCAATTTGGTGCAGTGGTTAAGGCACTAGCCTAGAAACCAGGACATTAGAAGTTCTAGTCCTGCTTTAGGCATTTAAGCTGACTTTGGACCAATCACCAGGAGACGGTGAGTTCTAGTCCCGCCTTAAGCACGAAAGGCATTTGGATAACTTTGGGCCGATCACCAGGAGATGGTGAGTTCTAGTTCTGTGTTAGGCATGAAAGCCAGCTGGGTGACTTTGGGCCGATCACCAGGAGATGGTGAGTTCTAGTTCTGTGTTAGGCATGAAAGCCAGCTGGGTGACTTTGGGCCGATCACCAGGAGACGGTGAGTTCTAGTCCCACCTTAGGCATGAAAGCTGGCTTGGTGACTTTGGGCCGATCACCAGGAGACGGTGAGTTCTAGTCCCACCTTAGGCAGGAAAGCTGGCTAAATGACTTTGGGCCAGTCCCTAGGAGACTGTGAGTTCTAGTCCCACTTTAGGTGACTTTGGGCCAGTCCCTCTCACTGAGCCCAACCCGCCTCACAGGGTTGTCGTTATGGGGAAATGGAAGAGCTGGAAAGAGCATTACCAATGTACGCCACTTCGAATAACTGACGAAATCATAAAGGCCGGACTAAAAATCGAATAAATAAACAAAGCCCACCCTAACTGGGGATGATGGGAGCAGGATCCGTGGATGCCTAAGATGGGGGGAAACGGAGCAAGCAAACGAACCCCTGTTGCAAATGCGAGGAAAACAGTTCCAGAGAAGTCGGGCCAAACCAGGATTATCCAATTGTCGCCGCCGGGCGAATCAGAAAAAAGATGGAAGGGGGAAAAAAACCCGCTTAATCTGAGCGCAAACAGCCTTTTCTTCGCCGCCAGTTGAAGTTTAAAGCTCTCCCTTGTCAACACACCAAGCCTCCGCCTTCCTTGGTCTTCTGCAGTGACTCAGACTTCGGGAATGTGTGTGTGCGTTGCCGGAGGCACCCCGGCTTTAGATAAGGAGGGGAGCTATTTTTTAGAAGTTCAGATGGCAGCGAGAAATGCAAGGCGCATTAAAAAAGGCCGCAGAGGCTGCGTCTTCCCTCTCATTCGCCTTTCGAGAAGCAGAATTGCAGCCGAGATGCGTCCATTTGCGGACCAAATACAAATTTGGGTTCGTTCGTTTATTCCGATCGGGAGCATCGCCGTTTACAGATAGTCCTCGACTTAAGGACCACAATCGAGGCCCCAAAAACATCTGTTCTTCAGTGAGACGTTTGGGAAGCGTTGCCCCATTTTACAGATTTTCTGAGCCTGGTTGTTAAGCGCACCGCTAAGAGTCGTTAAGCGAAACGGGCTTCCCCCTTGAGTTGTGTATTAGATCCTAGGTAGAGGCAGAAATTTCTCTCTCTGTGCACAATGAGACTATATCTGCTGAACAAAACTCCGCATTGGTGACAGGAAAGGCATCCGGCCATTAAAACACTCTGCTAGTTCCATTCAGTTGCACAGACCCCACCCCACCAGGGATTATGGGGTTGTTAAATCATGAGTATAGGGTCCCCTTGGTCAAGCAGGGGGTTGGACTAGAAGACCTCCAAAGTCCCTTCCAGCTCTGTTATTCTATGTTCTCTGTTCTAACTCCTGTGCACGAGAGCCTGAATTCCTGTGCATCACCCATTAACTCTGCATTACAGAGCATGATAAATTCCCATGCATCGCAATGCATTAATTGTTGAACAACATAGACTCCTAAATAAGACAGCGCATTAACTCTTGTGCGTCACCGAGCATCCTTCGCTCCTGCGCACGAGAGAGCATTAACTGTGGTGCATCGCAGAGCATTGCTAAATCCTGCTTGCATCACTGTGCATCTTTCACTTGTGTGCATCCCAGAGCATCATTCACTCTCGTGCACATAACAGAACATTATTAATTCCTGTGCATCACAAAATAATCCTGCTAACTTTCGTGCAACAACAAAGCATTGTTAATTCTGGAGCATCACAGAGCATCTTTAATTCCTGTGCATCGCGGAGCATAGCAATAGCACTTAGACTGATATACCACTTTGTAGTGCTTTATAGCCCCTGTCTAAGAGGTTTACAAAGTCAGCATCTTGCCCTCAACTATCTGTATTTTACTGACCTCGAAAGGACAGAAAGCCGAGTCAACGTTGAACTGAGTTAATTCCATAACCAGGTTAAGCGTTTTTCCAGCCTAGCGCTCCTCCAGATATCTTGAACATGTGTGTGTGTGTGTGTGTGTGTGTGTGTGTGTGTCTGAACAACACATTCTACCACACATGTTTCTGCATACAGATCTGTACAATCTTTGTTCACAATCTTTGGGCTTGTAAACAGATCCCGAGCGGTCGACTGCGATGCCAGCTTCTAAGTGAAAACATCTGGAGTAGAACTGGATGCTGGCAGAAAGAGAATTTCCATCGGGATGTTTCACGGGGGCTCCAGCTGCCCATCACAAATCCCCCCTTTTCGAATCTGCTTTAATTAAGGCACGCAGAAGTGCCGGGATACGTTCGGCAGAGGTTGCTGAAAATTTCCCGGGTCAAAAAAATAATTTCTTCCAATTTTCTAAACAGTAGAAATAAATCATTAAGTAAGCTTTGGTTACCCAATGAGTACATAGTAAGATACAACAAGGAGAAGGATACGGGTAGTCCTCGACTTACGGCCATAATTGAGCCCGAAGACGATGTTGCTAAACATTTGTTAAGTGAGTTTTACCCCATTTTACGACTTTTCTTGCCGTCGTTCCTAAGCGAATCACTGAGGTTGTTAAGTGAGTCACACAGTTGTTAAGTGAATCTGGCTTCCCCATTGTCTTTGCTTGTCAGAAGGTCGCGAAAGAAGGTCGGTTGCAGGGTCCCATGACCCCGGGACACTGCAACCGTCATAAATATGAGTCAGTTGTCAAGTGTCCGAATTTTGATCCCATGACTTCAGGGATGCTACTGTCAACTCATGACGCATTCCTGACCTGCTCTTGAGTTGCCATAGCAGGGGGATGGATAACCGAGCACCAGCGAAGAACTTCTGTTTCAGTCAAAACAAAGCACATTCCAGCCAGCAAACGTCAAGGCCATCTCCATGGATACCCACAGTGGCCGGAGGGAGGGACTCTACAACCGGGGAAATTGCTTCGTTGGGGAATGTGACTGATGACGCACCTTGGGGGGGGGGGGAAGGGAAGCAGGGTCAGAGCCAAGGTGTAAATTAAGTGAGGTCAGAGTTGGCTTCACTTGGAACGTCCTGACATGAAGCTCCTAATCAATAACTGGGTTTCTTTTGAAGCTAAGCTCGAGGCTCATGATTTAATTAGGGCATCGGTTGGAACCCTGATAGCTACAACACGGTCGTAAGTGTGAAAAGCGGTCATAAGTCACTTTTTTCAGTGCCTTTGTAACTTTGTACTGCCATTAAATGAACTGTTGTAAGTCATGGACTACCAGGTGGTTGTAGCTGCCATTTTGACTTTTTTGGACGATAGATGGATGGATGGATGGATAGATAACAGAGACATAGATAGATATAGACAGGCATAGATAGATAGATAGATAGATAGATAGATAGATAGATAGATAGATGGATGGATGGATGGATGGATGGATGGATGGATGGATGGATGGGTGGGTGGGTGGGTGGGTGGGTGGGTGGGTGGGTGGGTGGGTAGGTGGATAGGTGGATAGGTGGATAGGTGGATAGATGGATAGATGGATGGATGGATAGATAGATAGATAGATAGATAGATAGATAGATAGATAGATAGATAGATAGATAGATGATAGACGGGTAGATGGGTAGAAGGGTAGATGATAGATAGATGATAGAGGAATAGATGACAGAGAGAAGGATGGAGGGATGGAGGGATGGAAGGATGGATAGATGGATAGATAACAGAGAGATAGACAGAGAAATAGATAGATATAGACAGGCATAGATAGATAGATAGATAGAGAGAGAGAGAGAGAGAGAGAGATGATAGATAGATAGATAGATAGATAGATAGATAGATAGATAGATAGATAGATAGATAGATAGATGCATGGATAGATGATAGATAGATAGATGATAGATGATAGAGGAATAGATGATAGAGAGAAGGATGGAGGGAGGGATGGAAGGAAGGGTGGGTGAGTGGGTGGATGATAGATGATAGATAGATGATAGAGGGATAGATGACAGAGAAAAGGATGGATGGATGGATGGATGGATGGATGGATGGATGGATGGATGGATGGAAGAATGGGTGGGTGGGTAATAGATGATAGATGGATAGATAGATAGATAGATAGATAGATAGATAGATAGATAGATAGATAACAGAGAGATAGGTAGAAAGATAGATAGATATAGACAGACAGACAGACGAATGGATAGATGGATGGATGACAGATGGATGCTAGATGGATAGAAGATATGATAGATAGATATAGATGAGAGAGAGAGAGAGCTAGGGATGGATGGATGGATGGATAGATGATAGATAGATGATAGAGGGATAATGGCAGAGAGGAAGGAAGGAAGGAAGGAAGGAAGGAAGGAAGGAAGGAAGGAAGGAAGGAAGGAAGGAAGGAAGGAAGGATGGATGGAGATATAGGCAGACATATGGATGGATGGATAGATGCATACATACATGAATAGCGCAATAGGCAGACCGACCCAGATATGAAAATCCTCCAAAGGTTTTCGTGAATGGATTTCTAAAGCTTAGAACCCTTTGAACGTGGTTGGTTTCTTGCCATCAAACTCAGAGATCACCAAGGATCCTTCACTTCAACCCCAAGCTACCAATATTCTCCTTTCCCGAATCCCTTTCATTCTGAATCCAGCAAAACAAGAGATGCCAGGGGGAAATATGATTAATACACCGTCTCTCCTTGCTCATCTGATGCCACATTAGACTCTCTTCTCCGCAAAGAGTCTAATGTGGCATCAGACGAGCAAGGAGAGGGGGGGGGGGGTAAAAGAAATTATTGGAACAGAGCCGGGGGGGGGGGGAAATAACTCTCCTCCTAATTTGCTTTTTTAATTTATCAAGTGTCTGACAAGAGCTCTCTAGGCGATCTTCAACATTAAAACAAATTAAAGGCCTCGATTGCTATAACTAGAAAAGGGAAAGGTTCCCCTTGCACATATATGCTAGTTGTTCCCAACTCTAGGGGGCGGTGCTCATCTCCATTTCAAAGCCGAAGAGCCAGTGCTGTCCGAAGACGTCTCCGTGGTCATGTGGCTGGCATGATTAAACGCCGAAGGCGCACGGAATGCTGTTCCCTTCCCACCAAAGGTGGTTCCTATTTTTCTACTTGCATTTTTTACCTGCTTTCAAACTGCTAGGTTGGCAGAAGCTGGGACAAGTCACGGGAGCTCCCTCCGTTACCCGGCGCTAGGGATTCGAACCGCTGAACTGCCGACCTTTCTGATCAACAAGCTCAGCATCTTAGCCACTGAGCCAAGAAGGGAAACAAATGGCTTTAAAAGAGAGATCCAGAAACAGGACGATCCGTCCGAATAGCATCAAAATAAAAGGTAAAACGACAAGGCTAAAATCACAGCCTAAAGTCTTACAAAATGCAAAATTGAAATTAAAAGTGGCCATAGGAACATCTCTACAGGTAGTCCTCGACTTACGACCACAATCAACACCAAAAAGGTTCTTGTCCCCCGCGACGGTTTTGACAAAAGCAAGATTTATTGCAAAGTTTGGGTGGAATTACCTGCAAGTGAACTGTTTCCCATTTGGAAACAGTAGCCCTCGACTTACGACCAAATTTCTGTCAGTAAGCAAGACAGTTGTTAAGTGAAGTCTGATTCATTTTATGACTTTTCCTTGTCACAGTGGTTAAGTAAAATCATTGCAATTGTTAACTTAATAGCCCGGCTGTTAAGGGAATCTGGCTTCCCCATTGACTTTGCTTGTCAGAAGGTCGCAAAAGGGGAGTGCATGACCCAGGGACACTGTAACCGTCATAAATATGAGTCAGTTAGCCAAGCTGCTCTGACCAAGGCTTCCTGAGAGCCTACAGCAAACTCCTTGCCCCAACAAAACCCCTTTTTATTAATTGGCTGTGAATTCTGCTCATTCACAGCCAGCAAAGTCTTTCAAAGGAGGATTTACGGTCACAGACCTCATCTGGCTTGGAGAGCTGCCAGACCGATATCTGCAGAACTTGGCAAGGAGTCTCGGAGAGTCACGAACCAATTAAGCAAACTGATTGTCTCTTGCAAACTCCACTCCCCTTTCGATCCTCTTTTATTTCCTCTGGGAGGGGCCATTACATCGTCCACCTGTGGCCTTCCTCCCAAGTCAACCCCTGTTCTTTACCTGCTTCCTTCTCCTAGCAGATCTGCGCATGCGCACACTGGGAACAGGCTCCAGCTGCTCTTCTGCCCCACTGATGTCTGGCTCTGAAGGGCCCCCTCTCTGCCTCCGACACAGAGCCCTCATCAGATCCTTCCCCAGACTTCAGGACTGGCCCAGGTTCCTCCCCAACCTCCTCACTGTCCGAACCTGCTGCCAACTCCCCTGGCCACTGGCAGGCCACAACACCCTGCTCTGAGAAGAGGCTGGACTTCATGACCTTTAGAGTCCCTTCTGGCTTCTACCAATTATCAAAACCACTAGCTTTCTAAAAAGGCCCATGAGAGAGAGAGCAGCTTTTTCTGCAGAAGTCCACCAGTTCAAGTCCCAGGATTCACCAGCTTGGAAACTCAAAATCCAGTTCTGGATGAAGCAATGGTTCATAAAACTTTGGAGTCTTGGACAACCATTTAAATAGGAGCCAGCAGTGTGCAGCAGCTGCCAAAAAAGCCAACACAGTTCTAGGCTGCATAAACGGAGGGATAGAATCAAGATCACGTGAAGTGTTAATATCACTTTATAATGCCTTGGTGAGGCCACACTTGGAATACTGCATTCAGTTCTGGTCGCCACGATGTAGAAAAGATGTGGGGACTCTAGAAAGAGTGCAGAGAAGAGCAACAAAGAGGATTAGGGGACTGGAGACTAAAACATATGAAGAACGGTTGCAGGAACTAGGTATGTCTAGCTTAAGAGAAAGAAGGACTAGGGGAGACATGATAGCATGTTCCAATATCTCAGGGGTTGCCCCAAAGAAGAGGGAGTCAAACTATTCTCCAAGGCACCTGAGGGTAGAACAAGAAGCAATGCGTGGAAACTAATCAAGGAGAGAAGCAACCTAGAACTGAGGAGAAATTTCCTGATAGGGGGAACAATGAATCAGTGGAACGACTTGCCTTTACAAGTTGTGGGTGCTCCCTCCCTGGAGGGTTTCAAGAAGAGACAGGACAACCATTTGTCTGAAGCAGAATAGAGTAACAGAGTTGGAAGGGACCTTGGAGGTCATCTAGTCCAACCCCCCCCGCTCAAGCAGGAGACCCTACACCGTTTCTGACAGACGGCAGTCCAGTCTCTTCTTGAAAGCCTTCAGGGATGAAGCTCCCACAACTTCCGAAGGCAACTTCTGTTCCATGGATGGATTGTTCTCACGGTCAGAAAATTTCTCCTTCTTTCCAGGTTGAATCTCTCCTTACAATAATACAATACAATACAATACAATAGTAGAGTTGGAAGGGACCTTGGAGGCCTTCTAGTCCAACCCCCTGCCTGTCTGTTGGTCTGTCTCCACCCATTATTCCTTCTCTGCTTTGGGGTTTCCTGCCTGAGCAAAGAGGGGTTGAACTAGAAGACCTCCAAGGTCCCTTCCGACTCTGTTATTCTGTTAAAGCCAACCGGGAGACCGACTCTGCCGTCTTTGGCGTTTGCTTGCAGGCCGATGCATGCCCGAAATGTACCCGTCCTTGAGTCGACTAAGCCTGAGTTCAAAACGATGCGCCCGCTGAAGCAAACACAATTTGAGCCTGTCAAAATAGGAGGCCCCGAGGCCATTGTTTGCCGAAAGAGGACCGAAACAAGGAGTGGTCAACAACAACAACAACGCCCTACACTGCAATTAAGGAAATCAGGTCCCCGTTCATTAAAATGGGCGTATGAAAAATGGAATCCATTCCGATTTGGGTGATGAGAGATTCCCTGGAAAATCTGGAACAATTCAACAGGTAGGTAACACCCTGCAGGGGTGTTGTTCAGAGGTCGTCCTCGACCTACAGCCGTTCATTTAGTGACCGTTCAAAGTTACAACGGCACTGAAAAGAGTGGCTTACGAAGGCTTTTTCCACACTTATGACCGTCACGTCATCAAAATTCAGAGGCTTGGCAACTGGCATGTACTTATGACAGTTGCAGTGTTCCCAGGGTCACATGGTCCCCCTTTTGTGAAATTCTGACAAGCAAAGTCAACCGGATTCACTTAACAAGAGGGGTTACTCGTTTAAGAACTGCAGTGATTCACTTAACAACAGGGGCCAGAAAGTGGCGTAAAAAGGGGCAGAAACTCACATAATGACTGTCTCACTCAGCAGAGGAAATTCTAGGCTTGATTGTGGGCGTAAATTGAGGACTAGCTGCAGTGAGCTCCACTTCTAAGAGTAGATTTTCTTAGGTCAAACATTTACACGCAAACTATAAACACAACATCCTTGTCTATTTGTGGGAAATACAAGTGGGGAAAAAGAGATCCCATACAGGTAGTCCTTGAACTTTCGACAGTTCATTTAGTGACCGTTTGAACTTACATCGGCATTGAAAAGAGTGGCTTATGACTGTTTTTCACCCTTGCAGCATCCTCAACTTATGACAGTTCGTTTAATGGCTGTTCGAAGTCATGAAAAAAGTGACTCGTGTGATTTACAGTCAACTGACTCATATTTACGACGGATACAGTGTCCCGGGGTCACACGATCCACTTTTGCGACCTTCTCACAAGCAAAGTCAACCAGATTCACTTAACAATGGTGTTACTAATTGAACAGCTGCCGTGATTCCCTGATCAAACGTAGCAAGAAAAGTCGTAAAATGGGACAAATTCATGTAACCGTTTTTTTTCCGCTTAACCACATACATTTTGGGCTCAATTGTGGTCGTACGTCAAGGACTTCCTATGTATCAGTCGGTAGTCCTTACATGTTATTATCCTGGATTTCCTGAAAAACTCGCTTAGAAAAGTAAACAAAAAATGTTTTAAAAACAATCTTTTATCCAGGAAAGTTTTCTTCATTAAAAATGTGTCAACCCTGGAAGGCAGTGTGTTCTCCTATAGCTGTGATGGCACACTTGCCGTCGCCCCAATCCAGCACCACTGCCTATGCGCGCCTTCTGCCGGCCAGTTGGTCTTCAGGTCTCTGCCATGCATGCGCGGGGGGTGGAGAGACTGCAGGGCAGGCATGTGCGCATGGGTAGGAAGCATGCACGGGGGTGCTTGCATTGCATTTTGGGTCCTCGTGCGTGGCCCCCTGCGCCCCAATTTGGCTTATAGCTTGGTGCAGGAGGCCTTCCAAACCCAAAAAGTTGTGCGGGGCACAAGCAGTGGGGGTCGCGCGTGCATGCGCAGGGTGCATGTTGCATGGGGGGGCTGTGTGCACATTGCATTATGGGTGCAGATGCATGCAAGCTTTCGGCATGCGACGACAGAAAAGTTAGCCATCACTGTTTTGAAACAACAAAGCAAAAAACAGCACAAATTAATATCCCAAGTCGTGCAACAAGAGCCCTTTTCTGGATGGGATTTGTATCGATTTTTCCCAGGACAAGTGTACCCAGTGCACCTTAAAACAATATTGCCAATTTATTTTGCCGGAGCAAAACTATAAAGGGGTGGAATTGACTGATTTCGGAGACCCGGGCCAAATGCCTTCGCAGGACCGAGTGGAAAAATTACTTTTAAATGAGAATATTTCCCTGCAAAAGGGGTTGTTGCTAAGCAATCCCAGTGATCTATTTTGTCGGCATCCGCAAAGTCAACAAACAGCTTTAGAACAACAGAATGAAAAGATGCTAAATTTTCCCCAAATAACCAACCTGCTTTTGTGTTCCTTTCCAGCTTCTCTTTTGTAAAAATTTGGGATTGTTTGTTTGTTTTTTTTGAAAAAAAAGGATCATGTTCTAGTTATTTTGGAAGAAAGGCGGGGGGGGGGGGAATCTTAAGGATCTCAAATGATCAGAAAAACAGGATTTTTCCAGAAATGGCTGGATTACATACAATACAATACAATAGCAGAGTTGGAAGGGACCTTGGAGGTCTTCTAGTCCAACCCCCTGCCTAGGCAGGAAACCCTATACCGTTTCAGACAAATAGCTATCCAACATCTTCTTAAAGACTTCCAGTGTTGGGGCATTCACAACTTCTGGAGGCAACTTCTGTTCCACTGATTAATTGTTCTCATTGTCAGGAAATTCCTCCTCAGTTCTAGGTTGCTTCTCTCCTTGATTAGTTTCCACCCATTGCTTCTTGTCCTACCCTCAAGTGCTTTGGAGAATAGTTTGACTCCCTCTTCTTTGGGGCAGACCCTCAAATATTGGTAGACTGCTATCCTGTCTCTCCTGGTCCTTCTCTTCACTAGACTAATGCCCAATTCCTTCAACTATTCTTCATATGCTTTAGCCTCCAGTCCCCTAATCCTCTTTCTTGCTCTTCTCTGCACTCTTTCTACAGTCTCCACATCTTTTCTACATCCTGGCGACCAAAACCGGATGCCGTATTCCAAGTGTGGCCTCACCAAGGCATTATAAAGGGGTATTAACACTTAACTCTGAAAATGGCCCAAAAGTGGTCTGGAAAGCGGCCTGAAAAACACCCTGCTTTTGGGGTATTTTTCAGGCCGTTTCCAGTGCTCCACCGCCCGCAAAGACCATCTGCCCGGCGCAGATGTGCACACCGAAACCAGAAGAGCAGCTGGTGACGGTGCATGTGCCCACAGAGGGCTCTGCTTGCCACCTCTGGCACTTGTGCCATAGGTTACCCATCACGGACATACGCCATCTTCTTTCCAGCAATGGCTTTGTTGCACGAGGCTTATGGATTTTGGAGTGCAACGTCTGGGAAGCTACACCCCTGCTGGAAAACAGCCAAAACATCCCAAAATTTAATGCAGATTTTAAAAAAAGAAAATTGCAGACTTGGAAAAGAACTGCGTGAAGATCCTCTCGGCTCCTTCAAATACAAATGTGCATTTTTGTTAACGTCAAGGCCCTCTCTCTATGGTTCTCCCAAACGTCCTAGACTAGAGCAACATTACTCAAACTTGGCCAGGTAAAGGTGGGTGGACTTCAACTCCCAGAATTCCCCAGCCAGCGTGGGGAATTCTGGGAGTTGAAGTGCACCCATTTTTTTAAGTTGTCAAGATTGAGAAACATTTGTCGCAGAGGTTCATAATTAGGCATTAACCAGGAAAAATAAAAACAAAAGGACCAAAACTTTAAAACGCAGCCAGCGTGATGAAACAGGCTTCTATTTTTAACTTTCGGAAATGAACAGGCGGGGCCGAAAGTTCCTAATTAAAACACTAATATGGGCCATTGGGATGGGCTTTTCTTTGGCTTGCTGCCAAATACGTAAGACATCATTTCTCAAGATTTTGAACGGGCTGGTGCATCCTGACGTCGGGCCGGAGCTCAACCTGTTGCCCCAGTGGAGAATTACAATTTGTAAACCCAGAGGTGACAACGTAATGCGCTCTTTCCCCCATTTGACCACAGGAAGATGGGTGGACTTCAACTCCCAGAATCCCCCAGCTCAGTCGACAAAGAATTGGGAAGGTATGAAGCCTGCACAATTCCCATTTTGCACCCCAACTCAATTGCATCACAGCGCTGGGTTCATCCTTCAATCCCACGAGATATAGGCCATCCTCGACTTACGACCACAATTGGGTCCAACATTTCCGTTGCTAAGTGAGACAGTTGTTCAGCGGATTTTGAGTCCTTTTACGACCTTTCTGTCCTTAAGACAGGGGTGTCCAAACTTGGGAACTTTAAGACTTGTGGACTTCAACTCCTAGAATTCTGGGAGTTGAAGTCCACAAGTCTTAAAGTTCCCAAGTTTGGACACCCCTGCCTTAAGAGAAACCCTGCAATTGTTAAATTAGCCATACGGTTGTTAAGTGAATTGTTGCTGGCCAGAAGGTCGTAAAAGGGGATCACACGACCCCCGGGGACACCGCGACCATCATAAATCGGAGTCAGATGCCAAGCGTCTGAATGTTGATCCCGTGATCACAATGTGGATGCTGCAAAGGTCGTAAGCGTGAAAAGCGACCCTAAGTCACTTTTTTTTGTAACTTTGAAGTTGCAACACGTTGTGGCTTCGAAGGGTCATTAAACGAACTGTCGTAAGTCGAGGATGCCCCATTGACACTTCATCACACAAACCCTCCGAGTGTCACCCGTCCCAATGAGCAGCTAAATTGCGGGTCTAAAATCCGAAGAGAAGAAATTGCTGAGGTTTTTCCTTTTCATGTAGTTGGCACCTACAGGTCTCTATAAAAAATAATAATAATAATATTCCAAATTGCTGATTGGGAACTTTAGCGCTTAAAAATAGGCCTGGTTGCAGAGGGTTCTGTCCCCTCCAATGTGGTTAATTAAATCTTTGGAAACTGCCGACGCAGCAGGAAAAGTTTGCGGAGGGAACAAGGAATTTCCATAAAAGAGGCACAGGGGACGGACGACTCTGCCAGCTGCAAAAAATGGGCAGAAATGGTGAATTTCACAAAAACTCCAGGGCCAGATCAGGTGAGATCAAATGAGATCACCTTTAGGGTCACTTTTGTTCTGAGAAGATTGGCACAGGTTGAAAAACGAAATTCTGACAACCGCTCTCAAAAGAATATAGATGTAGATGTAAATTTGTATATGTATATGTATATGTATATGTATGTGTATGTGTGTGTGTGTGTGTGTGTGTGTGTGTGTGTGTGTTTACTGTATGTGTATATCAGGGTTGGGTTCCTGCCAGTTCTAAGCTCTTCTATAAAAGAGGTTCCACAAATCTACTGTGCCGTTTAGAACCGGTTCCAGCTCCCTCCCCCCCACCCGTCCGGACATCATCAAGATGAAGAGCGAGAGGAGGAATTCTGGGAGTTGAAGTCCACAAGTCTTAAAGCTGTCAAGTTTGAACACCCCTGGGGTTTTTTTTTCCTAAAGGGTTACGGGTGCAAGGGTCTTGCAACTTGACAGCTTTAAGACTTGCATGCTTCAAATGCCAGAGTTCCTGAGCCAACGTGACTGGAGGAGGAATTCTGGGAGTTGAAGTCCACAAGTCTTAAAGCTGTCAAGTTTGAACACCCCTGGGGTTTTTTTTCTAAAGGGTTAGGGGTGCAAGGGTCTTGCAACTTGATAGCTTTAAGACTTGCATGCTTCAAATGCCAGAGTTCCTGAGCCAACGTGACTGGAGGAGGAATTCTGGGAGTTGAAGTCCACAAGTCTTAAAGCTGTCAAGTTTGAACACCCCTGGGGTTTTTTTTCTAAAGGGTTAGGGGTGCAAGGGTCTTGCAACTTGATAGCTTTAAGACTTGCATGCTTCAAATGCCAGAGTTTCTGAGCCAACATTTTGGTTGCTAAACAAGAGCGTTGTTAAGTGAGTTTCACCACATTTTACAAGTTAGCCACACCCACCCAGTCACATGACTGCCCAGCCACTTCCACTCAGCCACATGTCTGGCAAACCACTCCCATCCGGTCACAGATCATAATTTGGGCCATTTGCGAAGGGCCCAAAATGTGATCATGTGACAATCGCAGAGGGGGGGGGGCAGGCATCAAACTTTCAAAACCAGGTTATAACTACAGACAGTCATTGACTTACAACCATTTGTTTGAAGTTACGATGGCAGCCGTCGACATGAAATTCAATAGGAATACAGGTGCCCTTCAACTTATAACCATTCGTTGATGATTCGAAGTTATGGCGCTTGAAAAAAAGCGACCTGTGACCATTTTTCACACTTAGGAGAGTTGCACCGTCCCTGGGCTCTCGTGATCAAAATTCGGATGCTGGGCAACTGGCTACTGTTTATGACAGTCCCAGAGTCACGTGATCCCCTCCCCGTTCCCAAGTCAAAGGGAAATCCAGATTCACTTAACAACGGTGCTATTAATGTGAGAACTGTGGCGATTCACTTAACAACTGCAGCAAGAAAGGCCATAAAATTGGGGGGGGGAAGGAAACTCATTTAACCACTGTCTTGCTTAGCGATGAAAATTTGGAGTTCAATAGTAGTCGTAAGTGAAGGACTACTTGTTCTGACCGAGGCTTCCCGAGAGCCTGAAGCAAACTCCTCGTCCCAACAAAAACCCCTTTTATTAATTGACTGTGAATTCTGCTCATTCACATCCAGTAAAGTCTTTCGTGGGAGGATTTACAGTCACAGACCTTATCTGGCTTGGAGAGCTGCCAGGCTGATATCAGCTTCCCAAGAGCCTGAAGCCAACTCCTCGTCCCGACAAAAACCCCTTTTATTAATTGACTGTGAATTCTGCTCATTCACATCCAGTAAAGTCTTTCGTGGGAAGATTTACAGTCACAGACCTTATCTGGCTTGGAGAGCTGCCAGGCTGAGATCTGCAAATCTTGGCCAGAGTCTTGGAGAGTCACGAACCAATTAAGTGAACTCATGGTCTCCTGCAAACTCCACTCCCCTTTCGCTCCTCTTTTATTCCCTCTGGGAGGGGCCATTCATCGTCCACCTGTGGCCTTACTCCCAAGTCTGTTCTTTAGCTCTTCCCTTCCTCTGGCAGCTCTGCGCATGCGCACACTGGGAACAGGCTCCAGCTGTTCTTCTGCCTCACTGATGTCTGACTCTGAAGGCAGCTGATAACTGTCAGACGGCCCTGGCCCCCTCTCTGCCTCCGACACAGAGCCCTCATCCGAGCCTTCCCCAGACTCCAGGACTGGGCCAGGTTCCTCCCCAACCTCCTCACTGTCTGAATCTGCTGCCAGATCCGCTGACCGCTGGCGGGCCACATTACCTGTATTTGGGGGGGGGGGAGTTGCATTGTATCTTTGAACGTTTGCTAAGCGTCGTAACTCAAGGAATTATCTTCATTGCAACGATGTGTTTCCTAGATCCCTCAGCCAAGGGATTTGTACAAAATTTCATTTTGGATTTTCGCCATCTTTGGGTGGCCTCTGGTATATGTTTTTATTCCTTTAATAACCCTCCAGATGTTTCTGGTAGGTTTTTTTCCCACCCTTAGGCAGGAATTTCCACACAGGTGTTGTCGTTCTTTCTGGAAGACTGGGGCTGCCCCTCCTCCGCCCTGGGGTGTGTGTACTTCTTTTATACTGAATTACATGATGCACCCATTGTACGATTTGTTCAAATTATATAACCCTTGGATCAGATTGCCCTCCTGAGTTCCACCAAGGATGGCCTTAGAGAGTGAAGCAGACGGATACTTTAGCTATTTATTCATCATCGTTTTTATTTAACAGAAAAAGAAAGAAAGAAAAACTCAAAGCAAAAAAAAAAAAAATTGGAATTTTTTTGGCCTGAAGCCTTTGCTCTCTTTTTATGTGGGGTAAAAAAAAACCCTTCCTTTCCTGCTAATAGTTTGTTTTTTTCCCCATTTCCTTGTAGCTTTAATCCTTCCTTGGCTGCTTATAAGCCATAGGGTGACTCTTGGTTTCACAAGTTGGGCAAATTTAAGACGTGTGTGGACTTCAACTCCCAGAATTCCCCACACGTCTTACAAGATGCCAGGCTTGAGAAATAGGATATAAATTATCTAGGTTTGATGTAGCAGACGTCTGAATCTCGTCTGTTTGGCTTGCAAAGCATGTTGTCTTAATTGTTTAAAATCTCTCTCTCTCCCCCCTCCCCCTCCCTCCCTCCCTCCCTCCCCCCTCTCTCTATCTATCTACCCACCCACACCTACCTATCCATCTCTCTCTCTCCCCCTCACTCACTCCTTTCTCTCTCTCTCTCTCTCTCTCTGTATCTACCCACCCATATCTACCTACCTATCCATCCATATCTATCTATCTATCTATCTATCTATCTATCTATCTATCTATCATCTATCTATCTATCTATCTATCTATCTATCATCTATCTATCTATCTATCATCTATCTATCTATCTATCTATCTATCTATCTATCTATCATCTATTTATCTATCTATCTATCATCTATCTATCTATCTATCTATCATCTATCTATCTATCTATCTATCTATCTATCTATCATCTATTTATCTATCTATCTATCTGTCATCTATCTATCTATCTATCTATCTATCTATCATCTATCTATCTATCTATCTATCTATCTATCTATCTATCATCTATCTATCTATCTATCTATCTATCTATCTATCTATCTATCATCTATTTATCTATCTATTCTCTCTCTTTCTCACACCCCCCTCATTGCTGGCCTTTCAGCAATGACTGCTCCCATTTTAATTTGGTCAATTGGGCTTGTTTTCTTTGTCATTTATTTATTTTCTCACCCTCGCTAGAACCAGGTGATTGGGAGTTCTAGTTCCACCTTAGGCATGAAAGCCAGCTGGGTGACTTTGGGCCAATCACTAGGAGACGGCGAGTTCTAGTCTCACCTTAGACATGAAAGAAGGATGGGCGACTTTGGTCTAATCACCAGGAGATGGTGAGTTCTAGTCTCACCTTACACATGAAAGAAGGATGGGCGACTTTGGGCCAACTACTAGGAGACAGTGAGTTCTAGTCCTACATTGGGCATAAAAGCTAGCTGGGTGTCTTTGGACTACTCCCTCCCTCCCAGCCCACCTCACAGGGTTGGCGTGAGGAAAACAGGAAAAAGCGGGTCTGTTGGCTGTGAATTATTTGTAAAAATACTAAAGACCGGCTGTAAATCAAGGAACTGAATCACTAAATAACGAGCAGAAAAGCAGTAAGGGCAGGTTTAAGAGCTCTTACGGAACTCGGCTTCGAGGAGAAGTCGCCGAGCCAGGAAGGGAAATAAACCAGGAAAAAACCAGGTCTGAAGACAGGTTAAGCCTCTCACATCACCGCACCGAGCGATCGGCAAACAGGTTTTGCATCCAATTAATTGTGAAAGGCCTGAATTATGCAACAGGGGCAGCCTAACATTCCTTCTGGCTTAGAGCAATTTTTTCTTTCTTTCTGCTCACTAATCTAACCTGTTCTTATTTCTATTTCCAAGGTACTTTTCTTGGTCTTGGGATTAATCCAGCCCCTCCAGCCCTTTTCTGCATCTCTTCTTCAGGCAGCCTCGGGGAAGGATCATTCAAAATAAATGCTCTGCATTTTTGCAAAAGAAGAGGGGAAAAAACCCACGATTTTCGCCCATGTGAGAGAACAAGGAGAGAGAAGGGGTGGGGGGCCTTGGGTCCAAGACTTGTCTTCCCCCAGCCCCCGAAGGCAGGACAAGAAGCCAAAAATGGAAACTAATCAAGGAGAGAAGCAACCTAGAACTAAGGAGACATTTCCTGACAGTGAGGACAATTCGTCAGTGGAACTCCTTGCCACCAGAAGTTATGGATGCTCTCCAACAGAGTTTTAAGAAGAGATGAGATAATCCCTTGCTTGAAATGGTAGAGGGCCATGATGGCAAACCTATGGCATGCGGAGCTCTCTCTGCTGGGACTTGGGCCGTCACCCAGCTCAGCTCCACCGCGCATGTGCGTGTGCCAGTGGTGGGTTCCGGATCCCGGAACGGGCCCGGCGTCGTCCCCATGGTGGCATGGAGCACGTGCATGCGTCTTACCGCTTCCGCGAGCCTCCGCGACGCTCCAGCTGCTCAGCGGAGTGTCACACAGGCGCTGTATGCGCCATGCACGGAAGCACCGAAGACTAAAAGACCAGTAAGGAGCTCGGGCAGGCGGGAGGGCCCTCCGGAGCAGCGTACCGGAACGGTATCCGGTGCTCCGGGCAGGCTCCGGTACACCCGTATCGGGGCGTACCACCTGCAACCCACCACTGGCATGTGCCCCCCACCAGCTATCTGATTTGGGGTCTCTGATGGGCGGACGGAAAACGTGAGCATGCGTGGCAGGGCGGTCACATGCGCATGTGGGGGGGGAGTGCTGTGGAGTGCCTCCCCCCTCACCCCATTTTTGGTCCCAGGGCTTCAGGGAGGCCTACTAGGCCCAAAACAGCCCACAGGAGGAGGATGTGATTTCGGTACGCGAGGACAAAAAGGTTAGCCATTATTGGTATAAGGCAGTGAGGGTGAACCTTTTCGGCACCGAGGGCCCAAATCGGAACACGTATGCACGAGGGGTGGGTTCCTGTACCTGTTGGTACCAGTTTGCTTCACTCACGCCCGCCGTGCGTTGCTCACACAGGCACAGTTGACTGCTATTTGTTCTGCGCATGCAGAGAAACATGCTGGTAACAGCAGAAGAGACTGAGGAAACTGGTTCAGGGGCGTGGCCAGCCTGAGTCACTGTTGGTTCTGCGACCCAGACTAAATCACCACTACTGGTTCAGCTGAACCGGGAGCAACCCACCTCTGGTGCGCAAGTGCATGCCCCGGTGCATCAGAAACCCAGAGACCAGCTGGCCAGCCTGTGCGTGCCAGTTTTGGCCATTTTTGGGGCCATTTTCAGGTTGTTTGGGGGGCATTTTGGGGGCATTTTCCGGCAGTTGAGTACCAACAAAGACCAGCTGGCCAGTGCACTCATGCCTGTTTTTGACGGTTTTTCGGGCTGTTTTCAGGCCGTTTTCCGGTTGTTTGGGGGGCTGTTCTCGGGTCAAAAATAGCCATTTTGGGCTGTTTTTAGGCCGTTTTCCGGTGCTCCAGACACCAGAAGAGCAGCTGGCAACAGTGTGCGTGCCCATATAGAGCAGTGTGTGGGATACCTTTGGCCTGTGTGCCATATGTTCGCCATCACAGGTATAGAGTCTCCTGCTTGAGGAAGGGGGGTTGGACTAGAAGACCTCCAAGACCTCCTTTCCAACCCCATTATTCCATAT
Source organism: Natrix helvetica (assembly GCF_964273705.1). Lineage (NCBI taxonomy): Eukaryota > Metazoa > Chordata > Lepidosauria > Squamata > Natricidae > Natrix > Natrix helvetica. Next base: position 3,950,827 of record NC_138558.1, on the reverse strand, counting down.
TCTTGAATAAGTCTTCTTCCCCCTGCGTTCTCCAAAGCTCCTGAAGGCAGTGGAATATGAAGCAACAGATGGAAACAAATCAAGGGGCAATGCAATCTAGAATTACGGAGACATTTCCTGATGTTGGTAACGTAGAAAAGCAGACGCAGACAGGAGTAAGGTTGTGATGGGAAAGCAGCCACTGGGAAGGCACCCTGATGGGAAGGCACCCACCCAGAGCATTGTTCGGGGCTCCCTTTTATTGTCAAACTTCTCAGAATAGAAAAAGCTCATTGGACAGAAAATCCACTTGGCAACTATTGATTGGTTTACAGATGCTTTTCCTCATGGACACCTCATGGACACTTCATGATGAAGATATGTGACCCATATGTTTTTAAGTTAATTTCTTACTGCTTGCAACGTGCAAATTCCATCGTACCTTCTTGTAAGCAAAAAGGATTAAGAGAAAGGAATGTGGACTTTGACTCATTTAATCAGTGTGGTTTGCCAACTACTGATTAACCAATTAAGTCCACACCTGGCAGTGAGAACAATTAACCTGTGGAACGGCTTGCCACCAGAAGTTGTGGGAGCTCCATCCCTGGAGGCTTTTAAGAAGAGACTGGACAACAGTCTGCCTGAAATGGTATAGGGTCTCCTGCTTGAGCAGGGGGTTGGACTAGAAGACCTCCAAGCTCCTTGTGATGTGTTTGTACGCAAAGCTTCTGGTGCTTTGAGAATTGCACCCAAAAATGGGAGCCAAAGACAGAAAAATACATCATGTTCAACCCTAAAAAAAACCTGTTCTGCTCTTGCTATCATGTTACATAGCAAAGCCAGGAAGAGAAACAAGATATTTTAGGGTACCAAATAAACGAAAAGAGACATTTGATTGCTGGATTGTTTTCCCATTTTACTGGTTTGTGCTATCAAATCTTCATTTTCCTTTCCTTTATCAGCATCATCCTGTATTTCATCCACATCCATTATTGCAGAATGAACAAGAGACACAAAACGTTTTAAGCTGTTATGTCTTTTCCGGGTAGCCCTCGACTTAAAACAGTTCACTTAGTGACTGTACAAACTTACAACAGCACTGAAAAAAAAATGACTTGTGGTTTTTCCCCCCCCCCCAAGTTTTTTATTTTATAACATAATAAAAATTCCATTTTCAATTAAACAGACTTACGATTTTTCACACTTACGACTGTTGCAGCATCCCCATGGCCACCTGATCAAAATTCAGACGATTGCCTACTGACTCATATTTACGACAGCCGCAGTGTCCCGGGGTCATGGGATCCCTTTTGCGACCTTCCGGCAAGCAAAGTCAATAGGAAAGCCAGATTCACTTAACGACCGAGTTAGCAACTTAACCACTGCAGTGATTCACTTAACAACTGTGGCAAGAAAGTCGTAATATGGGGCAGAACTAATTTAACAAATGTCTCACTTAGCAACAGAAATTTTGGTGCTCAATTGGGATCAAGAGGCTTCCCTTTATAAAAAAAACAAATGCTGTAAAATCACTACAGTCCTCACCTTACAACCACAATGGCAAGGCGCTTCTTAAATGAGTCGCACCCAATCTTACGACCCTTTTTTGACACGGCTGTTAGGCAAATCCCTGCCATGAAGTGAATTACGCAGTCGTTAAGCGAATTCAGCTTCCCCCACGGACTTCGCATGTCAGAAGCCGGCCGGCATGGTTGCAAATGACGATCCCGTGACTAGGGGGACGCTGCTGTGGTCGTAAGTCCGAGGACCAGTCGTACGTCAACTTTTTTCAGTGTCACTGTAACCTTGCGTGGTCACTAAACAAAACGGCTGTAAGTCAAGGACCACCATGGCCCATCAACTGGATGTAGATTGTACAACGGTTAAACCATGGTTTGTAAGGAGCCAACATCAGAGGGCAGGAGAAGAAAAAACAACAACTAAGCGAACACAATTTAATTCACATAGCAACAATTATTTATTGGCCTACCCATTGTTTAACAATTACTTCCTAATAATGAAACAAACAAATAATCATAATCAAAGCCATTAATTAAAATATGGCTTTTGGAGAGCATAGTTCTTCTCACACCTCAACACACTGTGACTTACGGAGGGCAGAGCCTGCCATGAGACTCAATAGCCACATCAATATCATGCCTGCCTGCCAGATAAGGTCAAAAAAGTCAAGATGGCTGCCACGACGGCCCCATGAAAACTCAGCCTGGTTTTTGCAACAACTTTGGCGCTTTTTTTGAACATCGCCTGTGAACCTTATCCTCAAAGATAATCAACCCGTTAAGGAAAATAGGCCTTCAAACTGAAACCTTTTGACGTTACTGATCAATTGGAAGTCCCTTTGCAGACGGAGATGGGCAGGGCTATAAATTTAATTAATAAGTAAATAAATAAGAAAGAAAAAGGGTGGGTTTTGCTAGAGTTTTTGCTCTCCTTTCAACCTCACCCAAAATTGCCCCACAATGAATGAATATGGATTTGCACAGGCCCGCATTAGGAAAATCCTTCCAAATCGACTCGGAAAGGAACGATAAAAAGGGAATGATATTTTTTTTAAAAGCTATTTATTTATGGATACCTCCAGGACATCAAATACAAGCGCTAACCAAGTTCAAACCAAGCCAACACGGAGACGGTCATTGCCAGTTTGATCTGAGCAAGGATATAACGTTTTGCACACTTGGAATGAGCGTGCAATCGCTACCTCGCTTCTACGCAACATAAAGTATTTACAACCGAACGACACACAGGTGTTGAAACATTGCGCTACACCCTCTTTCCGGACTGCAAAAATAATAATAATTGAAATCTGAAATCAGGCAGGCCTTAAAACCTTTGGAAAAAGAACAGCTTAGCAAAAAAAATAAAAATAAAAATCCCCACCAAGGATTGCAAAAGCATATTATTTTCTCCCGCTCTGCAAACACATAATTCGATCCAATTGAAGATTATTCCAGTTTGTTCCCAGCTGCAACTTTTCCACCCCACCTTAAAGTCACTTGCAACAACTTTTTTTTGGGGGGGGGGGGATGGAGCTGGCTTTTAATTTGATTTATTTATTTTTTTTGCAAGCTGCTGCACCCCCTTGAAGGCTGCTTCTCCACTTACAGAAGCAGGCCTGCTTTTGAGGTTTAAAAAAATCAAGCCAACATTGAACTAACCGCCTTTGGAGAACAGCCAACGTATTCGGCATGAAGATTTCCTGGCTTCAGGCTTCATTTTTCCCATCATGCAGTGCAGAAAGCATGGAGGGAAAGAGGAAAGAAAGGGGGAAAATGGCCATAGAGTTTTCTACAGCACAGCCTTCTCTAATTGGCCTGTGGTTTCCTATCAGGGTCATAATCAATCAACCCATCCATCCATCCATCAGAAAAGAACTGGAAGGGACCTTGGAGGTCTTCTAGTCCAGCCCCCTGCTCAGGCAGGAGACCTGGACCATCTCAGACAAGGGACTGTCCAGTTCCTTCCTAAAAACCTCCAATGATGAAGCAGCACCCACAACCTCTGGTGGCAAGCTGTTCCACAGATTAATTGTCCTAGCTGTCAGGAAATTTCTCCTTAATTCCAGGTTGCTTCTCTCCTTAGTTTCCATCCATGGCTTCTTGCCCTGCCTTCAGGTGCTTTAGAGAAGAGCAGAATAACACAATAGCAGAGTTGAAAGGGACCTTGGAGGTCTTCTAGTCCAACCCTCTGCTAAAGCAGGAGAGCCTCTACCATTCTAGATAACTGGCTGTCCAGTTTCTTCTTAATAACCTCCATTGATGAGGCACCCATAACTTCTAGTTGCAAGCTGTTCCCCTGGTTAATTGCCCTCACTGTTAGGGAATTCCTCCTTAATTCCAGTTTGCTTCTCTCCTTGATCAGTTTCCATCCATTCTTTCTTGTCCTGCCTTCTGGTACTTTGGAAAATAAGTTGTCTCCCTCCTCTTTATGGCATCCTCTCAAATCCTGGAAGACTCAAATATTGGAATAGTGATGGCGCGTTGTGGTCTCGGGAGCGAATAGGAACTCCGGCTGAGGCTCAATCTAAAGGAAGGGTTGGACTTGGTTAAAATTTGGGTGGATGGGTCACCACTAGGAAATCTACAGCCTGCAAACCAGATTAAGCGGTTGGAAAAGCAACAGAGGAGAAAGCCATGATGCCCAGGAATGAACTCGGACATGGACAGAATCTTCAAGAATCAAGTTTGGCTGGAGAAAGGCTTTTTTTAAAAAAGGAAAATAAAATATTATGCAGGCAGAAAGGAAAGGAAGCTGGACTTCAGAAAATCTTGGTTATATATTTCAAGCTCCTTTGCAGTCTTGTTCTTGGCCATTTTCTTTGTCTTATATTAAAAAAAAATATTATGTATGGCTCTGGCATGTTCCCAGCGCTTTCTGCCATCTGCCAAAAAGACTAACATACCACAGCATTTGGCTCTTGATTCTACTTTCACGCAAAGGACTTCTGGAAAAGGAATAATAATTTGTGGCGGATCCGATGCCTATAAGTGCCATTTTGGAGGGGCTGGGTGGCAGAGAGATGCTTAAAGCGTGAATTTAAGGGATTTGCAGGAGAAAGGAAGCGCAGAAAAGGGGCCTTGGTTGACAGAGGCCCCGAGTCCCTTGGTGGAGAGGGTGCGGCATATAAATTGGATTAATAAATAAATAAATAGAGCTTGGGGGGAAAACGTATCAGCCTGGCAAGGTAAATGGCCAAGCTGATTGGTCCAGGTGTACAGCCATCCCAGCATCTGATCCTACATCCCAGGCTTGGCACTTGAAGACAAGTGAACTTCCAAGACACGTCAAAAAGAAAGAGAGAGAAAAGAGGGAGGGAGGAAGGAAGGAAGGAAGGGGAAAGGGAGAGAGAAGGACGAGAAATGAAAATGGAAGAAAGGAAAGAAATGTAGGAGAAGAAGCAAAAAAGAGAAAAGAACAAAAAAGGAAACGGGAAGAAGGGAAAGGGAGGGAGGGAAGGAAAGAAGGCAGGAGGAAGGGAAGGAACTGGAGAGGAAGGAAGAAAAAGAGGGGGGTGGGAAGGAAGGGAGAAAGGAAGGAAGGAAAGAGAAAGAAAAAAAAAAGAAAAACAAGAAAGGAAGGAAGTAAAAAGGAAAGAAGGAAGGAAGAGAAGGAATAGAATGGAATGAAAAGGAAAGGAAAGAAAGAAAAAGAGAAAGAAAGAAAGAAAGAAAGAAAGAGGAAGGAAGGAAAAAAGGAAGGAAGAGGAAGGAAAGGAAAGGAAAGGAAAGGAAAGGAAAGAGAAAGAAAAGAGAGAGAGAAACAAAGAAGAAAGAAAGAAAGAAAGAAAGAAAGAAAGAAAGAAAGAAAGAAAGAAAGAAAGAAAGAGGAAGGCAATAAGGAAGGAAGAGGAAGGGAAGGGAAGGAATGGAATGGAATGGAAAGGAAAGGAAAGGAAGGGAGGTAGGGAAGAAGGAAGAAAGGAAGGATAAAATAAAATAAAGTAAAAGAATAAAGAAAGGAAGGAGGTAGAGACACACCTGGAAGGGAAAGGGAATGTGGAACGGAAGTTAAGGAACTGAATATAATATGAAAGGAAGCTGTTTCAAACTCTTTCACACGCCAATTTTAAATATTTTCTTTCAAAATGCAAAAGCAACTCTGGAAAAGATTTAAACTCCCCTGAATAAAGGAGCTTTTCACAACTCAGGTGGGAGGGGAAGTGAAGAGCCCCCTGAATCTGGGGAGAGGCAAAGTGGCATTTTTGCCTTTCTCCCCAGAGGAACAAGCATTGTCCAGGATGAAGCTCAAAGATAAAAACACTGGAATTGTTTTGACTCCAGGCCCTAGAGAGGATGCAGCGGTTGCCTGGGCAACGGGAGAATTCAGGGATTTGCATCCTCCAGGGATGGGTACCTAAAGCGATACTATTTCGAAAGGAACCAGGTGAGACTGTAAGGCACTTATAATAAGGTGACCAATCATCCTCCTTTAGGGAGCACAGTTCTTCTTTTGTAAGTTCTGTCCTCCCTCGAAAAGTGTCCTCCTACATGTCCTCTTTGCCATAAAATTCAATATGAAGGATATTTCTTGTTCAGATATTTCCAATATATTGTTAGAAGATGATACATTGACAAAAATATTAATTCAATGGAAAAGTACTCATTTAAATAATAATTAACAGGCAAGTAAGCATAATTACAATATAAAATGTTCCAAATGTTTTTATTATGCATATATCATATTTTAGTATATTATTGTTGCAATGAATAAAATATTTCTTTTATTTGCGATATTTTTTTCCCCAATTTATTTGTCCTCCTTTTCATTGTAAAAAAGTTGGTCACCTTACTTATAAATACTTTTAATAACTTTCCCTGGCATGAATGCTTATCAGAGGGCATTGGACTTCAACGACCATCATCCCCAGCCGGAGTGGTTCCCATACACCCAGAAGGAAGCTGCTTGCAAAACCAGAATGTTTCCATTGGCTGCAAAATCTTTTCGAAAATGCTTGGGATCATAAGCAAGTGAGGTTTTATGACGTGCAATTTTCCCATAAGCCTCTCCTTCTTTCCAACCAATCAGACTTCACAGGAAGAACAGAGAACTCCCAGAATTCCCTGTGCTGGCTGGCTGGCTGGCTGGGGAATTCTGGGAGTTGAAGCCTACATACCTTAAAGGCACCAAAGTCTAGATAAGTAGCCATGGGCTGTCGTGACACGTGGCACAAGACAACAACAACAACAACAACTTAGGGGTCTCTGGGGCTGTTTGAACTCAGTGGTTTTCTTGCAGATGTTTCATGACCCAGCTAGGGGATATCATCAGTGCCAGAAGAGAGTAGGGTGTGGGAGGAGGAGGAAGAGTCTTTGATGCTCTCTGATCTTGGTTGTTTTCTTGCAGACGTTTCATGACCCAACTAGATAATATCATCATCAGTACCAGGAGGGAGAGGGGCATTCAGACACCCCACTCCTTTCTAGCACTGATGATGTTACCTACTTGGGTCACAAAACCTCTGCAAGAAAACCACCAAGCTCAGAGAGCAGCAAGGACCCCACCATTCAACCTGTGCCGGATATGTTTTCTTCTACTGGTTCCATTTCTCTGCATTTTCCCACCTAATTCTATTTCTTTTTCTCTGTGGCTTCCAAGGGCTTCTGTACAGGACCCGCAGGGGCCATTAGGCCTGATTGTCTCTTCCCAAAATGGACCTGAAGCTCCCTGAGTTCTTTTAAGAAGCCGACTTAAAAGGCCACCTTTTTGTCTCCTGCCCCCCCGGGGGGGGGGCAGATTATGGTTTCCATTAGCTTCTCCTAAAATTGGGCTCTGATTGGGGAGGGATCTGCGTTTCTTCCTAATTTAATTTGTCTTTGCATTAAATGAAACAGGATCCATGCCGGGGATATAAACAGCAGCAGCAGCAGCCGGAAAGTTAGACAGGACGATGCCATGAAGAGTTCTAGATTGAGCCAGGAGTATGCCAGGAGACACCCGGCATCAATAGGCAGGCTGCAAACTTTTCCAGAGCTGGAGGGAAAAAAAGAGGATAAACAGGACGATAAATAAATGTTGGTTATTGCTATTATGATTCCTGTGGTTATTATTCTGTTTAAATACAGCAGACGAGAGAGACTCACAGCAGGGAGCAATGCAGGGAGCAAATTAAAACTTGTGCAGGAAACATCACTCAAATGAAAATTGTAATTAATTGAGAGGACGTATAATAAGAATAAGTGAGGGGTGTGTGTGAATCGAGATTGCAATCCAAATATAAAAGGGAAGGAAGGAAAGAAGGGGAGGGAGAGAAAGAGAGAGAGAGAGAGAGAGAGAGAGAGAGAGAGAGAGAGAGAAACAAGGAAGGAAGGAAGGAAGGAAGGAAGAAGGAAGGAGGGAAAAAGAGAGGAAGGAAGTAAGGAGAAAAGAAGAGAAAGGAAGGAAGGGAAGGAAGAAAGGAAGGGAGGGAGGGGAGGGAAAAGAAGAAAGAAAGAAAAAGAAAGAAAAGAAAGAAAAGAAAGAAAAGAAAAAGAGGGAGGAAGGAAGGAGAAAAGAAGAGAAAGGAAGGAAGGAAGGGGAGGGAAAAGAAAGAAAGAAAAAGAAAGAAAGAAAAGAAAGAAAGGGAGAGGGTGGGAAGGAGGGAGGGAAGGAAGGAAAAGAAGGAAGAAAGGGGAGGAAAAAGAAAAAAGAAAAGACCACCTAGCCACGCCCACCCAGCCGGTCATTAGGCAGATCATATTCGTGGTCAGCGGGATTAAAAATTATGAATTTAGTGGTCCCGGAGGTCCGAAAAGGTTGGGGACCCCTGATCTAGCCCAACCCAGACAAACGGGGGCCAATATTGCTTGAAGACCCCTAGTGATGGAGTGTCGTTTGCCCCCGCCCCCACCCCACCCCTCCACAGAAGATTTCTTTCAACGCAGGAATTCACTTTTGGGCTTTTTGTCAAGTTGCAAACTTTGCAGCGCTGGCTGCCGATCGGGTTGATGACGTCCGCGAGCCTTTTGATTCTTGCGACTCAAGAAATAATTGGGAAGAGATTTCGGGTAGAGGGAAGGAAAACGTCACCAGGTTTGGTGCTGATGCGGTTTCCGAGGCAACCAAGTGCAAAGCATTCCTCACCTTCCACCTTTTAGAAATCCCCAAATCCTGAAACTCAAAAGAAAGTAAATCCACTTGCCTCTCTCTCCCCCCCCCCCCCTTGATCTGACAGCGGCCTGGGTGCAATTTCTTTTAATTCCAACTTGATTGTGAATTAATTATTGCAGCTATTTTGGCCCAAGGAATCAAAGCTCCGATTCCAGAACGGAATTAAATCAAAACGGCAACAGATGTTGCTCAGGGATCCATTACAAGCATGTGGCTTTTTTAATGATGCCAAGAGATTTTGTGCCCTCGCTGAAGGACAGAAGAGGGGGGAGTCACCTCAGGGTCACCCCACTGATGGAGAAATCTATGGGGCTAGGTCAAAACAAGTGAAAATGATTCTTTTATCCAAATGAGAGATTATATTTAATAAGGTGACCAACTTTTTTACAATGAAAAGGAGGACAAAACACGTTCTATTGTCCAAAATGCTAAGGTGACCAACTTTTTTACAATGAAAAGGAGGACAAATAAATTGGAAAAAATATATCGTAAATAAAAGAAATATTTTATTCATTGCAACAATAATACACTAAAATATGATATATGCATAATAAAAACATTTGAAACATTTTATATTGTAATTATGCTTACATGCCTGTTAATTATTATTTAAATGAGTACTTTTCCATTGAATTAATATTTTTTGTCAATGTATCATCTTCTAACAATATATTGGAAATATCTGAACAAGAAATATCCTTCATATTGAATTTTACGGCAAGTGCTGCAGCTAGAGTATCAACATTCAATCTCGATTTCTCACTTGTCGGAAAATCATTGGCAATTGAAAAAAACTCTTTCAACTGCTGCATTAGTTCCAGGGCAGCACAACGTAAATTGAACAAGTATAAATAAATGTTCACATGGATTATGTTCATTTTTGAAATGGCTGAAAATATCCACCCATCTTTTA
>NC_138558.1:3896328-3938828 GCF_964273705.1 Natrix helvetica | reverse complement strand
CCCAATCTTTTTTTTTTAATGAGAGTCGTGCACGAGATGCGTGGGAAAAGGGGTGGGGCTTCAGTTGCATGGCTGTGGCTGCCATCTTGACTTTTTTGCCCCTCCTTGTTTGCAAGCGCCAGCTCGAAAGCCAGGTAGAGCTTCACAGTCCAAATTTGATCCCGCCCGATTTTGAAGCTCGACCAGCTGCTTCTGGACCCACTTGCTAAAAAGCTTGGAGTGATGGGATCCTGAATTTGTTCCCTAAAGTCCTCGACTTACGACCACAATTGAGCCCGTGTTGCTAAGGGAGGAATTTGTTATGTGAGTTTGGCTCCATTTTACAAATTTCCTTGCCACTGTTGTTAAGTGAATCGTTGCATTTGTTAAGTTAGTAACACGGTCGTTAAGTCAATCTGGCTTCCCTGTTGACTTCGCTCGTCAGAAGGTCGCAAAAGGAGATCATGTGACCCCAGGCTACGGCAACTGTCGTAAATAAGAATCAATTGCCAAGCATCCAAATTTGGATTACATGATGAGGAGGATGCCACAGCCGTCGTAAGCGTGAAAAAACAGTCATGTCACTTTTTCAAGGGTTTTTATAACTTCAGTCAGTCAGTCATGAATAATAAGTCGAGGACTAACTGTATATTATCTTTTAGCTGCGGTTGTTCAGTGAATCTCTGCAATTGTTAAGTGAATCACAGACTGATCATTTTTGTCCTTCGTATCTGCTTCAAACCTACTTGTCTTTATTGAGGTATCCCAGTTTATGTAGCAGTTGAAAAACTAAGGCTACAAACTAGGAGACGGTGAGTTCTAGTCGCACCTTAAACATGAGATCTGGCTGGGTGATGTTGGGCCAATCACCAGGAGACGGTGAGTTCTAGTCCCACCTTAGGCATGAGAGCCGGCTGGGTGACATTGGGCCAATTGCCAGGAGATGGTGAATTCTAGTCCAATCTTAGGTATGAAAGCCAACTGGGTGATGTTGGGCCAATCACCAGGAGACAGTCAGTTCTAGTCCCACCTTAGGCATGAGAGCCGGCTGGGTGACATTGGGCCAATTGACAGAAGACGGTGAGTTCTAGTCCAATCTTAGATATGAAAGCCAACTGGGTGATGTTGGGCCAATCACCAGGAGACGGTGAGTTCTAGTCCCACCTTAGGCATGAGAGCCGGCTGGGTGACATTGGGCCAATTGACAGGAGACGGTGAATTCTAGTCCAATCTTAGGTATGAAAGCCAACTGGGTGACGTTGGGCCAATCACCAGGAAACAGTGAGTTCTAGTCCCACCTTAGGCATGAGAGCCGGCTGGGTGACGTTGGGCCAATCACCAGGAGACAGTAAGTTCTAGTGCTGCCTCAGGCATGAAAGCCAACTGGATGACCTTGGGCCAGTCCCTCTCTCTCAGGAAGGAGGCAATGGCAAACCGCTTCTGAAATCTTGCCAAGAAAAGCCCAGGGACTCCTCCAGGCTGTTTCCTGAGTCAAAATAGACTTGATTGCAAGTAGAGGCATAATTTCCTTTAATATTTTGAGGTCCAGTTTTTATTCGGGCCTGCAAAATTAATTGGATGTGGAGACAGCCAGGAGAAAGGGTTTCTTGGAGACGTTCTTTGAGGGCGGACATTCTTTGGCTTTTGAAATTTTCCTAGCTTTGGAAGGGGACATAAAACACCTCCTGTTTCTGTAGGGAAGTTATCTTCCGATCGATGGGAAACGGAGCCGGGCATGGCGTTATGATTGCTGATTTCTGCCATTCAGAGGGGTTTGTTTTGCTTGGCCGCTGAAGCGGGGCAGAGCTGGCAGGAATGGGGAGAAGGACGAGAAGATGGGAAGGAATGAAGGTCACTCTGACCTGGTCCATCCTTGACCAGTTAGCCAAATCCATTTTGCTTTTGTTTAAGGAGAGGAAAACTCGTGATTGTTCCCTTGGCAAGGTTAGATGCGGGGAGAGATTTTTTCTTATAAGGTCAGGCTTAGCTTGTCCCTGAGCTGGTTGAGGTCAGCTTGGTCCACTGAGCTGTGGGGCGAAATCAGAAGGACCTTCACTGCCTGCCCAAAGCCCAAATTCCATCCCTGCCAGACCAAGGAGAGCCTGGCTGGTGGGAGATGCTCAGTGCCTCTTTTCGGCTTGGCCCAGAAGGGGTCCATTTTTCCCACTAGTGTTTTGTAGGGTGAACTCCAATGAAGAGGAGGGAGGGAGGGAGAGAAGGAAGGAAGGAGAGAAGGAGGGGAGGAGAGAGAGAAGGAAGGGAGAGAAGGAAGGAAGGAGAGAAGGAGGGGAGGAGAAAGGAAGGGTGAAATGAATGGAAGGAGGGAGAGTAGGGAGGAGGGAGGGAGAAGGAAGGAGGGAGAGAAGGGAGGGAGGAGAAAGGAAGGGTGAAATGAAGAGTGGAGATGGAAAAAAGGAAGAAGGGAGGAAGGAAGAAGGAAGGAGGGAGGGAGAGAAGGGAGGGAAGAGGAACCTGTACATCATTCAATTTGTGTGAACACACTTTAAGGTTGAATGAACATAAAAGATAAAATAATAAGAGTTGGAAGGGACCTTGGAGGTCTGCTAGTCCAACCCCCTGCTCAGGCAGGAAAAAAACCTACACCATTTCAGGCAAATGCCTGTCCAGTCTCTTCTTGAAAACCTCCCGTGTTGGGCCACCCACAACTTCTGGTGGCAGGTAGTTCCACTGATTAATTGTTCTGACTGCCAGGAAATTTCTCCTCAGTTCTAAGTTGACACCCCCTCCCAAAAAACACCCCCCCTGTAAACCGGGCCACGCCCGCCTTGCCTCCGATCAAGGCTGCTCTAGAACTGGGGGTAGTCTCTACACTTGGAAACTTTAAAGACTGGGGACCTTCCCCACATGCTGGCTGGGGAATTCTGGGAGTTGAAGTCCCCAAGTCTTTAAAGTTGCCGAGTTTGGGGGGCTCCTGCCACAGAAGGAAGCTGCCTTCAACATGTAGGTTTGTTCGAGTCCGTGGTCGTTGGCTCCCCCGGCGAATTCATTTCCACGGCTCTTTGCGCTCCCCGATCATCCATTGGCAATTGGGAGAGATAACATCGACCGTCCCGAGAGTCGGAGGCTGGCCTGAACATCGTTTTTTGTTAATGGACTGGAATCGCTTGCAGAAGTTTCAGCTTTCCAAACGCTTCAACCTCTCCCATTCTCTGGCCCTGCCAGGCCCATTGGAGCTGTTCATGCGCTCGCTGCTTTGCCAACGCTGTTTTTATGGGGCTGTAGGCGTCGCTTGGCAAGTTTGGTCTGCCTGGATACAATGCAAAAGGTGTTGAACTTCTTCTTCGATTTCGGAGCTTGGAAGAGCTTCCTTCTGCGTTCGTTCTTTTGCTTTCTTCCTCCTTCCCACAAAGTGTGTGTGTGTTTGTGTGTAATTCCAATGCTGCGTTTCCAATTGCACCGGCTTTGTATTTAGGAATGAAAATGGGCTGCTTCGGGGATGCTGTATGTTCCTGGTGGTCTCCTATCCCCATTGTACCAGTTTCGATAGAGCCCAGTTTTCGGGCTCAATCAATCTCATCTGCTGAGACCCTCTATTCATCAAAAAGTGGGAGGGAGGGAGGGAGGGAGAAGAAACGATCCAAGGAAGGAAGGGGATGTAGGGAGGAAGGGAGAGTGGATTGAGATGGAAAGAAGGAAGGAAAGAAGGAAGGAAGGAAGAAAGGAGGGACAGAGGGATGGAGAAACAATCCAAGGAAGGAAGGGGATGTAGGGAGGAAGGGAGAGTGGATAGAGATGGAAAGAAGGAAGGAAAGAAGGAAGGAAGGAAGGAAGGAAGGAAGGAAGAAGAGACAGAGGGATGGAGAAACAAACCAAGGAAGGAAGGGGGTGTAGGAAGGAAGGGAGAGTGGATTGAGATGGAAAGAAGGAAGGAAGGAAGGAAGGAAGGAAGGAAGGAAGGAAGGAAGGAAGGAAGGAAGGAAGGAGGGACAGAGGGATGGAGAAACAAACCAAGGAAGGAAGGGGGTGTAGGAAGGAAGGGAGAGTGGATTGAGATGGAAAGAAGGAAGGAAGGAAGGAAGGAAGGAAGGAAGGAAGGAGGGACAGAGGGATGGAGAAACAAACCAAGGAAGGAAGGGGATGTAGGGATGTAGGGAAGGTTGAAATGGAAGGAAAGAGAAGAAAGGGAGGGAGGGAGGAATGGAGAAAAGAAGGAAGCAAAGAAGGGGATAGAGAGGAAGGAGGGAGAGAAGGAGGGAGGGAAGAAAGAAGGAGAATCAAAGGAAGCATGGAAGGGATGTAAAAAGGGTAAGGATGAAGGAAGGGGAGAAACAAGCCAAGGAAGGAAGAGGATGTAGGGAGGGAGGATGGAAGGAAAGAGGAGGGAGGGAGAAATGAAGGAAGGAGGAAGGAAAGGGAAGAGAGGAAGAGAGAAAAGAAGGAAGGAAGGAAGCATAGAAGGAAGGTAGGGAGGTATGTGGTTTGGCTTGTTGTGAATTATGGTTAAGCTACCAGTAGTTCAATCCACACAACCTCCTGCCTGTTTAAACAAGCCCCTTAAAGTCACACTCTGTCCCTCCCCAGGCTCTTTGAGGTCTGAAGAATCAGGACCCCCCCCCCCAGTTAAGCTGATTTATTGTTCAGGCCTTTGCACCACAACGTAATCAACTGACGTTCAGCACTAAATTGGCATTAGATAGAATGAGATGTAGATGTAGGTAGATGTAGCTCCCACTTGTGAGAACGTCATGGCTCCAGGCTTATTCCTCTCTTGACTCCACCCTCAAGCTCTCCCGGTCCTTCTCCTCCATGCCTTGAGTGGAAAAAGTCCCCGTGGCTCTTAAAACCAATAGTTGACTTCTCCAAACTTTCCTTTGAAATGTTTTCTGGGTTTTCGCATCTGTCTGCAGCTGGAATAGCCAGGTTGTTCCTGGACTCTGCCCAAACCAGAGTTTGGACCACGCCATCATCTGCCCCAGCAAGGGTCAAGCGGCGTGGAACTGAGGAAGTGGGCTGGGGTCAAGAATGGTGCTGTTTTATCTTGCAGCCAGAGAGAGGAGGGGATGTGTCCGCACTAGGCTCTCTGGCCCCTTTCCATATCTCCTTCGTTGGCATCCCTTTATCTCTCATGGCCACTTAGCAGAAAGTGCCACAATAGCGTTTTAAAGACAGGCATGGCAGTTCATTACTTCTGCGCAAGAGATAAAGGCGCTCTGGGAAAGCTCTGGCTGGCAAGTAACCAAGTTTGGTTTTGTGTGTGTGTGAGAGAGAGAGAATGAGAGAAAAAGAATAAAATAAAAAGAAATAGAGTAGAGAAAAAGAAAGAGAGGGAGAGAGAAAGAGAGAAAGGAGGAAGAGAGGAAGAAAGAGAATGAGAGGAAGAGGGAGAGAGAGAAAGAGAGGCCAAAAGAGAAGAGAAGAGACAGACAAAGAGGGTAAGAGAGAGAAAGAGGAAGAGAGAGGGAGAAAGAGAATAAGAGAAAGGGAGAGAGAAGAAAAGTGAGAAAGAGGGAGAGGGGAAAAAAGAGAAGAAAGAGCCAGCCGTGGGCAGCAGCTGCCAAAAAATCCAACACAGTTCTAGGCTGCATCAACGGAGGGAGAGAATCAAGATCACGTGAAGGGTTAATACCAATTTATAAGGCCTTGGTAATATTTTTTGATATGGGATGTATTTTATCACTGGCTAGACAACAGAAACAGAAGTCAGAAAGGAGGATACATAAAAAGAGGAAACATTAATGTGGAGAGTTGTTAAAGAAGATGTTAAGTATTATTGTTATCATATTATTATATAGGTGATAACCTGGCATTGCCCGGGTATTTATTTATAGGGGAAAAATGTCTGGACCAAACGTAATTTCTAATGTTGGATTTTCCCCCTTAGCAGAGGGAGCCCCCTTGTTGAGTTCTGTGAAGCCATTACCATGGCAACTCCAACGTGCTGTACAGTAGAAGCCACTTTAAGGCACAATATGCTGTATCTTAACAGAACACCCCCCCCCCCAAGGAGCAGTGGTGGGTTGCAGGCGGTACGCCCCGGTACGGGTGTACTGGAGCCTGGCCGGAGCACCAGATACCATTCCGGTACGGTGCTCCGGAGGGCCCGCCCGCTCGAGCTCCTTACCGTTCTTTTAAATCTTTGGCGCTTCCGCACACGGCGCGTACAGTGCCTGCGCTCCACTGAGCAGCTGGAGTGTCACGGAGGCGCTAAGACGCATGTGTGCACTGTGCACACGTGTCCATGAATCTGGAACCAACCACTACCGAGGGGTATTAGGGTATTATCTTACCCTCACAGTATTTGTTTTCAGAGAGAAAGTCATCTGGGTAACAAGTTTGGTTGAAAATATATATATTTTCATATATATATACATATATACACACACATATATACATGTATGTATGTATGTATGCATGTATGTATGTATTTGTATTACAACCCCTGGTATGCCCAAATACATACCTATTTCCCTGGCTCAGCTGATAAGGAGGAGAGCCTGTGGCTTAGTGGCTAATACAACTGCCTAATATGTAATACAGCCCTGGTTCGAATCCCAGTAAGGATATGGCTAGCTGATGAGAGCTAAATAGCTTGAAATAGATCTATACTAGTCTCCCTTTATTTATTTATCAGCACAAATACAACACACACACACACACACACACACATTTGTGTTACAACCCCTGGTACAACCCCTGGTACAACCCCTGGTGCGTATATATATTGTGATGAATACCACAACATATATGTGTATTATGATTGTTTAAAAATAACTGTACCCAGATCACACACTGTTTGATGGAAATTGAATGTTATATAAATAAAATAGATAAATAAAAGAAAAGATTGGACAATCATTTGTCCTGGATGGTATAAGGACTCCTGCCTTGGGCAGGGGGCTGGATTAGAAGACCTCCAAGGTCCACTCTATGCCTAATCACAGTTCTATGATTCTATGTATCTCGCCTACATTCAAAAGGCTGAATCTTTTGGATGGTCCATAAATGCAGTTTTAACGCGCAAACATTCAGGCGGAAGAAGTCAAGACAACCCTGCTTTTCATCTGACTGGATGAATATAATTTATTGGGTTTTAGAATCGCATCCAAGTTACAGGTGTAAAAAATAATAATCACAAACAGCCAGTATAAACGTGTAAAATAATACAAAAATAAAGGTAGAAGTACTTTTATATATTTACGGAATCAAGTTGTGTAATAAATACAGATAAGCCCAAAAGCTTCAATCACACGTTTTTTTTCAGTTTAACTGAAGTTACAGTAGAGTTTTTTGTAAAAAATAACACATTTTGACGGAGTCTTGCAAACGCGGTGAAAACTAGCATGAAACTTTCCATTTTGGCACCGGGTTAAAAAAAGAAGAAGAGAGAGAGAGAAAGAGTGAGACAACGGTTAGCGGAGTCGGTCACAAAGTCCGTTTCTTGCTAGTTTTCTGAGGTACGTTTTTCATCATCTAAAAGTAGATTTAGCAATGCAGTTCTAACAAACTCACAGTTTTTATGTTTTATCCTTCCCCTGATCCCCATACAACCTGGAGGGGATTCGAGAGCTTATCGGCTGTGCAAAATTCAGGAAAAATAATAAAAGAAAATTCAGAAGACAATTTCGGGCACGCTTAAGGGCCCCCTCCCCCAGTTGATGCTGCTGAAAATAGAAAGGGGGTTTGGGTTGAAAAAAAAGGAAGTGAGGTCCGAAAGGGGATGACGAACAGCTGTGTTTGAAGAGGTACCCCGATGTCACCCAAAATCCCTGGCAGCCACCGGTGCCATTTCGTCTGGTGGAAAGTTGGCCCGTCCGCCATTAACGGACGGCAGAGGCGGCCCGACTCGGGATCCACCTTTTCCAGATGTTTCCCCGTTTTTATTCCAGCAGCACAGTTGGGGGCTGTAAGCCTACCGCTCTCTCAAGTTTGCAATCTGCCCACCCGCCCGCCCACCCACCCTCCCCGTATAACTTCAGCGACTTCTGACCACACTCATCCTCATGTCGATAGGGAAAAGAAACGCACACATACGGCTACATGGGAAGTCAGCAAGCACGGAAACTCCTTGAGGACTCGACTCTGGCCCTTCCGCCGACGGAAAGGACCCCAAAAATCTCGGGGAGCCGCGGGTAACCCAAGAAAGCCTGTAATAGCACTTTGGATGGGGAGTGTTTGCGGCTCCAGAGTGTGGAGCTGCTTTTTCAGTGTATGTGTGTGTGTCAGTGGTGGGTTCTGGCCGGTACGGCCCGGTACGGGCGTACCGATAGTAGCCGGAAGCAGCTGACAGCGTACCAGTACGGTGGCCCGCCCACATTCTATACTGGTTTTTAAAGCAAACGGCCAATTGCGTACATGCGCACAGTTTGAAGCGCCTGCGCGATCTTCAACAAGCAGCTGGGTGTCGCAAGGGCGGTGGAGTGCGCATGCATATGCAGCGCATGTGCACAAAAGGACGTGTGGCCCCGTGAGCAACGTACCAGTAGCGACAGGGAGAGGAACCCACCATTGGTGTGTGTGTGTGTGTGTGTTTGCGTATGTTTTTTTCCTACAGCAGGCTAATTTTTTTTGCCACCCCTCCCCAATTCAATGTCTACCAGCCCTGCCATTCCCCTTCCCCTTCAAATATATATTTCTCTCTATATATATAATAAAATAAAGAAAATTAGTTCCCCTCCCCCTTAATAAAAATGCTGTCGGTCTGTTGAAGCAATTCCTAACAGGGGGAAAAATAACCCTGCAATTGTCTTCAAATTCCTGACAGGATCAAGTATTTCTCCATTTATTATTGATTTCAGTCCTCAAAGAGTTTGGAGATGTCATTCTTTAAAAAAAGAACACCAAACAGAGAGCCTAGCTAAATATCTGTGCTAAATATGCTTTACTAAGTTCAGAGTCCTTCCACCAAATGGTATTTCCCCCCCCCCTTCCCTTCAAAAGAGGGGGGGCGAGAATTAAGGGCCGTGACGTCATCCAGGTATCCAGATCGTCGGCGTCTTTTTTTAATCGTCGGCGCCGCAAACAAGGCACTGGTATGTCTCAGACAGGACCCTCGTCATCACAGTTTTAGAAATTATTTTGGCTGTTTAATTTCTCCTCGCCCTACCCTACCCGGTTTAGAGGGGGGGGGGAAGACAATCGTAAATCACAGTTCAAGATCAACCGAGTTTGAGGTAATAAAACAATTTCTTTTAAAAAAGATCCCTACCCAAAAACAGAGAGAATTATTCACGTGGTACCGAGATGGTGGAAGGTCTTGAATCTAAAAATACGGTGATTTTTGTTTTGTTTTCATTCTTCTATTTTGCATGCAGTACAAAAGACACCCTTTCTCTACTGCGTCTTCGCTTCCAGCTTCTGCTAAACGGCTGACTCGGCTGCGCTTTTTTTGCACGACTTAACGCAACAGAAATGGCCCACAACAGAAAGGGGGGCCAGTGGGACCCCTGTGGAGATGCACCTGGAAGAAACCTATTCTGCACCCTAAAAATCCCTCGTTCTGTGTCGGGATGGGACGACCAGATGGAGAACTTATTCGGGGCCGAAAGAGGGCATCTGGCTGAGCCAAGGAACACCGGGATATTTAGGTGTTTGCAGTGGTGATGCCCGATCCTGGTTACACGTATCCCCTATAGCTCTTGATTTGCCAGATGCTATCAGGGCACCATTGGTGACAGACACTTGCTCCAGTCCAATGAGCAGGAAAAGTTTCCTATGCCATGGGAAACTGTGACCCACAGGACGATAGCTGTTCTCAAAAGCACCGTCCGCGGACTGTGAATTTTGGAGCAGCCAGACACACGGTGGACCCTGTTGTGTTGACTGCCCACCTACGTGGTTTGTGTGGGTGAAAGGCTGTGTTTAATGCAATCCTTGGAGCAATGTTTGTCAAACTGGGGCACTTGAAGATGGGTGGACTTCAACATCCCAGAATCCCCCACTGGGGAGATTCTGGGAGTTGAAGTCCACCCATCCTCTGGTCCCCAAACTTGAAAAAAAACTACAGCCTTGGGGAATTTACTTTTTCTACGCAGGACCTGTGTTTTTCAGAGTTCAGCAGAGCTTTCAATGCCGCAAATCTATTTCATTCATAACAATTGCACTTAAAACCTACTCAATCGCCTTTTCTCAACCCCGAAGCGGAGACAAACCAGGCTAGGCTGCCCCTTTGTCTCCGCTTCCAGATGCTGGGTAGCAACAAGGTTATTTCTAGATAGATATAATATGGCTTCGCGGATCGTTAAGACAAACTATGCTAAGCAAAAAAACAAAACAAAAGGAGCCTTCCGTAACTGTGGCCGGGCGAACAAAACTTCTCCACTGGTTCTCCTTATGAAGCACTGGAGAAGCCAAAGGTGTTTTGAGAATCACCATCTCGTTGGATAATTTCACCTTTCTGGATGTCTCCCAGTTTGGAGAGAGAAATATAACTCAGCTGGGATAACTCTGGAATTGCAATGCATTTTGTGCTAAAACCTGCACTGCGATTCCTGGGGGAAAATGGTGAGAATCACCTTCCCTTCCCATCTCCCAAAACACCGAATGTCGTTTTCACCTGTTACAGCCACGTTTTCTCCTCCTTAAACAATTCCTAGCTATGTTATCCCTACCAGGCACTATCAGTTACATCTGAAGAATAACTAGGTTACAACCATGCATAGATAAAATTCACAATTCTGATAAGGACACTCTATTCGTCTGTAAGAGGGGCCTTTGGGCACCCCACAGAAAGCTTCACGCGCGGATATAACCAGGAGTCGTCAAGCTTTCCATTAAAAAAAAACAAAACCACTTTATCCCTACGGTCCATAGACGGTCCTATGGAACTAAAAATTAAGAAGCCACCGTAAAGTATTCCAAAGCTTGTCTGTTCCAGATCAACCTGGACTCTTTTTCCGGGGGGGGGGGGGGAGGGAATGAATTAATCGACCTAAGACAGTGATGGTGAACCTTTTAGGCCCCGAGTGCTTCAACCGGAACACACATGCTTTGTGCGTGTGGCGGGCACCAGAGTGCCAGGAACCCAAAGACCAGCTGGCTGACACGTGCATGTCTGTTTTTTGGTCATTTGGGGGGCTGTTTTCAGGCCATTTTTGACCCATTTTCTGGCCATTTTTGTGACGTTTTCTGGCCAAAATGGCCCCAAAACAGCCTGAAAATGGTCCAAAACCCGGCCTGAATTTGCCTGAAAAATGGTCTGTTTTGGGGGGCATTTTTTGGGTCGTTTTCCGATGCCCTGGTGCGTGCAAAAACCAGCTCGCACACATGCCATAGGTTCGCCATCACAGACCTAAGAAGTTAATATCAAATGGTATGAAGGATTTTTTTTTTTTTTTTTTGCAAAACATTTGAGGCATCATTTCTCGGCCTGAAATGGATCGGCGCGTTTCTGTTTCAACACAGCCCGCATTTTAATAGGTAGCTGGCATTTCTTCCGAAGGAGGTTATCACAATTAGGACAGCCGCTGTCAGTCTCACTGGGTTGCTTAGGAGCAGCTTCATGGAATACTTTAGGGGTGGGGTGGGGGATTGAAAGGCATTAGGCTATTTTGGGGCAGCCTGTAAGAATATTTACGTTCCCCCAGTTTTTGCTTTTAAGAGTAGTTTAGAAACCGGAATTCTGAGCATTCTTTAAGAACGCCAACCTTCTCCACTGCTTCTTGTACAAATATACTCTTATTGTGTACTTTACTTCACATTGTTACTTGTGGGTTTGGGGCAGCTGTCTAAGAATATTTGTGTTCCCCCATTTCTCGCTCTAGGAACGTCATCTAAGCTGCCATGTTGGTTAGAATTAGTCCTTAAGAACAGCTTTGTTCCCTCATTTGTCCCTTGAGGAATATCTCCCAAAACCTGAAATGTTGGTTTGGGCTCAAGATTGATGGCATTCCTCTATTTCTCGCTGCAGGAATACTAAGCAAGCCACCATGTTGGTTAGAAGTGGTTCTTAGAACAAAGGTATTCGCCCATTTCTTAGCTTAGGAAGATCAAACAAGACGCCACGTGGGTCATTGCCATATCTGGTTAACACCAGATATTTTCCCCCCATTTCTCGCTCTAGGAACATCTTCAAACCATGATACGTTGGTTTGAGCACTGTCAAGATCACTCATGTTCCCTCACTTCTCGCTTTGGGAACACCACCAAACCACCATGTTTGGTTAGTCGCTGTCCTTAAGGACAGGAACGTTCCCCCATTTCTCGCTTTGAGAACATCTTCAAACCATCATATGTTAGTTTGAGGCACCATCAAGATCATTTGTGTCCCCCCATTTCTCGCTTTGGGAACATCTTCAAACCATCATATGTTAGTTTGAGACAACATCAAAGTCATTTGTGTTCCCCCATTTCTCGCTTTGGGAACATCTTCAAACCATCATATGTTGGTTTGAGGCAACATCAAAGTCATTTGTGTTCCCCCATTTCTCGCTTTGGGAACATCTTCAAACCATCATATGTTAGTTTGAGGCACCATCAAGATCATTTGTGTTCCCCCATTTCTCGCTTTGGGAACATCTTCAAACCATCATATGTTAGTTTGAGGCACCATCAAGATCATTTGTGTCCCCCCATTTCTCGCTTTGGGAACATCTTCAAACCATCATATGTTAGTTTGAGACAACATCAAAGTCATTTGTGTTCCCCCATTTCTCGCTTTGGGAACATCTTCAAACCATCATATGTTGGTTTGAGGCAACATCAAAGTCATTTGTGTTCCCCCATTTCTCGCTTTGGGAACATCTTCAAACCACCATATGTTAGTTTGAGACAACATCAAAGTCATTTGTGTTCCCCCATTTCTCGCTTTGGGAACATCTTCAAACCATCATATGTTAGTTTGAGGCACCATCAAGATCATTTGTGTTCCCCCATTTCTCGCTTTGGGAACATCTTCAAACCATCATATGTTAGTTTGAGACAACATCAAAGTCATTTGTGTTCCCCCATTTCTCGCTTTGGGAACATCTTCAAACCATCATATGTTAGTTTGAGGCACCATCAAGATCATTTGTGTTCCCCCATTTCTCGCTTTGGGAACATCTTCAAACCATCATATGTTGGTTTGAGACAACATCAAAGTCATTTGTGTTCCCCCATTTCTCGCTTTGGGAACATCTTCAAACCACCATATGTTAGTTTGAGACAACATCAAAGTCATTTGTGTTCCCCCATTTCTCGCTTTGGGAACATCTTCAAACCATCATATGTTAGTTTGAGACAACATCAAAGTCATTTGTGTTCCCCCATTTCTCGCTTTGGGAACATCTTCAAACCATCATATGTTAGTTTGAGACAACATCAAAGTCATTTGTGTTCCCCCATTTCTCGCTTTGGGAACATCTTCAAACCATCATATGTTGGTTTGAGGCAACATCAAAGTCATTTGTGTTCCCCCATTTCTCGCTTTGGGAACATCTTCAAACCATCATATGTTGGTTTGAGACAACATCAAAGTCATTTGTGTTCCCCCATTTCTCGCTTTGGGAACATCTTCAAACCATCATATGTTAGTTTGAGACAACATCAAAGTCATTTGTGTTCCCCCATTTCTCGCTTTGGGAACATCTTCAAACCACCATATGTTAGTTTGAGACAACATCAAAGTCATTTGTGTTCCCCCATTTCTCGCTTTGGGAACATCTTCAAACCACCATATGTTAGTTTGAGGCACCATCAAGATCATTTGTGTTCCCCCATTTCTCGCTTTGGGAACATCTTCAAACCATCATATGTTAGTTTGAGACAACATCAAAGTCATTTGTGTTCCCCCATTTCTCGCTTTGGGAACATCTTCAAACCATCATATGTTAGTTTGAGGCACCATCAAGATCATTTGTGTTCCCCCATTTCTCGCTTTGGGAACATCTTCAAACCATCATATGTTGGTTTGAGACAACATCAAAGTCATTTGTGTTCCCCCATTTCTCGCTTTGGGAACATCTTCAAACCATCATATGTTGGTTTGAGGCAACATCAAAGTCATTTGTGTTCCCCCATTTCTCGCTTTGGGAACATCTTCAAACCATCATATGTTAGTTTGAGGCAACATCAAAGTCATTTGTGTTCCCCCATTTCTCGCTTTGGGAACATCTTCAAACCATCATATGTTAGTTTGAGGCACCATCAAGATCATTTGTGTTCCCCCATTTCTCGCTTTGGGAACATCTTCAAACCATCATATGTTGGTTTGAGACAACATCAAAGTCATTTGTGTTCCCCCATTTCTCGCTTTGGGAACATCTTCAAACCATCATATGTTGGTTTGAGGCAACATCAAAGTCATTTGTGTTCCCCCATTTCTCGCTTTGGGAACATCTTCAAACCATCATATGTTGGTTTGAGACAACATCAAAGTCATTTGTGTTCCCCCATTTCTCGCTTTGGGAACATCTTCAAACCATCATATGTTGGTTTGAGACAACATCAAAGTCATTTGTGTTCCCCCATTTCTCGCTTTGGGAACATCTTCAAGCCATCATATGTTGGTTTGAGACAACATCAAAGTCATTTGTGTTCCCCCATTTCTCGCTTTGGGAACATCTTCAAACCATCATATGTTAGTTTGAGGCAACATCAAAGTCATTTGTGTTCCCCCATTTCTCGCTTTGGGAACATCTTCAAACCATCATATGTTAGTTTGAGGCAACATCAAGATCATTTGTGTTCCCCCATTTCTCGCTTTGGGAACATCTTCAAACCATCATATGTTGGTTTGAGACAACATCAAAGTCATTTGTGTTCCCCCATTTCTCGCTTTGGGAACATCTTCAAGCCATCATATGTTGGTTTGAGACAACATCAAAGTCATTTGTGTTCCCCCATTTCTCGCTTTGGGAACATCTTCAAACCATCATATGTTAGTTTGAGGCAACATCAAGATCATTTGTGTTCCCCCATTTCTCGCTTTGGGAACATCTTCAAACCATCATATGTTGGTTTGAGACAACATCAAAGTCATTTGTGTTCCCCCATTTCTCGCTTTGGGAACATCTTCAAGCCATCATATGTTGGTTTGAGACAACATCAAAGTCATTTGTGTTCCCCCATTTCTCGCTTTGGGAACATCTTCAAACCATCATATGTTAGTTTGAGGCAACATCAAGATCATTTGTGTTCCCCCATTTCTCGCTTTGGGAACATCTTCAAGCCATCATATGTTGGTTTGAGACAACATCAAAGTCATTTGTGTTCCCCCATTTCTCGCTTTGGGAACATCTTCAAACCATCATATGTTGGTTTGAGACAACATCAAAGTCATTTGTGTTCCCCCATTTCTCGCTTTGGGAACATCTTCAAACCATCATATGTTGGTTTGAGACAACATCAAAGTCATTTGTGTTCCCCCATTTCTCGCTTTGGGAACATCTTCAAGCCATCATATGTTGGTTTGAGACAACATCAAAGTCATTTGTGTTCCCCCATTTCTCGCTTTGGGAACATCTTCAAACCATCATATGTTAGTTTGAGGCAACATCAAGATCATTTGTGTTCCCCCATTTCTCGCTTTGGGAACATCTTCAAGCCATCATATGTTGGTTTGAGACAACATCAAAGTCATTTGTGTTCCCCCATTTCTCGCTTTGGGAACATCTTCAAGCCATCATATGTTGGTTTGAGACAACATCAAAGTCATTTGTGTTCCCCCATTTCTCGCTTTGGGAACATCTTCAAACCATCATATGTTAGTTTGAGGCAACATCAAGATCATTTGTGTTCCCCCATTTCTCGCTTTGGGAACATCTTCAAACCATCATATGTTGGTTTGAGACAACATCAAAGTCATTTGTGTTCCCCCATTTCTCGCTTTGGGAACATCTTCAAGCCATCATATGTTGGTTTGAGACAACATCAAAGTCATTTGTGTTCCCCCATTTCTCGCTTTGGGAACATCTTCAAGCCATCATATGTTGGTTTGAGACAACATCAAAGTCATTTGTGTTCCCCCATTTCTCGCTTTGGGAACATCTTCAAACCATCATATGTTAGTTTGAGGCAACATCAAAGTCATTTGTGTTCCCCCATTTCTCGCTTTGGGAACATCTTCAAGCCATCATATGTTGGTTTGAGACAACATCAAAGTCATTTGTGTTCCCCCATTTCTCGCTTTGGGAACATCTTCAAACCATCATATGTTAGTTTGAGGCAACATCAAGATCATTTGTGTTCCCCCATTTCTCGCTTTGGGAACATCTTCAAGCCATCATATGTTGGTTTGAGACAACATCAAAGTCATTTGTGTTCCCCCATTTCTCGCTTTGGGAACATCTTCAAACCATCATATGTTGGTTTGAGACAACATCAAAGTCATTTGTGTTCCCCCATTTCTCGCTTTGGGAACATCTTCAAACCACCATATGTTAGTTTGAGGCACAGTCAAGATCATTTGTGCTCCCCCATTTCTCGTTTTGGGAACACCACCAAACCGCCATGTCGGTTCATAGCGGCCTTTAAAAAGAGGCACGTCCCCTCATTTCTCGCTTCAAGAACATCTCCCAACCACGATATGTCAGTTTGGGGCAGCCCTTAAGATCATTTACATTTCGCTTTGGGTATTGGGGCCCCGAAAATCAACCTTTTCAGATGCATTTCCCTCAGGAATAAGCAGGGCCACCAAACAATCACAGGCCCTGATTATCCCGGTTACTAAACTTAAGCCAAAGCGTTTCGGGAAACGTCAGAAAAGCAACACGAAGGAGGATACAGCTCCGTAAACGCTTGAAATGAAAAAAAAACAAACAAACACCTACATCGCTTTTCCACCAACGCGCTCTAGATTACTCAACAACAAATTTGGAAATTATGCCGGCCCACAAATATTCCTGGGGCCGTTATCACATTTTGAGATGCCAAGCTAAATGTGAATGCAACTTAATTTTTTAAAACAAACAAACAAACCAGATGTACAGCTAGCCAAGATGAAAGAAGATGTTTTCTCGGTGGCAAATTAATTTTCAGGCTGTTAAAGAAGGTCTCTGGGAGTTTTTCTGTATCGCACGTGGATCCCGGCTTAGATCTTCTGCTCGAAGAGATCGTGGTATTCCTGTTCGTCCAGCTCCCTGTTGTACTTTTCAATCTCGCGGTTCGCCTCTTCCAAGTAATCGTTCATGAACTGGTCCATTACTGGGAGGAAACCGTTAAGGAGAAGAAGAAGGGGGGGAAAAAGGATTTCTGGGAAGAAGTCGAGAAACAACTAAAGGGGACTAAAAGTAGTGCTGGAATTACTGTTCGGACCGAGGCTTCCCAAGAACAGGAAGCAACTCCTTATCCCGACAAAAAACCCTTTTATTAATTTACTTAATTAATTGACTTTGGGCCAATCACCAGGAGATGGTGAGTTCTAGTCCCGCCTTAGGCATGAAAGCTAACTGGGTGACTTTGGGTCAATCACCAGGAGACGGTGAGTTCTAGTCCCATTTCAGGCATAAAAGCCAGCTGGGTGACTTTGGGCTAATCATTAGGAGACAGTGAGTTCTAGTTCCGCCTTAGGCATGAAAGCTAATTGGGCGACTTTGGCTAATAATTAGGAGACGGTGAGTTCTAGTCCTGCCTTAGACATGAAAGCCAGCTGGGCGACTTTGGGTCAATCACCAAGAGATGGGGAGTTCTAATCCTGCCTTTGGCATGAAAGCCAGCTGGGCGACTTTGGGCCAATCACCAGGAGACGGTGAGTTCTAGTCCTGCTTTAGGTGTGGAAGCTCACAGGGTGATTTTGTTTCAATCACTCCCTTTCAGGCCAACCCACCTCACAGAATTTTGGGGGAAAACAGGAGGAGGAAAAAGTATTAGGTATGTTCATCACCTTAACATTATTTATAAAAAATAGTCGAGGTGCGATATAAATAAAAGAAAGAAAGGAAGGAAGGAAGGAAGGAAGGAAGGAAGGAAGGAAGGAAGGCTGCGCAACACACGAGGTATAGCAAAGGATACACGGATGATAATCCATCTTGTCTCCAAAGAAATTCACAAACTGGGTCCCGTTGTAGAAATATCCAGCTGGAAGAGGATCGAGGTGCCGTGTCACCTGGAATTCAGAGAGAGATTTTGCTGGGAGCGGGATCCCTAAAACATTCTCGGACAACAGTGTTCCTCAACCGTGGCGACTTTAAGTCCTGCGGACGTCAACTCCCAGTTGACCTCCGCAGGACTTAAAGTCGAAAAGGTTGAGGAACACTGTCTTACAATGTATATTTTGGCCAGTTTAGTCTGCATCGTTTAAATATTTGATTATATTTTGATCGTTTCTCTATGGGTTTTATAGCCAGTAAGCCACCTAGAGTCACCTTAGAGCAGGGAAGGCTAGCCTTTTCGCCCTCGTGTGCAGAAATCGTGCGTGCATGCGCACGACAGCACACGCATGTGCCCACACCGATAATGCAATGTGCGCTGCCCGCCTGCGCATGTATGCAAGACCCCCATGCTCTCCCACCCCCACGCATGAGCGTGACCCCTGTGCCCCGTTTTGGGCCTAGCAGGTCTCCCTGAAGCCTCCTGGGACTAAAAATAGAGCGGTGGATGGGGGACGCTTCCCCAATTCATGCGCACGTGACCCCCCCCTCCGTGCATGCGCGAACGTCTCCCACGTGTGGCAGAGACCCGAAAATCAGCTGGCAGGCAGGAGGCACGCGCGCAAGCGTGGTGAAGATGAGCTGGGGCGACGGCTCGAGTGCCTTGTAGGGGAAGGTGGATTTGAATAAATAAAAATATAAAATCAATTGGGATCACAGGTGAAGCAAACTTGTCTAGAAACCGAGTCTCATGAACCGACAAAAGCAGTTCCTTAGTACTAGCCCCAGCAGAAGAGAAGAAGTAGTGGTAGTCCTCGAATATTTTAATTTAGCGGATTAAATGAAATAATAAATAAAGAGGGAAGGGGGAAGAGTAGACAAAACACAGACAATCCATGGCGTCAGGACTCCAGTCGAGATGAAGACCTGACTTGTCTTCCCTACGTCCTTCATCTACTTTTTATCTACTTTACATTCCAAAGCACCAGAAACAACGGATGGAAACTAACCGAGGACAGAAGCAACCTAGAACTGAGGAGGAATTTCCTGACAGTGAGAACAATTAACCAGGGGAACAGCTGGCCTCCAGAAGTTGTGAATGCTTCAACACTGGAAGTTTTTAAAGAAGAGACTGGACAGTCACGTGTCTGAAATGGTGTAGGATCTCCTACTTGAGCAGGGGGCTGGACTAGAAGGCCTCCAGGGTCCCTCCCAGTTCTGATGGATGGGTTGATACTTTTTTGCTCGGCTCTGCTTACTCAGCTGCTCCTACCCGGAAGCCCCTTGTCTCACTTACGTGAATGGTCTTGATTTCCTGAGAGGTCAACATGCCCCGAGTCTTCAGAGCTTTTCGTTGTGGTTTCTGTTTTTGGGTGAGATAAATAAAAATCCAGTTTAGCTTATTTAAAACCAACTTGGACAGCAATTATCTCAGAGAAGACTGTGGCAGTGAGATAGCATGGCGCCAGGAGTGGGCAACTTCTAATCCAGATATGTTTAATTTAATATCTGATCTAGCACAAGGTTTTCAGCTTTGATCTCCTAAATCTGGAGAGCACTCAACTGGATTTGAACCAATTACGCCAGGTGCCAATCTTGGAAATATAAATGGGGGCTGCTTGATCCTCCTAACCGTAACGTCCTGCAAACTTGACATCGTATTGCGACGGAATGCACTCCCCCCTACCCCCAAAAATGTTCACTGGATCCCTGCCTGAAATGCAGCACCTTGAGGGTAGTGCTGCCCAATGGTTAAAAGATCTAGCTAGCCAGCCATCGGCTTAACACTCCAGTAACTGCTCATATATGATTTCATTTTATTCACAATTTTTATGCACCACGAGGGCTGTGTGTTTTTGAAATGGCTCGCTGCTGTTTGCTGTGTTTCATATCTTGATACATATTTCATATACTGGGGTTTTTGTGTGTGTAGGCTTTTATATTTTGATACGCGTTTCATACGCTCTGGTACGCAATCGGTGGAAACTCATCAAGGAGAGAAGCAACCTGGAACCAAGGAGAAATTTCCTGATAGTTAGAACAATTAATCAGTGGAACAACTTGCCTCCAGAAGTTGTGAATGCCCCAACACTGGAAGTTTTTAAGAAGAGACAGAAATTGTGTAGGATCTCCTGCTTGGGCAGTGGGTTGGACTAGAAGACCTCCGAGGTCCCTTCTAACTCTGTTATTCTATTCTATTCTATTCTATTCTATTCTATTCTATTTATTCTATTCTATATTTTAATTCCATTCCATATTCTATTCTATTTTATTCCATTTTCTATTCCATTCCATATTCCATTCTATTCTATATTTCCATTCCATATTCTATTCTATTCTATTCTATTCCATTTTCTATTCCATTCCATATTCTATTCTATTCTATTCTATTCTATTCTATTCTATTCTATATTTCCATTCCATATTCTATTCTATTCCATTTTCTATTCCATTCCATATTCTATTCTATTTATTCTATTCTACTATATTTCCATTCCATTCCATTCCATATTCTATTCTATTCTATTCTATTCTATTCTATTCTATTCTATTCTATTCTAATGGTACACATGTCATATGCTGTTTTTTGTTAAGTTTTTATGCGTGAATGCTTTATTTTGTTATACGGAGGCTCATTGCCAACTGCATATCACCCAGGATTGGGGTGGCCTTAAACCTACTCACTTTTTTCTCCGTTGAAGAATTCATATCGTGAGAAGAGGAAGAAAAATGTTTTATAAATGACAACCTAGACTGATGCTTCCATCTGACAGCCTGATACATTTTTAAACGATTTGGCACGTACATCAAAGACCCAGAAATCAAGCATTACATCTGATCAAATGTTCCAGAGATCGATTTTCATGCGATGTTCAGAACCGATACACATTCATTATGTGAATCACAGATGCGGAATTGTGGTGGTTTATGAATTTTAAGATGCTTTTAAATGTCAAGCTTCCGGGGGGAAAAAAAATCTCTTTAATGTGCCAACGGGATGGCTACATAGCTAGACTGCGTGGGTTTGCATTTTAAGATGTGCGTGCGTGCGCACAGAAATGCAGAGAGTGGACTTTTTGCTTTCCTTCTTCACCTATAGAACTATGCCCGTTCTCAATCCTTAACACAATCTAATATAAAAAAATATTCCTGCCCTTCAACGTCTATTCTCCAAAGCACCGGAGGGTAGAACAAGAAGCAATGGATGGAAACTAACCCAGGAGAAAAGCAACCTAGAATTAAGGAGAAATTTCTTGACAGCAAGAATGATTAACCAGTGGAACTGCTGGCCTCTAGAAATTGTGGGTGCTCCAACACTGGGGTTTTTTGAGAAGAGACTGGACAGCCACTTGTCTGAAGATACAGGATCTCCTGCTTGAGCAGGGGGCTGGACTAGAAGACCTCCAAGGTCCCTTCCAACTCTCTTATTCTATTAACACTAAGAGTGAAGCAGCACATGATATATACTTCATGTACATACACATTCACCTGTTTGTGTTTATGTCTACACATACACACGCACAGACACAAACACACACACAAGCAGTCCTTGACTTACAACAGATTCCTTAGCGACCATTCAGAGTGACAACGGCACTGAAAAAAGTGACTTATGACCATTTTTCACACTTATGACCATGCCAGCATTCCCATAGTCAAGTGATCAAAATTCAGACGCTTGAAAACTGATTCATATTTATGATGGTGGCAGTGTCCTGGGGTGATGTGATCCCCTTTTGTGACCTTCTGACAAGCAAATCCAATGGGGAAGCCAGATTCACTTAACATATTGTACTGTACTGTATTTCTATTCTATTCTATTCTATTCTATTCTCTATCCTATCCTATCCCATATTTTCTATTCTATTCTATTCTATTCTATTCTATCCTATTCCATATTTTCTATTCTATTCTATCCTATTCCATTCCATATTTTCTATTCCATTCCAATTCCAATTCCAATTCAATTCCATTCCATATTTTCTAGTCTATTCTATTCCATATTTTCTATTCTATTCGACCTAGTTACCTGCGGGATCGCATCTCATCTCATACATCCCTGCGACCAATTCGCTCCCACAGGGAGGGACTCCTCCGGGTGCCGTCCACTAAGCAGTGTCAACGGGCGGCACCCAGGAGTAGAGCCTTCTCTGTGATGGGCCCAACCCTCTGGAATGACCTCCCCCCCCCGATATTAGAACTACTACCGACCTCCGCTCCTTCCGACAGAAACTCAAGACCCACCTGTTCCAATTAGCTGGCCTAGCTGATTTATAGTTCCACTTCCAACCTCCTGGCAAACATCTTATTCTGGGGTAGTTTTTAAGGGTAATTTTAATTTTTATTCGAATTTTAACCATTATTGTACAGTGTATATCCTATCTCCTCCGTATATCTATGTATATCTATATTTTTGTATCCACATGGTTGTTTTAATATGACTGTACACCGCCCTGAGTCCTTTCTAGGAGAGGGCGCGGTCTATAAATTAAAGTATTATTATTATTATTATTATTATTATTATTATTATTATTATTATTATTATTATTATTATTATTATTCTACGCCATTCCATTCCATATTTTCTAGTCTATTCTATTCCATATTTTCTAGTCTATTCCATTCCACATTTTCTATTCCATTCCATTCCAATTCCATTCCATTCCATATTTTCTAGTCTATTCTATCCTATTCCATTCCATATTTTCTATTCCATTCCAATTCCATATTTTCTATTCTACTCCATTCCATTCTCTTTTCTCTATACTCTTCTATGTTCTCTTCTCTTTCACAGATTCAGTTATGTACTTATTATTTATAGGTGTGTGTGTGTGTGTGTGTGTGTACACACATGTATGTAAGCGCACACACCCAAACCTTTCTTGGTTTTGATGTGTGAGGCTCTGCAGTTAGGCCCAGAACCAATTGCACTAACTAGTAACTATCCAAGCACTCCTACTTGGTTATACACGTAAAAGAAAAACCCAGAAGGCCACAGTGGAAGAATTCCACCTACTGCTGTGTTTGAAAAGCAAGCCCTGTTTATAGAATCGGTCTGCAGACCCTTTTCTGCTTTTTTTCCCCCTGTCTTGTCCACCCAATGGCACTGGTTGCCCGGCCCTCTTTCAGCGCAAACCTCCTCTTCCCACCTGCCCTGTTATTTCTGCAAAGGTCGGATCTGCTGATCCAGTTGGTTGTTTTGTGACTTTGTGAGAACTAACTCTCCGTGACTCTTCGCCTGCCACCGTGCGCTCGGTCATCGGGAGAACCGAGATGAGCTCACCCCAACAGATGCCTTGAAGCCCGCGAGAAAATCAGAAGGGCGCCGGGGGTTTCGGTGGCAGCAGGGAAAAAGCTGAAGTCACCGTGGCTCTGTTCTTGCTGTACTCTAGACGGGGAGGGCATGCAAATTATCCTTATGTAACAGATTTCTCTGGAGCCACATTTGCACGTAAAATCCAGAATCCTTCATCCGGGGAAGATCTCTGATCAAAGCCACTTTGCAATGACAGCAGTGGTATCAAACTAGAGGCTCCAGCCAGGAGCATCAGTCTGCGCCAAGTGGTGGCATTCAACCCATTTAACAACCGGTTCACCGAAAACATGAGAGTGCGTGTGTATGGCTTCCGTGCATGCGCGGCGGCCCGGGGCAAGGCTGGAGCCAGGGAATAGCACATTCCCCAACCCGGCCGAGGTGGGTGCCAAGCGGGCGGCGGCTCCAGGAAAGGCCAGAGCTGGGCAATGGCACGTCCCTGGAACCCAACCAGGGGCAAAGGGCGAGCGGGTGGCATGCTTACCTTTGGTGAGCAGAGCAGGCGAGACACCTAGATTAGCTGGACGGTCTGGACCGCGTGGCGAAGGGAAGATAATATATAGGGTGGGGCGGGTGGGGCTAGCTGGCGGTGGTTGATTTTACCGGTTCTCTGACCTGCGCAAAATCCTAACAACCGGTTCGCCCGAACCAGTCCGAACCGGCTGAATTCTACCCCTCGTCTGCGCTCAAATTTCATAACCTAGTGCATTTCTTTCTAAAGGCATTATGGGTGGCTGGTTCTCTCCAGCTTTCAGAGCCAAACCCCCTCACTTAGATGCTCTTCAAGAGATAGACGTGGATCTGCCTTGGAAGACAGCTTGGAAGCTTCCGCGGGTGGCAAGTATCTAGCAAGAGCACCCAGTTGGCCTGTTCATTGTTCCGTAGTTCACACAGAATTCATGTTCTTTATGTTCCATACATACATTCATATGTACATGCATGAACAAAGTTCGTACATGCTTTATGTAGGAGGAATTATTGAGTCTGTCTCTGCAACCAAACAAGACAAACACAGACTTCAGAGGATAATCAGAACTGCAGAAAAAACAATGGCTACCAACCTGCCTTCCATTGAGGACCTGCACACTGCACGAGTCAAAAAGAGGGTCGTGAAAATATCTACAGACCCCTTGCATCCTGGACATAAATGGTTCCAACTCCTACCCTCAAAACGAAGCTATAGAGCACTGCACACCAAGACAACTAGACACAAGGACAGTTTTTCCCCGAATGCCATCACTCTGCTAAACAAATAATTCCCTCACCACTGTCAAACTATTTATTAAGTCTGCATTACTATTAGTCTTCTCTTCCTTCCTAGTACCTATCTCTTCTCACTTATGAGTATAATCATGTTGCCTGCATCTTTACAATTTATATTGTTTTGTTTCCTAGTACGATTTTATTGCTTATTAGTAACCTATGACTATCACCAAGTGGTATATTTTATGCTTCTTGATGAATGTATTTTATTTTTATTTTTGTACACTGAGAGCATCTGCACCAAAGACAAATTCCTTGGGTGTCCAGCCACACTTGGCCAATAAAGAATTCTATTCTATTCTATTCTACAGAACTTAGGTTCTTTATGTTCCATACGTTCATACGTACTTGTATAAATAAAGTCCGTACATACTTTATGTCTATACACAGTTCAAGCATACGTCATGCTCATAAATACTTTATAAAGACTTAGTAAGACCGTACTTGAAATACTGCATCCAATCTTGGTCACCACAATGTAAAAAAGATGTGGAGAAAGGGCCCAGAGAAGAGAAACCAAGATGAGGAGGGGACTGGAGGATAAGAGATACGAAGAATGGCTGCAGGAATTAGGTAAATCTAAAAAAGAGAAGGACTTTTAAGGTGGACCTGATAGCAATCTTCCAATATTTGAGGGGCTGCCCCAAAGAAGAGGGGTGTGTGTCAATCTGTTCTCCAAAGCACCTGAGGGCAGGAGAAGCAGCAATGGGTGGAAACTAATCAAGGGGAGAAGCAACCTAGAACGAAGGAGAAATTTCCTCACTGTGAGAACAATTAATCGGTGGAACAGCTGGCCTTCAGAAATCATAGGTGCTCCATAAACTGGATGTTTTCAAGAAGAGACTGGACACCAATTTCTCACTTAGTGACATAGATTTTGGGCTCAATTGTGATCGTAAGTTGAGGACTACCTGCGGTTTCCTAAGGAGTGGAAGGTAACACTTCTCCTCCTGCCAAGGACTTCAAGAAGAGAGACTCACCTGTTTGGCCGTCTGCCTCAGCCAGTCCTTGATGTCGTCTTCCTTGAGGGAGCATCCCACAAACACCAGGAAACATTCCTGAGATCCAGAATACTCCCGGTTCTCAGTTCTGGACTCGGGAGGGAAAGGGAGGGGCCCTGCCTGGACAGGGACCAGGCTTAAGGTGTTGGAAGATGCATGGTGACATACTTCAACCATCCGGTCAGAATCTGTGTCAAAGAAACACCAAAGGGGGAGAGGGAGGGTTATTAATGAGTGGTGACTTTTGTTCAGGGAGGGGGGGTGGGGTGGGGGTCTTCAGGTACTCTCAGGTATTGTTGTGGCCCGCCAGTGGCCACTGGAGCTGGCAGCAGATTCGCACAGTGAGGAGGTTGGGGAGGAACGTTGGCCAGTCCTGGAGTCTGGGGAAGGCTCTGATGAGGGCTCTGTGTCGGAGGCAGAGATGGGGCCAGGGCCATCATACAGTTATCAGCTGCCTTCGGAGTCAGACATCAGTGAGGCAGATGAACAGTCATTAAGTCAAGGATTACCTGTGCTGTCTTCAGCTCCAAAACTGAGAGACATTTTGAGACTCTGTAATGCACTGAGCATAAGTGCAAGCATTAAAAATATGTACGTAGATGACACCTGCAGGGATTGAGGATAAAATAATTCAGAAATGGGGTAAGGTTGAGGCTAAACACTTACCTGAAAACTTGACTTTGCCAAAAATGTGGTATATGTTTCCGGAGAACGGACTCGATTTGTTAGACGACTTCAAAGCTGTTTGAAAAGACAATACCTTGATTAGAGCAGTGATCCTCAACCACGGCAACTTTAAGAAGGGTGGACTTCAACTCCCAGAATTCCCAGACAGTCATGTTTGCTGTGGGATGCTGGGAGCTGAAGTCCACCTGTTTTCTAGTATTTCTCATTATGAAGATCCTTTGGCTTAAACACAGGTGAGCTGCATTATCAAACTGGATCTCAAATTGTTTTTGCTTCGCACAGGTCGCTTTTGGAAAGTGAGGGGAGCCGAATGTCAACTCATAAAGTTGCCATGGTGAGGAAAGTGAGGGAGCGCATTCCACGCATACCTTTGGCTAGAGTCGGATCTCAGATTACTACAGCAGGCTTGTGAAGCGTGCACCTCATTGGAGAATGTGATTTATGACACAGACTGAGGGGAGGGAGGAAACGGGGGTAAAGTTCAGCCATAATTAAAATGAGATCAGATCTGACTGCAATAGGGTATTGTCGAAATGGTGTTCCTAATAAATGACTGGATTTCTTTTAAAACTTGGCTCGAGGCTCATGAATTAATTAGGGCATCTTTCGGAAACCTGACAAGAAAGGTGGGATTGCCATTTTCCCCCCTTCAAAGCAAATCTCGGGTCGAGTGTCCACTGTGGGCAAAAAATTCAAGATGGTGGCTACAAGGATGTGATCAAGGAGATGCCCCTTTTGATCTGCCTGAGTGGCTGAGGGGATACAAGGAACATTTACCATGTTTCTTCAAAAATAAGAAATAATCTTATTTTCTTTTGACTCCCTGAAATAAGTGCTGGACCTTATTTTCGGGGAGGTCTTATTATTTTTGAGGTACAGGTGGTGGCGAGCGTGGTCACCTCATGGCTGTTGCAATATTGTCTGGGGAGAGCTTATTTTAGCGCATGCGCTCAAAAGCCTGATTGAGCTTATTATCCGGGGAAGTCTTATTTTCAGGGAAAGAGGGTAGCATCATTTTGGGTTTTTGCAAAATGAGAATTTGATCTTCTTTCTAATTCAGTGTTTCTCAACCTTGGTGACTTTAAGAAGGGTGGACTTCAACTCCCAGAATTCCCCAGCCAGCTGGGGGAATTCTGGGAGATGAAGTCCACCCTTCTTAAAGTCACCAAGGTTGAGAAACACTGAATTAAGAGAAATACAGGTGAATTGCACGCACATTTTACTCCCAAGCGCTTTTGCACAAGCTGAAAAATTATACCCCAATGAAGAAAGGATACGTAACGTTGAGGGAAAAAGTTGCTTCAAGAAAAAACATTTCCTTTTTTTAAAAAGAAGTGTTCTAGAATCAGTTCGTCAGCGGCCCTGCCTGAACTCCTCGAGCTGATCTCATCGGTGGCGGTTGAGACCCCCAAACTTTTAGTGATGGGGGATTTTAATCTGCCGTCGTTGGGAGAAGCGTCTGAGGGGGTTCGGGAGTTCATGGCTTCCATGACAGCCATGGACCTGACCCAGTTAATTCAGGGCCCTACTCACGAGGGAGGCCACACGCTGGACCTTGTCTTTGTCTCTGGCCAGTGGATGAGTGATCTGGGAATAGGGGATCCTACCATTATTCCCCTGTCATGGTCGGATCACTCACTTCTCCGGCTGGACTTCCCTGGTGCTACCCCCCGCCGCGAGGAGGTGGAACTGGAAGGTATTAGATGGTTCCGCCCCAAGCGCCTGATGGAACCAGATAGGTTCCAGACGGAGCTTGGGCCACCTCCTGTGGACCTGACCCGCCCCCGAGTGGAGGACCTGGTAGACGCATGGAATAGTGCGACTACCGGGGCCCTAGACCGGGTGGCGCCTTTGCGGCCTCTCCTGCGGCGACGAACCACCCTGGCCCCTTGGTTTACCGAGGAGCTAAGGGTGATGAAACGCCACAAGAGACGCCTAGAGAGTCGTTGGAGATCCTCCCGTTCCGAATTCGACCGAGCACAGGCACGAGCCTATTTGAGGACGTACCTCGTGGCATTAAGAGCGGCCAAACGTCAACATTGCGCCGCTCTTATTGCGTCCGCAGATAACCGCCCTGCCGCCCTGTTTCGGGTGACTCGCTCCCTCTTGTTTGAGAGACCGCGGGAAGCCCCTTTACAGGGCAGAGCAGAGGAGTTTGGGAAATATCTACAGGACAAAGTCGCTCAAATCCGGATGGGATGGGCCCCTTTCAGTAGTTCAGTAGAGACGCCCGTGGCGAGTCTTGAGGGACCGCTTTGGGAGGAGTTTGACTCGGTTGCCATCGAGGATTTGGACAGGTTGCGTGGACGTCTACGACCCACCACATGTTTATTGGACCCGTGTCCCTCCTGGCTTGTACTGGCATCCTGGGAGGTTACGCGCGACTGGCTCCTGGGCCTAGTGAACGCCTCGTTGGGTGAGGGGTCTCTACCGGCCGCCTTGAAAGAGGCGGTGGTGAGGCCCCTGCTCAAGAAGCCTTCCCTGGACCCAATGGACCTAGTCAATTATCGTCCAGTCTCCAACCTTCCTTTCTTAGCGAAGGTTGTAGAGAGTGTGGTGGTACAGCAGTTCCCACGTCACCTGGAGGAAAATGATTATCTAGACCCGCGCCAGTCCGGCTTCCGTCCCGGGCACAGCACCGAGACGGCCTTGGTCGCATTGGTTGATGATCTCTGGAGGGCCAGAGATAGGGGTTGTTCCTCTATCCTGGTCCTATTAGATCTCTCGGCGGCGTTCGATACCATCGACCATGGTATCCTGTTGCACCGGCTAGAGGGGCTGGGAGTCAGGGGCACCGTTTTATGGTGGTTTGGCTCCTACCTCTCTGACCGGACGCAACGTGTGTTGGCAGGGGAACAGAGATCGACCCGGAGGTCACTCACATGTGGAGTGCCACAGGGATCGGTGCTCTCGCCTCTCCTGTTCAACACATACATGAAACCGCTGGGCGAGATCATCCGTGGTTTTGGGGTGGGATACCATCTGTATGCTGATGATACTCAGCTATACATTTCCACCCCGAACCACCCCAATGAGGCCGTCGAAATGATGTCCCGGTGTTTGGAGGCCGTACGGGTCTGGATGGATGGCAACCGACTAAAACTCAACCCTTCCAAGACGGAGTGGCTGTGGCTTCCGGCCTCCCGGTACAACCAGGTGCTTCCATCTCTGGCCATCGGGGGCGTGCAACTAGCCCCCATGGAACAGGTGCGCAATTTGGGCGTCCTCCTAGATGCCCGGCTGTCCATGGATGACCATGTAACAGCCGTGGCAAGGGGGGCGTTCCATCAGGTCCGCCTGATGCGCCAATTGCGCCCCTTATTGGACCGGGATGCCCTACGCACAGTCACCCATGCGCTAGTGACGTCTCGCCTGGACTACTGCAATGCTCTCTACATGGGGCTTCCCTTGAGATGCACTCGGAGACTGCAGTTGGTCCAGAACGCGGCCGCGCGGGTGATTATGGGGAGGACTAGATACTCCCCTGTAACACCTCTCCTGCGCGAGCTGCACTGGCTTCCTGTGGTCTACCGAGTGCGTTTCAAGGTTTTGATTATGATCTTTAAAGCGCTTCATGGCACAGGGCCTAGTTACATGCAGGATCGCATCCTGCCCCACACATCCCTGCGACCAATTCGCTCACACAGAGAGGGACTTCTCCGGGTGCCGTCCGCCAAACAGTGTCGGGGGGCGACACCCAGGAGCAGAGCCTTCTCTGTGATGGGCCCAGCCCTGTGGAATGACCTCCCCCGTGACATCAGGATTACTTCCGACCTCCGCTCCTTCCGTGTACAGCTGAAGACCCACCTCTTTCAATTATCTGGCCTGGCTCAACCGTAATTTTTCTCACTCCTCCTGACTGTCTTTTTAAATTTTAAATTTTAATTTGTACATTGGGTCTTTTACAATTGGGGTATTTTAATGGGGATTTTAACTGTCTAAAGGTTGTAATTGGTTACCTCCTCCGTGCATGTGTGTCTTTGTATTTTTGTATGTTTATGTGTTTATGTGTTTGTACACATGTTTCTATGTCCTATATGCCCATTGTACGCCGCCCCGAGTCCTGCCTGGAAAGGGAGCGGCTAATAAATTCAAATTTATTATTATTATAGTTACATAAATGTGAAAATCATTACGTTATTTGGGAGTTTTTAAATCAGAAAAATTACAGTCAATATATTTCATCTGAAGTTTACTGAGGCTGCAGCTTCTGATAACAATTTCAGCCATATATTCTTCTTAGCCATTCCAGAGGGGGAAAAAATGCACATGCGTTAAGATTCCATGTCGCTGAAAAAAATGATAATTTACCTTTACACTTGGCCGCGAAGCGCATTTTCTCCAAAGGACGGTTAAACCACACACAAATTTGGACCATGGGGGGGAAGACAGAACCCGCTCTAAATTTCCCATCAAACCTGAAAGGAGGGAAAAAATATTAACTACTTAAAGGAAAATATTCACACTTAATAGCTAATTGCTTTTTGAAAATCAGGCAAATTGAATTAAAGGCCGATTTTACGTTTTTGAACATTTTAATAAAGCAGGCAAATTCTGCTTTCCAAAGACAGAAACAACTGAAGAAGAGATAATGACTCTTTCTGTAGTCACAGAAATATATATTTTGTCCGGAGTGGTCTGCTTTGAACTTGGCACGTGGGTTAAAAAAGCATTAAATAATACCCTACACAGGTGAGGATACAAATAGTCCTCGACTTATGACCACAACCGAGCCCAAAATTTCCATCGCTAAGCAAAACAGTTGTTAAGCGAGCTTTGCCCCATTTTACAAACTTTCTAACCACGGTGGTGAAGCAAACCTCTGAAGTTGGTAAGCGAACCATGCAGTCGTTAAGCAAATCTAGTTTCCCCCATTGACAAACTGGGGAGGTGAGCACATGACCCCTGGATATTACAACTGTCATAAGTACATGCCAGTTTCCAAGTGCCTGAATTTTGATCACGTGACTGTGGGAATTCCATGACGGTCGTAAATGTAAGGACTGATCAGAAGGGACTTTTCCAGCATTGTTGTAATTTTGAATGGTCGCTAAATAAATCGTTGTAAGTCGAGGACTATTTATAGTTCTGCCTAACTGCGCCTGTTTTGGTCTCCACTTGAGAACAGCCCTTCACTTAGGCTGCAAGTTGTTATTTTTCTTGAAATTAAAAAGATGGCTAAGGAACGTATTAAACATATGTGCCCCTTAAAACAGAACAGACACACAAAAAATTGCAACTTCATGCGATCATATAAACAGTGCGAGAAGGCTTCCAGATGTGCTGGCCTGCAGCTGGAAGGGCTGGGCCGCGGAAGGGAGATTTAAGCCTTGGAAACGGCGGAGAAGAAAAACTTCCTAAAAATTCCTACCCCAAAAGGGATAAGGCTCCGTTTACCTTAACAAAAGTGCATTCTGGGAAGCTTGGCATACAATGAGGTATCAGCGTTAATTAAAGGGGAGGAGAATTAATGGCAATTAAGTATGGGATGGGAATCCTCTTAAATTGGGGCTTCCCAAAATTGGCAACTTTAAGACTTGTGGACTTCAACTCCCAGAATTCTTCAGCCAGGAGGAATTCTGGGAGTTGAAGTCCACAAGTCTCAAAGTGGCCAAGTTTGCCAAATGATAATGATGATGATGATGAAATGAACTGTTCTTAAGTCAAGGACCACTGTACTTGTACATGCATATTACAATACAATACAATACAAGGGACCTTGGAGGTCTTCTAGTCCAACCCCCTCCCTAGGCAGGAAACTCTATACCGTTTCAGACAGATGGCTATCCAACATCTTCCTAAAGACTTCCAGTGTTGGGGCATTCACAATTTCTGGAGGCAAAGAGTTGCACTGATTAATTGTTCTAACTGTCAGGAAATTTCTCCTCAGTTCTAAATTGCTTCTCTCCTTGGTTAGTTTCCACCCATTGCTTCTTGTTCTACCCTCAGGTGCCTTGGAAAATAGTTTGACTCCCTCTTCTTTGTGGCAACCCCTGAGATATTGGAAGACTTCTATCATGTCTCCCCTAGTCCTTCTTTCTCTTAAGCTAGACATACCCAGTTCCTGCAACCGTTCTTCATATGTTTTAGTCTCCAGTCCTCTATTAAAAGACACCGGTTCAAACATTTTACCGAACGGAGATACTTGCCATCCGGGATACATTAAGTAGCGAGTTGCCAACATCTGGGGGTCGCAGAAGCTGTTTTCTGAGAGAATTAGCTCGATGTCCTCATTCCTAGCGGGGAGAGAATCAAAATTTTATGGACTTATTAATATTTAGGGAGGTTTTGTTTTCACGGGGCCTTCAAGCAGCCTTTCTGAAACCGGATCTCTCTAGGTGCGTCAGCAGCTGCCAATTTTCCAATCAACGTCTCAACTTCAAGGACGGTGTGAGGTGCAAAAGCCCCAGAAGTGACACCAGGTAAGGGAAAACTGAACTCCCAAACTCTAAAGCAGGGGTGTCCAAACTTGGGAACTTTTAAGACTTGTGGACTTCAACTCCCAGAATTCCCCAGCCAGCATGGCTGGCTGGGGAATTCTGGGAGTTGAAGTCCACAAGTCTTAAAGTTCCCAAGTTTGGACACCCCTGCTCTAAAGCTTTATGGAAAAAATAAATTATCTCTTTCTT
The DNA here is from genome assembly GCF_964273705.1 of Natrix helvetica. Lineage (NCBI taxonomy): Eukaryota > Metazoa > Chordata > Lepidosauria > Squamata > Natricidae > Natrix > Natrix helvetica. The sequence continues at coordinate 3,905,992 of NC_138558.1, read as the reverse complement.
CTGAAACTTTTCTTGGATTTTATCCATGGCTGGCCTACCGGGGGTGGAAAAGCTCAATAAATGGCGTGCTGGCGGGCGTCGCACATTGGCGGTGGTGATGCATATTTTGAGCGGCAGGGAGCCGCAGTGGAGGGACGAAAGAGACACATGCGGCTCCGGAGCTGCGGGTTGCTGGTCCAGGCTATGAGACCTGTTTTATCTTGTCCTGGCTTATAAATGTTTATTTATTGATGACATTTACATGCCGTCCACCTCACTGGTAAAGCGGTTCTGGCCGGCTTTCACAATTAATAAAAAGATAAATATGAAAGATATGGCAGAGTGTTCAAAGCAATCGTAACGAGTGAAGTACTTTTTGATACTGAGGACAAAATTGATCAGGTTACAACATCAGGCTAAAAAGTAGGAGGCAGTGAGTTCTAGTTCAGCTTTAGGCATGAAAGCCAGCTGGGTGACTTTGAGCCAGTCACCAGGAGATAGTGAGTTCTAGTCCTGCCTTAGGCATGAAAGCTGGCTGGGTGACTTTGGGCCAGTCACCAGGAGATAGTGAATTCTAGTCCAGCTTTAGGCATGAAAGCTGGCTGGGTTACTTTGGGCCAATCACTAGGAGACAGTGAGTTCTAGTCCAGCTTTAGGCATGAAAGCCAGCTGGGTGACTTTGGGTCAATTACCAGGAGACGGTGAGTTCTAGTCCTGCCTTAGGAATGAAAGTTGACCAGGTGACTTTGGGCCAGTCACCAGGAGACGGTGAGTTCTAGTCCTGCCTCAAGCATGAAAGCCAGCTGGGTGATCTTGGCCTCCCTCTCAGCCCAACCTACTTAACAGAGTTGTTGTTGTGAAAGAAATCTGGATGAGGAAACTGCTGGCTATGTTTGCCACCTTCAGCTATTTATAACAATAATAAAGGTGGGATACAAATAATATGTAGATATATAGATATATTCTTAACGGCTGACCTTTCTCCAGGGAAAATGCAGTGGGGACTAAGCCACATGCTATTTCTCAAGCTTTTATCGTTTTTGGACTTTTCAAATGCTTTATGGATTACCGAGTTACGATGCCGTTTTCTGCCAGGATAAAAGAAACAGAAGAGTTGGCAGCTCGGATGAGTTTTTGCAGCTGGACAAGGAGCGGGTTTCTCTGCTCAGTTGTATGGCTGGTAAACACCACATTACTGACTAATCCTGCCAAGGAAAAAAGGCCATCAATGTAAGGACAAGAATGCTCGCTTCTTTGGAATTTCAGTAAAGCAGAGGTGGGGAACAATTTTTATGACTTGTGGACTTCAATTCCCAGAATTCCTAAGCCAGCATGGGAGACAAAGGCCCTTTTTTGACTTGTGGACTTCAACTCCCAGAATTCCTGAGGCAGCATGAGGGAAACTATGGGCCTTTTATGGCTTGTGGACTTCAACTCCCAGAATTCCTGAGGTGGCATGAGGGAAACTATGGCTCTTTTATGACTTGTGGACTTCAACTCCCAGAATTCCTGAGGCAGCTTGAGGGAAACTATGGCCCTTTTAGGACTTGTGGACTTCAACTCCCAGAATTCCTGAGGCAGCATGAGGGAAACTATGGCCCTTTTATGGCTTGTGGACTTCAACTCCCAGAATTCCTGAGGCAGCATGAGGGAAACTATGGCTCTTTTATGGCTTGTGGACTTCAACTCCCAGAATTCCTGAGGTAGCATGAGGGAAACTATGGCTCTTTTAGGACTTGTGGACTTCGACTCCCAGAATTCCTGAGCCAGCATGGGAGACAAAGGCCCTTTTATGACTTGTGGACTTTAACTCCCAGAATTCCTCAGGTAGCCATGCTGGGTGGGGAATTCTGGGAGTTGAAGTCCACAATAAAAGGGACATTGTTCTCCATGCTGGCTCAAGAATTCTGGGAGTTGAAGTCCAAAGGTCATTAAAAAAAGGGCCACTGTTTCCCTCCCCCTCCCCTTGCTGGCTTAAGAATTCTGGGAGTTGAAGTCCACAAGTCTTAAAGCTGCTTTTTTTTCAAGAGGTAACTAACTGGGCTTTCTTGTTTTTCTTTGAAGACATTTCGCTTCTCATCCAAGAAGCTTCTTCAGCTCTGACCGGATGGTGAGGGGTAGAAAGATCCAGTCAGAGCTGAAGAAGCTTCTTGGATGAGAAGTGAGATGTCTTCAAGGAAAAACAAGAAAGTTCGGTTGCCTCTTGAAAAAAAAAAACCACTTTTGGGACAACCATGACCTGGATGGCTTGAGTATCTCCACAGTCCCAAGTCTTAAAGTTGCCAAGTTTGGAAACTCTTGCTCTATCCGTCTGGGGCATTATGGCTAACTCCTTCAAACGGGCCTCCTAGAAGAAACGGCCGTTATCCCCAGCTCACACGGCTTTTGTTTAACAGGATTATGGGGCATCCCACTGCAGGAACTTTGGGAGTTTGTGCCAGTTCATCTCGACAAGCCAACTTTGGAGAAATACTGACCTTGCGAACACTGGTCCAGAAACTTGGGGAAGAGAAACCTGCAAAAAAAGACAAGGATGAATGTGGGAATCTTTGTAGTAAGAACTTTTAGAGAAAGTTAATCTGTGACAAGTTTGTCCTCAGGATTCAAATTCAATGCTGCAGATGTTGACGTTTTGTTAGTGAACATACTTCTAGAACTTGGGTCTCCAACCTTGGCAACTTTAAGCCTGGAGGATTTCAACTCCCAGAATTCCCCAGCCATGGCTGGCTGGGGAATTCTGGGTCTTGAAGTTCACGCATTTTCAAATGGCCAAGGTTGAGGAGCATAGCTTTAATCATTTTCCTCCTGCGGGTAGTTTGCTGTGCTCTTCAAGGGCCAGCAGAGGTCCACTCATTTTATCCCTTCTTGGGTAGTCTCAGCCATTTTGGCCTAATTTGGGGAGGTCTCCAAACTGGCATCTTTAAGACGTGTGGACTTCAACTCTGTCTGGCTGAGGAATTCTGGGAGTTGAAGTCCACACGTCTTAAAGATGCCACGTTTTGGGGACCTCTAGGTTAAGGTCTCCAGCTAGGAAGCAGGAGTTCAAGTCCCACCTTAGCCATGAAAGCCAGATGGGTGTCTTTGGGCCAGTTGCTGTCTCTCTCTCAACCCAACCCACCTTACACGGTTGTTGTGGGGAAAATAATAGTTGAATATGTTTGCCACCTTGAGTTATTTGTAAAAAATAATAAAGATGGGATACTGATCTGGCCTAGGCTTCCCCAGGAGCACGAAGCCGAGTCTTCATCCTGATAAACCCCTTTTATTTAATTTACAGTGAATTCCTCTCCAGCAAAGTCTTTCCTCTCCCACATTTCAAGAGAGTTCACAATTACCGACCTTTCTCAGGCTTGGCGAGTGGCCAGGCTGAGATCTTTCAGATGCCGCAATACTTGGCAAGAATGCAGGAATGAACTAATTGCCTCCTGCAAACTCCACTCCCCTGTCGCTCCTCTTTTATTTCCTCTGGGAGGGGCCATTCACGGTCCGCCTGTGGCCTTCCTCCCAAGTCGACCCTTGTGCCTTAGCTGTTCGCTTCGCCTGGCAACTCTGCGCATGCGCACACTGGGAACAGGCTCCAGCTGTTCTTCTGCCCCACTGATGTCTGACTCCGAAGGCAGCTGATAACTGGCATACGGCCCTGGCCCCCTCTCTGCCTCCGACACAGAGCCCTCATCAGAGCCTTCCCCAGACTCCAGGACTGGCCCATGCTCCTCCCCAACCTCCTCACTGTCCGAATCAGCCGCCATCTCTGCTGGCAGACCACAACAGATACAAATAAATACATTAAATTAATCAAGGGCCGTCCTCCACAACAGTCTCAGTTTCTTATGAGGGGAAAATTAATTGCCCACACCTGGACCTGCTAGAAAAGGTACCTGGGCACGGAAATGGGGGATATACCTGTGCTCCATGTAAGAGCTGAGGGGCTCAACGCATGTTGTGACTGCGCCAATCACAAAGGAGGCCTTCACGTCTGCGTCCGGGTGAGTCTGAAGGGCCTGGACTACGTCAATCACGTCCGTGTATCTGTGGAGGACATCAAGCAAAGTCAATTTGGGGGGCGGGGGGGAGCCGGATTCGCTTAACGACCGTGCGACTGACTGAACAACTGAAGTGATTCCCTTAACAGCCACAGGGGGGGAAGCTATAAAACCAGACGCGACTCATTTAGCAACTGCCTTGGGGAGTCTGGTTCACCCTGAGGTCGTACGTCGAGGATTACCTACCTGTACAGATAGTTCCTGGATTTACAACCATTCGTTTAGCGACAAAGTTAAAATGGCTCTGAAAAACGTTGACTGTTTTTCACACTGATGACTGTTGCAGCATTCCTGGGATCACGTGATGAAAACTGGGAAACGTGGCAACTGACTCCTATTTATGACGGTTGCAGAGTCCTGCAATCATCGTTTGCAACCGTCTGACAAGCAAAGTCAATGGGGAAGCCATATTCACGCAATAAGGTTGTTACTAACAACTGCGGTGTTGTGGACTGTTGGCCCCTTCAGCAGCCAAATCAGGGGAGGAAGAGGAGGCGTGGGAGTCAGGGCCAGCTCAGAGGGGGAAGAGGGAATGGAGCTGGCAGAGAGTGGGAGGGGGGAGGGGAGGCAGGGCCGTCCATCAACCCTCAGATGGAGAGAGCCCCCAGGTCTGGAGGTGGCTGACGAGGAAGAGGAGGAACAGCTGGGTCCAGTGCCTGACGCACGGATATGCAGAAGGCAGAGGAGAGGAGAGCAGTGGAAATCTATGGGCCGGTCCTTGGGACGGAAGAGCCACCACTGCTAGCCAAGCCCCACTCTAGCTCTGGGGATAAAAGGCAGCTGGTGGAGATGAATAAATGTGGCAAACAACTATTCATCTCCCTGCCAGACAGACTCGTTAGCCTGCGGTGAGAGAGAAACTTTTTGCCGGGACTCCTAATAAAGGAATCCTTGATTTAAAATACAGATGGTTTGTTGTGTTTGGGGAGCTGGATCAGAACACAGTGATTCACTGAGGCAAGAAAGATCGTAAAATGGGGCAAAACATAAAATATAGCCACATAAAATTGGGGCTCCATCGTGGTCGTAAGTCAAGGACTACTTGTAGAAAGAACACAAAACTCCGCCCACGGGTGCAGCGATGGGAATCTGCTTAAATAAACGCATCTTAGCGGCATCTAGAAAAGGGCCATTGAACTGCGACTAGACTTCTGGGCAAAAGTTCCAGTGTTTGCTGGATCGACAGAGTTGAGATTGTGAATTTGCCGAGTCCAACCTTCTGCTCAGGGCAAGGGTCCAAATCCCAGCATCCCCGACAGATGGCCGTCCAACCTCCATCTGAACCTGTGCAGGGAAGGTTATCCCACCAGGCTCAGGGTCATGGGCCCCCCTGTCAAATCGCTGTCACTGTAGGAATTTTTAAAACATATATCCTCCGCCACGTTGCTCTTAACTGCCACCCGTGGCTTGTAGAGCAACAGAGGGCAGGTCGCAACCTCCTCCTGCGTTGACGCCCTTTGAAAAGGCCACCCGCTGCCCTCTCTCGGCCCTCGTTTCTCACGGCTAAATCTGCCACCTCTCCTGCGGTCGTTCTGGGGTAGGATTTCATTTCTGATTCTGGTAGAAAAGAACGTTGGTGGCTCAGGAAGGAACATTGATGCTCTCCGAGCTTGCTTATTTTCTTGCAGATGTTTCATGACCCAGCTAAGTAACACCATCAGGGCTAGAAGGGAAGGAGTTTGCAGAGAGGAGGGGGAGGAGGAGGAGGGGGAAGAGGAGAGGGGGAAGAGGAGAAGGATTATGGGGTCCTTGACGCCCTCTCAGCTTGGTTGTTTTCTTGCAGATGTTTCATTACCACACTAGCTAATAACACCAGTTGCCTAACAGGGAGTGAGATTTACAAAGGGGAGGAGGAGGACTGTGGCTCCTTGGTGCTCTCTGAGCTTCCTTGTTTTCCTGCAGATGTTTCATTACTCAACTAGGTAACATCATCAGTGCTAAAAGGGGAGGAGTTTGCAGAGAGGAGGAGGAGGAGGACAAGAGGAGGGGGAAGAGGAGAGGGGGAACGGGAGGAGGATTGTGGGGTCCTTGATGCTCTCTGAGCTTGGTTGGTATTCTTGCAGACATTTCATGACCCAACTAGGTAACATCATCAGTGCTAGAAGGGAGTGGGAGTTGCAGGGAGGAGGAGGAGGAGGCGGAAGATAACTGAGGGGTCCTTGGTGCTCTCTGAACTTGGTTGTCTTCTTGCAGACATTTCATTACCCAACTAGGTAACATCATCAGTACTAGAAGGAAGTAGGATATGCATAGAGGAGGTGGAGGAGGAGGAGTGGGTCCTTGGTGCTGGTGGCTTTCTTGCAGACATTTCATGATCAAACTATGTAACATCATCCATACTAGAAGGGAGTGGGGTCTGGAGAGTGGAAGGGGAGGGGGGGGACAACCTCCGTAGGATCCTTGGTGCTTTCTGAACTTGGCTGTTTTCTTGCAAAGGTTTGGGGTTCAACTGAGATTGTTAAGTCCAGGACAACTTGTTTTATTACTTCCTTACAGTTTTGATTTGACCTGTTCCAGATGTGCTCCAGATGCTGATGGGGGTGGGTGGGAAGAGAGGGCACTTTGGTCCAGCACATCTGGAAGGCATCGCGTAGGCAACGGTCAATAAAGGAACCTGCTATGCCTCGGAGACCCTCTACATTCAAATGCCAGTTGCCCCCCCCCCGCCTCCCCCAGGGAAAACGGCGGCCTTGAGGGATTGTTTGCAAGTTTTCCCAAGGAATGCAAACTGGCTCAGCCTTCAGATTCTGGGTTATGGACCCAGAGATTCCCCCCCCCCCCCCAACACAACCAGGAAGTCTCTTGCAATTTTTATTTATTTATTTATTGAGACACACTTTCCAGTAAATCAAAAATGGGCCGAGGCCAGCAAGAGGAGAAGGATATGGCCCTATTTTTGCGGGGTGGGGACCGTATTCCCTTGTGAAATCCATCTTTTCCCCAGATGGGATACAGCTGCTGGATTTTGGGAAGATCTCCCAAAAAGTTTGCTCGGATCATCCCGATCGCACAGACGTGGTTTCTGCGAGCGCGTCGATCACGTGAATACATTTATATCTGTGGCTATTTGGCCGCATCTGTCGAAGGCCCAAGTCTAATTCTTAATTTCGCACTTTATAATTTTGCCAAAAAGGCTATGGCCGTGACGGTGAATCTATGGCACCCATGCCAGAGGTGTCAGGCAGAGCCCTCTCTGTGGGCATGCGCGCCGTCGCCAGCTGCTCTTCTGGTGTGCGCCGGCCAGCTGCTCTTCGTGGGCACCGGAGCGCCTGAAAACGGCCTGAAAAGTGGCCAAAAAACCCAGGCTGTTTTCGGGCTATTTTTTGGGCCGTTTCTCAGGCTGTTTTTAGGCATTTGGGGGGCTGAAAACAGCCCCCCAAATGGTCAAAAAGCAGGCATGCATGCGCCGGCTGGCTGGCCTTTAGGTTTGTGATACTCCGGTGTGCGCAAGGACAAGCATGCACACATTTTCCTGTTTGGACACTTGGTGCCAAAAAGGTTCACCAGCACTGGGCTATTAGTGTCAGTGATCCATTAAGTTCCGCCTCGTTTCCAAAATTAGAAAGGCAAAAAACAGCCCTTCCTAAAGACTTTCCAAGGTCTCTTTCATGCTGAACAAAACACGGAATAAATGCATACGTTGGACTTCACCTCAAGATTTTAAATAGTTTATGCAATACTCTGAAGGTTTCCACACTTAATACTGAATTCCCTTGGATTAAACAGTGCATCCCTTGGGGAAAGAGATTTAAGACACTCCACCCAAGATACAATGCTGGCCACATCCTCTTTTTTTTACTACTTGCTTAGGGAATGTGATTTTAATCAAGAATAAGGCAACTTGCTCCCCCGAATAGCTTGGAACCGCTTACTAAAAAACCACAATATACTTGTTATGTATACTAAAAGCCACTCGCTTATTGTTAAACATCTTGTATTTCATAAAATCCTCCTCCTCCCCCTTTTCAAAGCTGCCTTGGTTGACTTGAAACAGAGGCTGTGATTTTTTGGAATGGATATATGTGTGGCAAAAAGTATACAACTACAGCTGGGCCCAAAACGTCTGTGGCGAGGCGAGACATTTGTTAAGTGGGGTTTGCCCCATTTTAAGATCTTCCTTGCCAAAGTTGTTAAGTGAATCACTGCAGTTGTTAAGTGGATCTGGTTCCCCTGTTGACTTTGCTTGTCAGAAGGTCACAAAAGGGGATGAGAGAGAGAGAGAGAGACAGAGAGAGAGAGAGAGAGAGAGAGAGAGAGAGAGAGAAGGTAAAGGTTTCTCTTGCACATAGGGGGCAGTGCTCATCTCCGTTTCAAATCCGAAGAGCCAGCGCTGTCCAAAGACGTCTCCATGGTCATGTGGCTGGCATGACTAAAGGCCCAAGGCGCACGGAACGCTGTTCCCTTCCCACCGAAGGTGATTCCTGTTTTTCTACTTCCATTTTTTACGAGCTTTCGAACTGTTAGTTTGGCAGAAACTGGGACAAGTAACGGGAGCTCACTCTGTTACGCGGCGCTAGGGATTCGAACTACTGAAATGCCAACCTTTCTGATCGACAAGCTCAGCCTCTTAGCCACTTAGCTACCGTGTCCCTTTATAGATAGACATAGGTATAGGTATAGATATGTAGATGTAGATATAAATATATAGGTAGGTAGGTAGGTAGGTAGATAAATAAAGAGCGAGATGATTGATAGATGGATGGATGGATGGATAGATGATACATAAATAGAGATAGAGATAGAGATAGATAGATAGATAGATAGATAGATAGATAGATAGATAGATAGATAGATAGATAGATGATAGATAGATAGATATCGCTGAATGATAGAGAGATAGAGAGAGAACTGATAGATAGGTAGGTAGAGCTGATTGATTGATAGTCATATACATTGTGTGTGTGTGTATGTGTATGTGTATGTGTATGTGTATATGTATGTGTATGTGTATGTGTATATATACACTATATTCAACATTAAAAATGAAAATATGGGTTTCTGTCTGGATGGTTTTCTGTGATGAGCCGAAGGACAGAAAGAGGGAGTAGTGAGCTTCCTCCCATATTTGGGCATATCAGGGGTTGTAACACGAATACTGTAAAATTTGCTTAGCAGTGGAAATTCTATTTCCAATTGTTAAGTCAAGGACCAGCTGTATAAAACCAATTCACCCTTCAACAGTGAAGTGAAAATGGGTATATTTTAAAAAAAAAAACAGCCCACAACCCTGGTCGGGTGGGTGAAACTTCTTACCCTTGAAGGACCACCAGCAGCCTCATTTTCTTCCGGTGATAAGCAGAAGGCCGGCTGCTTCGGCTGTGCTGAGATTCAAGGACCCCGGAGAGGTACTTCTGGAAGTGGGCAGCGCTGAAGCATTCAGGACTGTCCATGGTTTGGCGATAAACAAGCCACCTTAAAGAAAGGAAGATGGTTTATTTGCTGCGCTCACCCCAGCCTGCTCCACTCCTCAACCCAACCTGACAAAACAGGACGACAACAAATACGAACTTGGCTTCCAGAGACAATAATTATTTGCAGCTCGGAGTTGTGGGTCTTTGGTACTCTCTAAGCTTGGTAGTTTTCCTGCAGACATTTCATGACCCAACTAGGTAACATCATCAGTGCTAGAAGGGAGTGGGGTT
>NC_138558.1:3805391-3896128 GCF_964273705.1 Natrix helvetica | reverse complement strand
CTGATGATGTTAACTAGATGGGTGATGAAACATCTGCAAGAAAACCACTGAGCGTAGAGAGCACCACTCCACCACAACTTGGTTTATGTGAAATATTCCTGCCAACTGAGTAGTCTCTCTATAGATGGGACTTCTACACATCATGGGCCTACAGTGGTCAGAGTTCCCATTTTCAAGCTAGCCGAGAGCCGAGAGATGCAATCCTGACATTTCCAGAACGTGCTTAAGCTGGAGAAGTAGGCATGCTTATATTTTGCACGATGTTTGGGGACAACTGTCCTTTTTGGGAGATCTGTCGGACCCGCAAGGTGCTAAGACTGCCCAGGATTTCAGCGGAATGTAACTTTTAATCAACCATCAAGAAAGGACAAAAACAAATAAAATGGTTCTACCAACCTTCCATATTCTTTGTTAAATGTGACCAAGAATGAGCATAATTCACTGGACTGGCATCCAGGAAGACCCGTCAAGATAGTAATGACCACCTCAAAAGAGAAAGGAGTGTTAAGATTATGAAATTGTCATACTTTGGGGGGGAAAACAGTTATGGACTATCACGATTTAGGATCAGGACTCAGAGTCTAAATCTGAAGAATCTGCTCCAGCTGAACTGGTGGAATATCAGTCTCAAGGAGACACCAAGTCAAGAGTCACCAAGCCACGAGGCTGATCAAAAACAGTGGCACTGGGACTGCTGAAACAGTCGGATGAGGATGAGGTCTTAGTGCTGCGCACAGGTAGAAAGGGCCACAGAGCGGAGATGTTCTATGATGCCCCTTGCCAAGCAAGAGAATAAATCTCTTGATCTGCGACCTGATTTAAGAGGCAGCTGTGACTCATATTCCTTTTGCTGGGAGCAACAAGTGAACCCCAGCGCCCGCCCGATGTTCCTGTGAATCCTGTTCACCAAAGAAACCTTGGACTTCTGACCTCTGGATTGGCCAATAATCCCGATCCTCCTCTTGGAATCTTGGACTGATTTTGGACTATTCTTCTGTGTGCTCCTATTTAAAAGCCAATCATACAAACAAGCATCTGAAACTCTTTTCTGGCTTGCATTCTCTTGTTATCTCTTGACCTTGAATTAACTGCAACCGCGTATGAGGTCAGTAGTTGAAACCAGGAGGACAGAGAGAGAAATGTTGTAAATCGTGAACATGTGACTAAAGACACTGCCATCATCCATAAATGCAGGCCAACTTCCAAGTGCTCAAAACGCAATCGTGTGGGGGAGGGGTGCAGAGATCCAAATTTCAAATCTGGGTGGTATGTATCTTTTTTTTTTATTCATCGTAATTTTTAATAGTCACTAAGTGACCGGTTGTAAATCAAGGACTATCTGTACAGCCAAGGTAGACGACGCAAACAGCAACTTGGAGATAAAAAACAATGCATGATTTATAATGACCACCTTACCTTATCATTCTCCTTCTCATTATTAGGAATGTCCTCAGTCTGCTGCAGAAGCACTGGCAGATGCAACCTCATCACTGGTTCTTGGCTGGCGCTACCGATAGTAAAGTGCTGTAGAAAACTTTGAAGGAATAAATGTAGTCAGAATCAGTCCACTTCATTGTCCTCACATTCAGTCAATTTGCATTTTTGGAGATGCACTGAAGGGAATTCTCTGAAGATCTGATTTATGACCATGTAGACCAGCCAAGATAGAGCTGAACTATCTGAGAAAGTTCATGTTCTAATGACTTTGTCCAACTGAAGTTTCTCAACCTTGGCAACTTGGGTGGACTTCAAGTCCCAGAATTCTCTAGCCAGTACAGCTGGCTGGGGAATTCTGGGAGTTGAAGTCTACACCTCTTAAAGTTGCCAAGGTCGAGAAACATTGCCATAGGCAATGGCAAGGATGCTGGGAATGGCAGCTGAGCAATGGTGGGAGGGCCAGGATGACCTACCCATCATACAATGAAACGTGACACAGCTGGACTTCCGTGGGATGATCCGGGTTTGGCTCAGAACAAAGGAATTGTGGGAAGCTCTCACCTGGCCAGATCTGGGAGGGTGGTAAGCAGTCTCACTTGGTTCCATCGTTCTCCAGCAGGATAGGATAAGACCTCAAAGAGCTTTTGCATGTTGGAATGTCTAAAAAGATGGGACACTCATGAATTGCTTAGCCCTTACAACTCATGTCAACACAAAAGTGTAAAGACACAATTAGGTCTTGATGTCTTAAACCAGGGGTGTCCAACGTTGGCGACTTTAAAGACTTGTGGACTTTAACTCCCACAATTCCCCAACCAGTACAACTGGCTGGAGACTTCTGAAAGTTAAAGTCCACAGGTCTTAAAATTGGCTGGCTGAGGAATTCTGGGAGCTGAAGTCCATGGGTCTTAAAATTGTCTGGCTGAGGAATTCTGGGAGCTGAAGTCTATAGGTCTTAAAATTGGCTGGCTGAGGAATTCTGGGAGCTGACGTCCATGGGTCTTAAAATTGTCTGGCTGAGGAATTCTGGGAGCTGAAGTCCATGGGTCTTAAAATTGTCTGGCTGAGGAATTCTGGGAGCTGAAGTCCATGGGTCTTAAAATTGTCTGGCTGAGGAATTCTGGGAGCTGAAGTCTACAGGTCTTAAAATTGGCTGGCTGAGGAATTCTGGGAGCTGAAGTCCATGGGTCTTAAAATTGGCTGGCTGAGGAATTCTGGGAGCTGAAGTCTACAGGTCTTAAAATTGGCTGGCTGAGGAATTCTGGGAGCTGAAGTCCATGGGTCTTAAAGTGGCCAAGATTGGACACCCCTGCCTTAAATACTAACGTTCAACATCAGGTAAGCCTACAAGAACATCAAGTCTTTTATCTCAACTCTTTTCCCACAGATCCTCCCCCCCCCCCCCGCTTTCTCTTCAATGCTGCTTGTGCAATACAAGAATTGGACTAAAAAGCCATCAGCTTACAATCTTTCCTGTTCTGCAGACAGAGAATCATCCTGGATTGTTTTCAATGTTACTCCCGTATTTCCCTGCTGTTGCCAGGCGGAAAAGACCTACAACGACAAAGAAGGCCTAACTTACACAATTTCACGAGGCATAGGTAAAGGTTCCCCTCGCACATCTGTGCTAGTCGTTCCCGACTCTAGGGGGCCGTGCTCATCTCCGTTTCAAAGTCAAAGAGCCAACGCTGTCCGAAGACATCTCCGTGGTTATGTGGCTGGCATGACTAAACGCCCGAAGGCGCACGGAACGCTGTTCTCTTCCCACCAAAGGTGGTCCCTATTTTTCTACTTGCATTTTTTACGAGCTTTTGAACTGCTAGGTTGGCAGAAGCTGGGACAAGTCACGGGAGCTCACTCTGTTACACGGCGCTAGGGATTCGAACCGACAACTGACCGACAAGCTCAGCATCTTAGCCGCTGAGCCACCGCGTCGCTAAAATGCTGGGCACCAAAATGCTATTAAAAATTCTCTCTGTCGGTATCCTTTAATCATTGTGAATTGTGCTTCCCAACATTGCTCTGCTATTCAATGAGGCAAGAGATCAATCAACACGTTTGAATTTAAAAAAAAAAAAGCCTAATAATTAACGGATTCGCAGATTTCGGCACAAGGCATGCCCGCATCCTCTCTCCATTCTGCCAGGACAGCAAGCAAGTACCCCCAAGTGGTCTCCTCTTGGCTGAAGCAGAGACATTTGCACATAAACCGAACCCAGAGCACGGCAAACCTTACCTGGGAATAGAAAGCTTTATAAAGGGCCGACTTTGGGAAAACCGAAATCATCAGGAGGTTGTTTGGGGTGTGGAGCTGGATTGGTAAATGAGGAAGCAAAGAAGGCTTGTGTTGTACAAAAAGTGCGGCAACCACACTGGTGGAATCCTGAAACACAAAGAAGAAGAAAAAGGGGAAAAAAACTTAATGGTTAGAGCTGGGGAGTCCAAATTTGGGAACTTTAAGACTTGTGGACTTCAACTCCCAGAATTCCCCAGCCAGCTCTGCTGGCTGGGGAATTCTGGGAGTTGAAGTCCACAAGTCTTAAAGTTCCCAAGTTTGGACACCCCTGTGGTAGAGATTTTGATCTAAATTAAGTAAGGAGGAAGTTTACAATCCCTCCAAGATGTGTTAAGTCGATATTCCATGACTCTGAAGCCAGGAAAACAGCATTTTAATTGCTGGTTTTAAAGCACAGGATAGAAGTCAAGATTGAAAATAGCCAAGAAAGGAAAAATAACGCTCTCTCTTAACCCAGCGTCCCCCAGGTGTACCAGGACTATAAATCCTAGTATTCCCAGCCAACATGGGAACTGTAGCACCAGCATAATTGGAAAATAACAGCAGGGCAAGGTCAGACTAAAATTCTGGCTTGCTCAACTAACGAAGGTTGTGTTTTCTGAACCAATGTGAAGAATTCTGGAGCAAAGCAACTCAATGTTACACTGTGTTTTATTTATACACTACGTATTATTTGCAACCCAACAAGACAGACACAGACTTCAGAGGAGAATCAGAACTGCAGAAAAAACAATGGCTAGCAACCTGCTTTCCATTGAGGACCTGCACACTGCATGAGTCAAAAAGAGGGTTGTTTAAAATATCTACAGACCCCTCAAATCCTGGACATAAATTGTTTCAGCTCCTATCCTCAAAATGCTATAGGGCACTGCACACCAGAACAACTAGACACAAGGACAGTTTTTTTCCTGAATGCCATCACTCTGCTTAAGATTGTATTACTATTATTCTTCTCTTCCTTCCTGGTACCTATCTCTTTTCACTTATGACTATAACCATGTTGCTTGTATCTTTAAAATTTATATTGTTTTGTTTCTTAATATAATTTGATTGCTTATTAGTAACCTATGACTATAATTAAGTGTTGTATCTTATGATTCTTGATGAATGTATTCTATTTTATTTTTCTTTATGTACACAGAGAGCATCTGCACCAAAGACAAATTCGTTGCGTGTCCAAACGCACTTTATTCTATTCTATTCTATTCTCTTTTCTATTCTATTCTATTTTCTATATTCCCTATTCTATTCTATTCTATTCTCTATCCTCTATTCCCTATTCTATTCTATTCGCTGGTTTTCTTGTAGACATTTCACTACCGAACTAGGTAACATAATCAGCACTAGAAGGAGGTAGGGCTTGCAAGGAGGAGGAGGACTATAGAGTCCATGGTACTCTCTAAACTTGCTGGTTTTCTTGCAGACATTTCACCACCCAACTATTCGTACCCAACTGATGTAATGAAGAGCCTTGGTCAATAAACTAAGTTGGCTGAAGCCCGACATCTTTTCCTAAATGCCTCTCTCAATGTAAAAAAAAAGCAAACAAATAAATAGAGGAGGCCACCGAAGAGAAAAACACACCCTTGTGTACTCATTTCCATGGAAATCAAGCCTCTTATCTTTTTCCCTTTTCCTTTTCTGATCGATGTCCGCAACCGCTGCCCCGTTCTTGCCCCGCTTTGTGTTATTTTTAGCTCTGCAGCCTCACCCCATGCCGGCTCGTGAAAACAATACAAATTCCCTTTCAAGGATTTTTTTGCTTTGGGCAAAAAATAAAAATAAAAATAAATACCTGGCTACGTTTCAGGAGTGACTAGAGGATCCCTATAAATAGCCTGCAGGGGGTGGGGGTTAGTTTGACTGAAAATGAAGATTTTGAAAGCGAACAATAGCCAAAAAGGAGGTCGAGACCCAGCTGGTTTTTTTGCAAGGCTTACGAAAGGGGAGAGAAAAGAGAGAGTGGGAAAAGAGAGATGAGAAAGGGAGAGATAAGAAAGAGATGAGAGAGAGAGAGAAAGAGAGATGAGAGTGATAAGAGGGAGAGGAGAGAAAAGAGGTGAGAGAGAGAGAAATGAGAGTGATAGGAGAGTGAGAGGAGAGAGAGAAAAGAGATGAGAGAGAGAGAGAAAAGAGAGATGAGAGAAAGATGAGAGAGAGATGGGAGAGAGATGAGAGAAAAAAAGGAGAGATGAGAAAGAGAGATGAAAGAGAGAAAAGAGAAAGCTGAGAGAGATATGAGAGAGAGAAGAGAGAAAGCTGAGAGAGATATGAGTGATAAGAGAGAGAGAAAATTGATGAGAGAGATGAGAGAGGAGAGAGAGAGAGAGAGAGAAAGAAGAGATGAGTGTGAGAGAAAGAGAGGACAAAGGGGAAAAAACCCACAAAAGCTTTGGCTTCGGCGTTGTTGTTTTTTTGCAGATTTAATCAGAGCGAACAGGCCGTTCGCAGAGAAGAAAGGTTAGCTGTGGAAAAAACCCCAGAGGGCAAAGAGAGACATTTCTCCCCTCACAACTCTTTGCGGCCCAGCTGAGGTCTCCCAAGATGGCAGCCCTGGGCCCTTCCGTGATCCGCTGGCTGGCTGTGTTTGAGGATCTGGCACGGGGCACCATGTTGTTGGGCTGCTGGGCTAAAGGGTGGAGAGCAGGGGGGTATTAATTGTGTTTTGATCATAAGGTGAGGAAGAGGAGGAGAAGATTTGGGGGGCATTTCGTAGACTAGAAGTGGAGAATGGGGAAGGACCACGAGGGTCAGCTAGCTTGGTGGGTTTCAAATGTGGCAACTTTTAAGAGGGGTGGGCTTCGAGAATTCCCCAGTCAGCTACACACAAACACAGGCACATTTGTGTGTGTGCTCTCTCTCTCACACACACACAAACACAGTTTCTCTCTCACACACATCTCTCTTAGACATGTCTCTCTCACACCATCAGATATGTGTCCCTCAAACACATGTAACTCTTTCTCTCTCACAAACACACGTCTCTCTCACACTCACATACACAGCCCTCTTTCACACACACTTGCACACAAAGACACAGTTCTCTCTCACAGAAACTTTTCTCACACAGAAGCATCCACATCTCTTACACGCACATGCATACGTGCACCTCTCTCACACACAAACATCTCTTACACAGTCTGTCTTGCACAGAAACACGTCTTTCTCACATACACACAAACACATCTGTCTCATAAACAATCTTTCCCACAGACACAGCTTTCCCATAAACACACACTCACATCTCTTTCGCACACACAGACAACTCTCTCACACAAACATCTGTATTTCTCTCGCATACACAACTCTCACAAACATCTCTCTTCCTCACATCTCCCACACAAACATCTGTCTCTCACACATACACACACAAACACCTCAAGTCTTTCTCTCACACCCTTCACAAACACCTCACACACACTGCTTCTCACACGCATCTCACACAGAAACATCTCCCACATTCTTTCTTTCTCTCTCTCTTATACACACACACAAACACAATCTGTCTCATTGTCTGTGTCTGTCTGTCTGTTTCTCTCACAAACACCTCACACACACTCCTTCTCTTACACGCATCTCACACAGAAACATCTCACACATTCTTTTTCTCTCTCTCTTACACACACACACACACACACACACACACACTGTCTCATTGTCTGTGTCTGTCTGTCTCTCTCTCTCTCTCTCACAGACACACACACATAGATATGCTGGCTGGGGGATTCTGGGAATTGAAGTCCACACATCTTAAAGCTGCCAGTTTTAAAACCAAAATTCTAGCGGAAGTGCCTCATGAGTCTTAACCAATGCATAAACTGGCCCAGTTCCTTTCTTCTATCTCTACCTGGAGTCTGGCCCTGGTGCCTTAACCATGGTTAAGTCCCTCTCCCGCAACTACTTTCATCCTAACTAAAGCTTTGATCCGAAGCTTCTGGACAGCACTCTAGAACGAGGATGCTGCTCCAATTCCCGCTCTAGAAGATCGGATGGGATCAAGGGGGAAGGTCTTTTGGATCTTGTTCCTCATTTTCAGGGAGAATCCACCGATTTGAGGCTTCGGGTGACGATTTATAAGGTATTATTTCAACGGCACATATGCCTTGTGAGGGAGGATGAAGAGAAAAGCAGAGGCAATGCAATGTAATATAATATAATGAGGGTTTATAGCTGGAGGGACTCAGCCCTGTTCTGAAGAATTCCAAAACAGGCTGAGAAGAAGCTGAGAGGAAGCTCTTCGGCTTTTATGGAATATTTAGATTAGGTTAGATTTTTTTTAATTCCGCCATTTTTACTTTTCTAGCTGGATACCTGTGCTTCACGATGAACTTATGTGACTGGGCAATGCAGGAGAAATCCGGTTCAATCCGTTGCCTCAGTGGTGGTCGGTGATTGAAACACATAAGGGAATACTGTTCCCGCCGCCTTGAGTCAAGAAGCAGTTCCATAGGTGGAAGGCATAGACATCTTGGTGAGGTACCGATATTTAGTACTGTAAGGAGCCCCAGACCCCTCCTGAGTGAAGGAGTGGAACGTCTGCCAGTTTGAACTGAAGTAATGGAATGTGAGGCAACTGGCAGTTGGAACAGAATTCTTTTCAGGTGGGGAGGGGGAGCAGAATGTCTAACGCCTTAGCATCACAGCATGTTAATATAAGGCAACTGGAGTTGGGACAGAGTTCTTTTCAGATGGGGAGGGGGAGTAGAATGTCTAATGGCTTAGCATCAGAGCATGTTAATTACTGTATAAGAATTATTAATGATATGATAGTCATTTTGAAAAATCCTTTCTTAGAGAACACCTAGAAGCCAAGAGGAACATACGTGCCAAATTTCAAGTTTGTAGGCTTTACAGTTCTGGAGATTTTGTGATGAGTGAGTGGTACTTGGCTTTTAGATAGATAGATAGATAGATAGATAGATAGATAGATAGACAGACAGACAGACAGACAGACAGACAGACAGACAGACAGAAAACTCAGGGTGGTGTACCTCCCCAACACACCTTCCATCGTCTATATTCCCCACAACAACCATCCTGTGAGGTGAAGTGAGGTGGGCTGAGAGAGTGGGGGAGGAGAGAGTGTGTGTGAGAGAGCAGGGGACTGGCCCAAAATCACCCAGCTGGGTTTCATGCCCTAAGGAGGGACTAGAACTCTGTGTCTCCTGGTTTCTAGCCTGGTGCTCTAACCAGTAGACCACACGGTCTTCTCATTTCATACTTCATACAAGCGTGCACTTACCCCGTCATAGAACTGGATGGACACCATGTGTGCCTTGGGGATGGTTATGCTCCCGTAGTGGGGGTGATGAAACAAAAGGCCCTCGGAAAAGAAATAAAGCTTTCCTGCAAAGAAAAACAAACCAAATTATGAGATCTTCGGTTTAAAGTGATTTATACCCCAATTACGAAAGCCTCCTGGTGGGAAACCTCCAGTGTCTGACCGATATTAAGACCACAGATATTAAAACTATTGACAGATAGTTCAAAGTCTGTAATTACAATCTGCAATTAAAACTCTGAATAACGCAATATATTCCAGGCATAATTGTGTAGATGGCAGATTTTATCTTCTTAGGTTCAAACATTCGCTCTAGGGGGTTAGGGTAAGCCTCCCAAATCCTCTGCATGTCTCGTTTTTTGCAAAAAAATTTTTAAAGGGCATGCAGAGCTTTGGGAGACTTGTAGAGTGCTCCTGGGGTGGGGTGGGGACGAGCAAAAACAGTTAGTCTTTTGTTTGTTTTTGTCCCCCCCCCCAGCCCCCAGGAGCATTTTGCAAGCCTCCCAAACCCTCTGTACGTCCAATTTTGCAAAGAGGGCGGGGTTTTGGTAGGGCAAAAATGCTGTATAAGATGCACCCAGATTTTCACCCTCTTTTTTGGGGGGGGGAAAGGTGCGTCTTATACTCTGAAAAATACGGTAAATAAAAATACAATAATTGGTCTTATTAGGGAGATGATGACAAGCCTAGGCAGAATATTAATAACGGAGAGACTTCACACTGGCAAGGTGTGTACTGTCAAGACTATGGCTGCAACATCTGGCTTGCAAACCTGGATCTCAGAAAGATCCAAATCCAAAAAAACAACAACAAAAACATTTGCCTTTGAACTGTGGTACTGTAGAAATTTTCGATTTCTTACCTTCCTCCGGTCTGCAGAGTGAATTGCTAGCGACAATATACGCTCCATCGCCTCCCGTCAGGAGGGTTCCCAGGAAAGAATCTTCTTTCTAAACAAGATGAACAAGAAAAAGGGGGGTGCGTTGGAAGGATGTATGAAAATCATTTGCTTTATCATGAAAGGCCAATAACTGGAGACCAAAACATATGAAGAACGGTTGCAGGAACTGGGTGTGTCTAGTTTAATAGAAAGAAGGACTAGGGGAGACATGATAGCAGTCTTCCAACATCTCAGGGGTTGCCAGAAAGAAGAGGGAGTCAAACTATTCTTCAAGCACCTGAGGGCAGAACAAGAAGCAATGGGTGGAAACTAATCAAGGACAGAAGCAACCTAGAAATAAGGAGACATTTCCTGACAGTTAGAACAATTAATCAGGGGAACAGAAGTTGCCTCCAGAAGTTGTGAATGCCCCAACACTGGAAGTCTTTAAGAAGACGTTGGATAGCCATTTGTCTGAAACGGTATAGGGTTTCCTGCCTAGGCAGGGGGTTGGACTAGTAGACCTCCAAGGTCCCTTCCAACTCTGCTACTGTATTGTATAACGCTGATGCTCTAGGACAGTGACAGCTAACCTTTTTTGGCTCCCGTGATAAAAGTGGGGAGAGCGCAGGGGGGTCGTGCGTGGGCGTGCCACACCCATGCTATGTGTGCACCTCCCCTGGGCGCGGATGCGCGCACGACCAGCACCCTCCCCCTTCCTCCGCTTTTGGCACAGTTTTTTCACCCTCTCCAGGCTCGAGGCTTTTTAGGAAGCCTCCGGAGGGTGAAAAATGGACCTACGGGGAACCCAGAAGTTCAGGAATGGTGACTTTCGGTTTGTCCGTAGGGCCGATTTTTGACCTCCGGAGCCTTCAGGAGGCTTCCCTTAAGCCTCCGGAAGGTGAAATATGGCCCTACGGACAAACTGAAAATCCTTTGCCGAACTTGTCCTTAGGGCTGGTTTTTCGCGCTTCCTTTTGAAGTAAGCCTACTGAGGGCGAAAAACAGCCTCAAAAGAAGGCCGAAGTCAACTGCCCAGCTTGCGCATGTGCGCCTGAGCTGACAGGGCAACGCCTCACATGCCCCAACAAATGTCTCCGCATGCCACCTGTGGCACGCATGCCATAGGTTAGCCATCACGGCTCTAAGAGAAGAAGGGGCAGAATCTAGGGCGGCGATAAAAGAGGCATCAGCCCTTAGAATCTCTACATAGCTGCAAACGGACAAAGTCCAACCGTCCTCAAATTCTGTTGACCCTTAACTATCTTAGCCGATAAAGTTCAGGGGTGAGATTGAACGGTCACTAAATGAACGGTTGTAAGTCGAGGACTACCTGCACTGTGCTTGGTGCCAAAAAGCTCAGAACTGACCTCTCTTCTTCTGTGCCTGTATGGAGCTGTCAATAAAGTTTTACTCTTGGTAATAAGCGTGTCCCAGGAGTTCCTTTGGCTGTCCGTGGCAATGGGACGGTTAAGATTGGCAGCTGAGGTTCTCAGGGCTTCAGAAATACGGCAGATTCTGCATTTTGTGGGCAAGGATTTTAAATGGGGAGCTTAAAACTGCCTCATGTCTCATTGCGGGACTTTGGCCAAATATGCTGCTGTCCATGGTGCTGACCTCTAGCTGTATGAAGGGGCTGAGATGCAGGTAGTAGAAGAACAGAATAGAATAGGAGTTGGAAGGGACCTTGGAGGTCTTCTAGTCCAACCCTCTGCTCAGGAAGGAAACCTGACAAGTTCAGACAAGTGGCTGTCCAATCTCTTCTTAAAAACCTCCAATGTTGGAGCATTTACAATTTCTGGAGGCAAGCCATTCCACTGATTAATTGTTCTAACTGTCAGGAAATTTCTCCTCAGTTCTAAGTTGCTTCTCTCCTTGATTAGTTTCCACCCATTGCTTCTTGTTCTACCCTCAGGTGCCTTGGAGAATAGCTTGACTCCCTCTTCTTTGTGGCAACCCCTGAGATATTGGAAGATTGCTGTCATGTCTCCCCTAGTCCTTCTTTTCATTAAACTAGACATACCCAATTCCTGCAACCGTTCTTCATATGTTTTAGCCTCCAGTCCCCTAATCCTCTTTGTTGCTCTTCTCTGCACTCTTTCTAGAGTCTCCACATCTTTTCTACATCCTGGCGACCAGAACTGAATGCAGTATTCCAAGTGTGGCCTTACCAAGGCCTTATAAAGTGGTATTAACCCTTCACGTGATCTTGATTCTATCCCTCTGTTGATGAAGCCTAGAACTGTGTTGGCTTTTTTGGCAGCTGCTGCACACGGCTGGCTCATATTTAAATGTCGACAGTCATAGCCTTCGACTTATGACTGTAATTGAGCCTAGAATGGTAGTCGCAAATCGTGCCGCTTGTTAAGCGGATCGTCACAGTGATGGGACTCATTTTACAACATTTCTTTGCAGAGGCTGTTAAGTCAATCCACGGTCTGAAGACAACGTCGCGGTTATTAATTGAACTCATCATTAGCAATTGGGTGATTTTGTCAGAAATTGGAAATCGATACTGGTTTGCAGCAAAACCACCGTAAATTGTGCTCATGTGAACGCAAGAGGCCACAAGTGGCCGTAAATGCAGGCCGGCGGCCACAACTTCCAAAATGCAATCAACATGGCAGCAGGGACGGAAGGCTGTTGAAATTTTGAATCTGGGTTATTAATATGGCTTTACAATACAATAGCAGAGTTGGAAGGGACCTTGGAGGTCTTCTAATCCAACCCCCTCCCTAGGCAGGAAACCCTACATCACTTCAGACAAATGGCTATCCAACATCTTCTTAAAGACTTCCAGTGTTGGAGCATTCACAACTTCTGGAGGCAAGGAGTTCCACTGATTAATTGTTCTGACTGTCAGGAAATTTCTCCTCAGTTCTAAGTTGCTTCTCTCCTTGATTAGTTTCCACCCATTGCTTCTTATTCTACCCTCAGGTCCCTTTTGGGGCGGGGGGGGGGGGGAGATGTCTTTCTTAATTTCAAATAGCCACTAAGCAACCGGTGGTAAATCAAGGACTATCTGTAATACATTTTTTTCTCAACTTTAAAGGTAAAGGCTCCCCTCGCACATATGTGCTAGTCATTCCTGACTCTAGGGGGCACTGCTCATCTCCGTTTCAAAGCCAAAGAGCCAGTGCTGTCCAAAGACGTCTCCGTGGTCATGTGGCCGGCATAAGTCAATGCTGAAGGGGCACGGAACGCTGTGACCTTCCCACCAAAGGTGGCACCTATTTTTCTACTTGCATTTTCACATGCTTTCGAACTGTTAGGTTGGCAGAAACTGGGACAAGTAACAGGAGCTCCCTCCATTACGCGGCGCTAGGGATTCGAACCGCCAAACTGCCAACCTTTCTGATCGATAACCTCAGCGTCTTACCCACTGAGCCACCGCGTCCCTAGTTTCTCAACCTTGCCAACTTTAAAATATGCCGACCATGCTGACTGGAGAATTCTGGGAGTTGAAGTCCACCCATCTGAAAGTTGAGAAACACACTAGACTAACAGAGGAGCAAAATTAACCAGCTCACAACATTGAATGCTGGCTAGTGGTGTCATTTGCAATTCCTCAATCATGCAGGGTCGAAGTAGAAGAGAAAAACACCCAGGTTTTGTAAGACAAACCTTCAGGAGTTGCTTAGCCCGTTCGGATAGTTTCACTTCATTCTCTTCAACCTAGAGGCAAAAGCAATAACAGGTTCAATCCTCGTTTAGGGATTACAAACCCTGCATTCAATTCTGGCCTTCTATTCTCCATACCCCTAGTCCCATTCTGCAACTTTAAAACTTAACCACCCCACAAGAAAGTCATGAAGACTGGAAGGGCCTGATATACTTCAGCAGTAAAGCAGAAATGCAAAATATTAATAATAGAATTATGTTATGCTTGAAGGCTGGAGCCTGTTTCTTGGTTATGATGGATGAATGAAGGTGTTTTCGATCGTGATTTTTTTCTCTGGCCGCTATAGGTTTTACGCTTTATTGTTCTCTGTTTTAAAATTGCTTTTTGAAACTGTTAGAGTCGCGTATCTGAAATAGGCAACCATTTAAATCAACTAAATAAATTATAATCCCAAGTATTAATCCGTGTACTGGCCTTCTTGCCTGGACGAGGCAAGAGTTTGATGAGATTTTTTTTAAAATTATAAAAGCCCCCTGGGATACTGATATTTTAATAAAGGTGGGACGGATTTCCTCAGCCATGAAAACTGCAAAAAGTTTTCTACATCTCACAGAATGATCTTTGGGTAAAACCTACAAAGATGGCTTGTTTTTTTCTGATATTATGGGAAAGATGTAATGTTTCCGCCGATCGGTATAAATAGAAAGTGAAGCCAGTTAGGGGTAGCAGTTAAAGGCACCAGGGTAGAAACCAGGTGATGGTGAGTTCTAGTCCCGCCTTAAGCACGAAAGGCATTTGGATAACTTTGGGCCAATCACTAGGAGATGGTGAGTTCTAGTCCCGCCGTAGGCATGAAAGGCAGGTGGATAACTTTGGGCCAATCACTAGGAGACGATGAGTTCTAGTCCCAGTTTAGGCATGAAAGGCATTTGGATAACTTTGGGCCAATCACCAGGAGATGGTGAGTTCTAGCCTTGCCCTATGCATGAAAGCCAGCTGCCTGACCTTGGGCCAGTCCCTCTCCCTCAGCCCTAGGAAGGAGGCAATGGCAAACCATTCTAAAATCTCACCACCACAACTGCAGGGAATGCTCTAGGCCATTGCCAGGAATCAAGACTGACTCAAGAGGCACCAAAATCAATCAGTAAAAGAAACAAAAAATATGTTATGTATAAAGTACCCTTCTAAACCAATAAGCCCCCCGTTTGTGATAATGGCATGCTGTTTTGTAGAGCCTAAACTCCCCCCCTCAGCTGCCCGTAGCCACATCAGCGCTTCCTGTGGCTCCTGGCTCTTTTCTGACCCTCAGTCCCTGGAAAAATATCAAAGGCGCACACTCCCAAGGGAGAATTCACCCTCTTTTGTTTTCAAGGACCTGAAAACCCTCACAAAAGAACAATTCTTTCCTCCTGGCTTTTCACAGGCTTAGAAAAACAGCTTTGTAATCTGTTTTCTCGATTCATTTTGCAAAGGAAGGGGGCGGGAAGGGAATCGAGGTCCACTCACCAGCCAAGAGGCCGATCTTGGGATGGCTGCTGTGAGGATGAGGTAACTGGTCTCTGTGCTGATGCTGCCATCTGCAGTAGAGGGAAAAGAGAAGGGGTTGAGCTACTGGATCCTCTCTGAAAGCAATTCTGGGAAGTAGAAGTTACTGTGGGGCCCTTGGGGTTCTCTGAGTAGGAAGAGGAGGAGGAGGAGGAGGAGGAGGAGGAGGAGGAGGAGGAGGAGGAGGAGGAGGAGGAGGAGGAGGAGGAGGAGAAGAAGAAGAAGAAGAAGAAGAAGAAGAAGAAGAAGAAGAAGAAGAAGAAGAAGAAGAAGAAGAAGAAGAAGAAGAACAACAACAACAACAACAACAACAACAACAACAACAACAACAAGAAGGAGAACTATGGGGTCCTTGGTGCTCTCCAAGCTTGGCTGTGCTCTTGCAGACATTTCATTAAACAACTAGATAACACTATCAGTACTATGGTGGAAGGGTGTGGGGTTTGCAAAAAAGAGGAGGAGGAGAAAAAAGGACTGTGGGATCCTTGGAGCTCTCTGTACCTGACTCTGTTCTTGGAGACATTTCATTACCCAACTAAGTAATATCATCAGTGCTAGAAGGGAGTGGGGTTTTGCAAGGAGGAGGAGGAGGAGAAATCACTGTGTGGGGCCTTGGTAAATTAGGAGGAGATGAGGAGAATCTTAAAGACTTTCATATATATATATATATATATATATATATATATATATATATATATATATATATATATATATATATATATATATATATATATATATATATATATATATATATATATATATATATATATATATATATATATATATATATATATATATATATATATATATATATATATATATATATATATATATATATATATATATATATATATATATATATATATATATATATATATATATATATATATATATATATATATATATATATATATATATATATATATATATATATATATATATATATATATATATATATATATATATATATATATATATATATATATATATATATATACACATACATACATACATACATATAAACACATACTGTACATATATGTACATATATGTATGTATGTACGTACATACAGTAAATCCAAAGCTACATTCTGCCTTCAGAAATGCATCTTTTCTGCAACTTGGAGAGGACTTTGCAATGTTTTTTTTTTTTACTTCCAATCAGTCCTGCCTTCCTGACTACAGGATTCTTTGGGCAGGTAGATTAGCAACAACAAAATAAATGTTAGCAGCTCGGGAGTGGAGCCGTCGTATGTTTCCCAGCCAAGCTTTGCAGGCCGTTTCATCCATTTGGCACGGGGCACTTTCTACCAAAGCGACCTTTGGAGCAGAGACCTGCAACTTGGGCAACTTTGTAAGACTTGGGGACTTCAGCTCCCAGAATTCCACAGCCACAGCCACGCCGGGGAATTCTGGGAGTTGAAGTCCACCAGTGGCTAAGGTTGGACAACTCTGATTTAGAAGATGGTCCAAATAAGTTATTTGTAAAAATAACAGAGGTGAGATATTCTGTAGGTTAGGTTAGGTAAGGTTAATTTAAAGTTAAGGTTAAGGTTAAGGTTAGGGTTGAGGCCAAGGCTAAGGCTAAGGCTAAGGTTAAATTAAGGTTAAGGTTTAGACTGAGTTAAGTAAAGTTAAGGTAAAGTTAAGTCTAAGGTTAAATTAAGGTTAATTTTACGGTTAAGGTTGAGTTAAGAAAGGTTAAAGTTAAGGTAAAGTTAAGGCTAAGGTTAAATTAAGGTAAAGTTAAGGCTAAGGTTAAATTAAGTTTAACATTATGGTTAAGGTTGAGTTGAGTTAAGAAAGGTTAAAGTTAAGGTTAAGGCTAAGGTTAAATTAAGGTTAAGGTTGAGCTAAATTTAAATTAAAATTAACGTTACGGTTAAGATTGATTTGAGTTAAGAAAGGATAATGTTAAGGTTAAGTTAAGGCTAAGGTTAAATTAAGGTTAAGGTTCAGCTAAGTTTAAATTTAAGTTAAGGTTAAGGTAAGTTAAGAAAAGTAAAAGTAGTAAGCTAAAGTAAAAGAAAACAAAGTAATTGCATGCGTGAGTGAAATCGCAGAGGTCTTCTCCCTCCCCGCCACCCAGAAGTTTCTTTCACCCCATAGAACCTTTTTCCTTGACAAGAATCTGGGAGGTCAGGAAGGACTCTGAGAAGACCACGGAGCCCAGGCAGCCTCTTCCGGCAAGCAGGTCAGGGATGTCGTACACAGCCATGGTCACCTGTAGCAAACCAGGGGGGAAAGTGTTATAAACCGGTGCAATTCTATATGTCTGTGGCTTTTATTTTGGATTTTCTTCCTTCTGCTAAGGGCTCTTTTTCATTGTGGTGAGCGACAGAGAGCCAACCAATGTGAGATGGGCAGCTATACAAATTGAACAAACGAATGAATAAATCTACTAGTGAAGGATGAGAAGTCAGGGTTATGAATTAAAACAGATGTATTGAAGAGTCGTGGTGGCACAGGGGTTAGAATGCAGTAAGGTAAAGGTTCCCCTCGCACATAGGTACTAGTCATTCCTGACTCTAGGGGGCGGTGCTCATCTCCGTTTCAAAGCCAAAGAGGCAGCGCTTTCCGAAGACGTCTCCGTGGTCATGTGGCCGGCATGACTCAACGCCGAAGGCGCACGGAAGGCTGTGACCTTCCCACCAAAGGTGGTTCCTATTTTTCTACTTGCATTTTTACGTGCTTTCAAACTGCTAGGTTGGCAGAAGCTGGGACAAGTCACGGGAGCTCACTCCGTTACGCGGCACTAGGGATTCAAACCAACAAACTGCTGACCTTCTGCTCGACAAGCTTAGCGACTGAGCCACCGCGCCCCTAGAATGCAGCACTGCAGGCTAATTGTGCTGACTGCCAACTGCCAGCAGTTCGATCCTGACTGGCTCAAGGTTGATTTGTCCTTCCGTCCTTCCGAGGTGGGTAAACTGAGGAGCCAGATTGTTGGGGGCAAGACGCTGACACCGTAAACCGCTTAGAGAGGGCTGTTAAAGCGGTATATAAATCTAAGTACTATTGCTATCAAATGTTTCTACCATTCCACAAAATGAAAACATAAGACACATAGGAAAATCTCTGTTGGTTTTTATATAGAGGTAATCCTCGACTTAATGACAACAATTGAACCCAAAATTTTCATTGCTCAGCTAAGCAAGGTAGTTAGTTGTTTGGTGAGCTTTGTCCCATTTTACGACCTTTCTTGCCACCGTTGCTAAGGGAATCACTGCAGCGGTTAAATCAGTAACACGCCTGCTAAGTTAATCCAGCTTCTTCCATTGTCCCAGGTTCTAATGCAAAATGTCCCCTCGGCTCGCTCAAATGTACCACATTTTTCGGAATATAAGACAGACCTCCCGCCCCCTCAAGAGAACGTGGAAATGTTGGTGCGTCTTACACACTGAATACAGCCATTTTTGGCCTCCTGAAGCCCTGCCCCCACCCGTTTTTTTGCAAAAACTGAGACGTTTTTGCCTTCCCCCAGCCGGCTTCTGCAGGCTTCAGCAAGGCTGGGGGAAGGCCAAAAACTCCCCTTCTTGTGAAAAAAACAGGCAAAGAACGGGGCATTTTTTGCAAAAATGGAGGTGTTTTTGTGAAAATGGCCCATTTTTTGCAAAAACAGGGGCGTTTTTGCTTTCCCCCTGCCCGGCTGAAGCCTGCAGAGTGCTCCCGGGGGCCGGGGGACAAAAACCTATTTTTCTTACTTATCTCTTTGAAATCTTGGTGCGTCTTATACACCGGTGTGTCTTATAGTCCGAAAAATACAGTAAACAATTATGCAGCATGCACAAAAACTCACCGTTTTAACCAAGTACAGGCTATCCTTGTTATCCACTGGAATAATTCTGTAGGGAGGAAAAAAACATTTTAAGGATGCTTTCATTGCAGTGTGTGGCAAAGTCTCAAACGTTTAATTCGATAGCATCAGTTGGGAAGAAATAAAAGGGGGAAAAAACCCTTCAGCATTGGAAAAGAGAATTATCTTTTTTTAAATTTCCTTATAGAGAATGAATTCTTATTGCCCCTCAAAGTCTCGTTTTGCATTAAGACGTGACAGTGAGTAGTTATATCGTGGCAAGAGCTGCTTTAGTGAAGTCTTCCTGCCAAATGGCAATCAAGTGACCCTGGGAAATTGCAACCGTCGTAAGTACAAGCCAGTTGTTCTAGCCCTGCCTTGGGCTGGCTGGGTGACTTTGGGCCAGTCACCAGGAGATGGGGAGTTCTAGTTCTGCATTAGACAAAAAGCCGGTTGGGTGACTGTGAGCCAGTCACCAGGAGATGGTGAGTTCTAGTCTTGCCTTGGGCACGAAAGCCATCTGGGCGACATTGGGCCAATCACCAGGAGATGGTGAGTTCTAGTCTTGCCTTGGACATGAAAGCCATCTGGGAGACATTGGGCCAATCACCAGGAGATGGTGAATTCTAGTCCTGCCTTAGGCATGAAAGCCGGTTGGGTGACTATGAGCCAGTCACCAGGAGATGGTGAGTTCTAGTCTTGCCTTGGGCACGAAAGCCATCTGGGCGACATTGGGCCAATCACCAGGAGATGGTGAATTCTAGTCCTGCCTTGGGTATGAAAGATGGCTGGGTGACTTTGGGCCAGTCACCAGGAGATGTTGAGTTCTAGTCTTGCCTTAGACACGACAGCCATCTGGGCGACATTGGACCAATCACCAGGAGATGGTGAATTCTAGTCCTGCCTTGGGTATGAAAGCCGGTTGGGTGACTTTGGGCCAGACACCAGGAGATGGGGAGTTCTAGTCTTGCCTTAGACACGACAGCCATCTGGGCGACATTGGGCCAATCACCAGGAGATGGTGAATTCTAGTCCTGCCTTGGGTATGAAAGCCGGTTGGGTGACTTTGGGCCAGACACCAGGAGATGTTGAGTTCTAGTCTTGCCTTAGACACGACAGCCATCTGGGTGACATTGGACCAATCACCAGGAGAGAGGGAGTTCTAGTCCCGCCTTAGGTACGAAAGGTATGCCAGTTCCTCTTTCTCAGCCCAAGCCACCTGACAGAGTTGTTGCCATGGGAAAAAGAGGAGGCAGGTGCCTTAGGGATGTTTAGATATATTTAAAAACAGTGGGATAAAAGAATCTAATCCTCATAACAGCAGCAAAGACAACCCACAGGCCCTCATGGGACGAGGAAAGGACTCACCTCCCCTGGTTGTTCACAGCTTGAATCCAGAAATCTGTCTTGGTGCTGTGCAAAAGAAGGATAATAATTATTATTATTTTTAAAAAAGAGGAAGATAAATTAAATGCTGAAGTTAACCAGATTCTCCGGTTACACTCAATGTCGGGTTGTACAGGAGGGACATACAAGTAGTCCTCAGTGTACGGCTACAATTGTGCCCAAAATTTGTGTCGCTAAGCCAAGCAGTTATTCGGTGACTTTTGCAACTTTTCTTGCCACAATTTTTAAAATGAGATCCCTGCAGTTCAGTTAGTCACGCGGCCGTTAAGCGAATCCGCCTTCCCCATTGACTCTGCTCGTCAGGTCGTAAAAGGGGACGGCGTGACCCCCGGGACACTGCAACCGTCATAAATAAATTGGTGCCAGTGGCCGAAGCGTTTAAATGTTGATCACGAGATCGTGGGGAAGGGCTGCAAAAATTGCGAGTGTGAAAAACAATCCTAAGCCGCTGTTTTCAGGGTCTTGGCAACGTCAAACGGCCGCTAAACAAACGGCCGTAAGCTGAGGACTCCCTGGAGTGTAGAGAATGCATATGTGGGTATGTGCGTAATTTTGTATTTTATTTATTTATTTTGTCAGGTTTACTTAGTAGTCTATTGGAGGGGTTGGCCCTTTGAGAGCTGCTTCTAACAAAATTTCATTTTAACGTTTGCCGAGTAGGGTGCATTCAAAATACCCTAAAATAAAGTTATTCTAAGTCTCTTAAAAACAAGAGGGAGTCGTTATCATGGTTTCAAAAATCAGCCCCACATGAAACAATCCGTTATGTCCATGTTGGCGAACCTTTTTGGCAAAACGGGAGCGTGCGTATGCGCAACGCTCCCCCCTCCCAGTTTTCCAGTTTCTGGTGCACATGCACACACAAAGACCAGCAGGCCGGTGCCACATGTGTGTGCTGGAAACCGGAAGAGCACCAGACCGGTGCGCATGTGCGTGGGAGAAAGCAGAAGAGCAGCTGCCCAGCATGCACATGCCACACTGGGCGACTGCTTTTCCGGTTTCCAGCACTCCCGTGAGCATGGAGACCAGCTGGCTGAGGAATGGGCAACAGTTCGCATGCCTGGAGAGATGGCTCTCGCGTGCCACTTCTGGTACCCGTGCCATAGGTTCGCCATCATGGTGTGATACGATCCCAGTTTGTACAAAAATGCTTAGAACAAGGGTGTCAAACCCGTGGCCCGCAGGCCGCACCCGGCCCACAAGGTGCTTGGATCTGGCCCACGGGCCGGCCCTGGAAACAGTGATGGGCCGGCCCGTGGTGCCTCTGCCAGCGAAAACAGAGCTCGGGAGGACCTAGCATGTCCTCCCTGAGCTCTGTTTTTGCTGGCGGAGGGTTACAGGAGGCTGTCGCGGATAAAAACGGAATCTGGGAGGACCACACGCTCCCCTCCCTGTGAGTTCTCCTTTCCGTCGCGGCGGGCTGCAAGGGGCCATCGCGGCTCAAAACAAAGCCTCGATGAGTGATGTTGAGCTGGCCACACCTGCCCTGGCCATGCCCCCCCCCAGCCCGGCCCCTGAGGTCAAACACAACCCTGATGCGGCCCTCAGACGTACCGTAGCGGAGTTTTAAAGCATGACAGTTCAAAGGCGTCAAGTGTATTGAAAAACACTTTCTCTGCTGCTTCTTTCGCCTGTGAAGAGAAAGGAATTGGGGGGGGGGAGAGTAAATCTGATCAATGCTATACTAAAAAAAATGCTTGAAGAATAGTACAGGTAATCCTCGACTAACAACCATTCATTTAGTGACCGTTTGTAGTCACAAAAATGCGACTCATGACCATTTTTCAAACTTACAACCACATCGCTGATAAAAGGGACGTGTGGCCACTTTTCACACTCGCAAACACTCGCAGCCTCATGTGTTCTAAAGTCGGACAGTTGGCGACTGACTCACGTTTATGACGGTGGGTGGCACTGTCTCTGGGATTGCGTGATTTCCCCCTCTGGTGACTGTTCTGACCGAGGCTTCCCAAGAGCCTAAAGCCAACTCCTCGTCCCGACAAAACCCCCTTTTATTAATTGACTGTGAATTCTGCTCATTCACATCCAGCAAAGTCTTTCGAGGGAGGATTTACAGTCACAGAGCTTATCTGGCTTGGAGAGCTGCCAGGCCGAGATCTGCAGAACGTGGCCAGGAGTCCTGGAGAGTCCCAAACCAATGAAGCAAATTGTCTCCTGCAAACTCCACTCCCCTTTCGCTCCTCTTTTATTTCCTCTGGGAGGGGCCATTCACTGTCCACCTGTGGCCTTCCTCCCAAGTCGACCCCTGTTCTTTAGCTCTTCCCTTCTCCTAGCAGATCTGCTCATGCGCACACTGGGAACAGGCTCCAGCTGTTCTTCTGCCTCACTGATGTCTGACTCTGAAGGCAGCTGATAACTGTCAGACGTCCCTGGCCCCCTCTCTGCCTCCGACACAGAGCCCTCGTCCGAGCCTTCCCCAGGCTCCAGGACTGGCCCATCTTCCTCCCCAACCTCCTCACTGTCCGAATCTGCTGCCAGCTCTGCTGGCCACTGGCGGGCCACAACAATGACCTTCTGACGAGCAAAGTCAGTGGGGTCTGATCCGCTTAATGACGGTGTGACTGACTTAAGAACGGCAGGGATTTACATAACCATTGTGAAGAGAAAGGTCGCAAAATGGGGCAAAGCTTCCTGAACAATTGTCTTTGCTTAGCAAGAGAAATCTGGGACTCAATTGTGGTCGTAAGTCGAGGACTAACTGTACACGCCGAAGAGAGAATAGGCCAAGGTGTGGCCATGGTTAGCCAGACAGTGTAAGGCTGAATGAGGGAGATCTTGGCCTCGGTGAATAAATAAGTTAGCTCCAGAAGTCATTATCATTTCTTATTCACAAGCATATCAGATAGAGGGATGAAGGAGTTGTATAATTCAGGTAGTCCTCGACTTACGACCATGTTTGGGACAAGAATTTTTTTTGTGAAGCTAGATGGTTGTTAAGCGAATCAGGCCTGGTTTTACCCTCTTTTTTTTGCCCCGATTGTTAAGCGAATTAGTGCCGTCACTAAGTGAATCATGCAGTTGTCTATGGAAGGTCGCAAAAGGGGACCATGTGACCCAGAGGGGCACTGCATTGGTCATAATTGTGAGCTAATTGCCAAGCATGCGAGTTTGGAATCCCACGACCATGGGAACGCTGAAAGGGTCGTAAGTGTGAAAAATGGGTCATCGGTCACTTTTTACAGGGGCCCCTGTAACTTCAAACGGTCGCTAAGTGAGTGGTTCTTAAGTTGAGGAAAGACATACGTACCTTTGTAACGTGCGGCGCTTTTGAGAAGGTGTCTATACCAGCCAGGACAGCTTCCACCACGGCAAAATAGATCTGAGCTAAGAGTTCACTTGAAAAGAAAACAAGAAACGCCATACGAATTAAGGAAGGGGAAGAGTTTTAAATTCACACAATCCAAAGTTCTTTTACGGAACAGAGTCACACAATGATAGGTTTTTTTAAAAAAAAGAAAAGTCCCTGAAGGAAGAAGGAAGAAGGCTTGTCGTTTATGGATTTCAAGATTAGAACAGGGAAGAGAGGTAAAATAAAGATAAAATATAAATAGAATTATAACTGCGGTCAAAGGTCTGGAAACCTTCCCTTCCCCCTTTGCCTTCTCTTCCTTTTTCCTTTCTTTCTTTCCTTCCTTTTCCCTTCCCTTCCTTTCCTTTTTCCTTTCTTTTCCTTTTCCTCTGTTTTCCCTTCCCCTCCCCCTTTCTTTTCCATTCCTTTCCTTTTTCCTTTTATTTCCCTTTCCCTTCCCTTTCCTTTCCCTTCCTTTCTCTTTCCCTTCCCTTTCCTTTCCCTTCCTTTCTCTTTCCCTTCCCTTCCCCCCTTCCTTTTCCTTTCCTTTTCCATTCCTTTCCTTTTTTCCTTTCTTTCCCTTCTCCTTTTCCCTTCCCTTCTCTTCCCCTCCCTTCCCCTCCCATCCTATCCTACCCCATCCTTTCCCCCTTGTTACTATTTCTATCTTCTTTCTTATTCACCATTCTTTATTTTCTTCATTTATTTTCTAATATTGGTAATTCTTTTATCTTGTTAAAAATTCTTCATTCAAAATTATATTTAAAAAAAAGACCCTGAACACAAAGGAAACCTTAGTAACTAGGTGCCATTAGTAATATTTAAAAAAAGCAAAGAAGCTGACACAAATCAACAAGCTATCTTAGAAGATCCCTGATTTTTAGATGCAAATCAAAGCCTCTGGAGTGGGAAATAAAAAAAAGCATTCAAACTGCAATTGTGTAGAGTGTACAACCACAACTGACACGAGTTGTTCTGCTCAGCCAAGAGGTGCTTTAGAAAGGACCATGGAATCAGAAAAGTATATTTTAAAAAACTTACACTTCTTCTGTTTTCTTTTCCAATCCATCGCCATTCCCTTTTTACACAAATAAGAGAAATACGGTTATTGCTCTCTCTCTGCCACGGCAAAACGCATCCTCCACCCTTCAATTATTATTTTGCATTATTATCTTTTCTATTTCAAGCTATTTAGCTCTCATCAGCTAGCCATACCCTCACTGGGATTCGAACTTGGGCTGTTTTTACATATTAGGCAGTTATGTTAACCTCTAAGCCACAAGCTCTCCTCCCTTATCAGCTGAGCCAGGGGAATGATGAAATGTTTTTTTCTTTCATCAAGGCACCTGGTATGCCCAAATATGGGAGGGAGCATACTGCATGTATACTGTATGTATATATGTTCCAGCATAACTCTGGAGCGCCTCGAGCAATTTCAACCAAACTTGGAACACAGATGACTTATCTTCTGGAAACAAATACTGGGCGGGGGGGGCACCCCTGGGGTGTGGGTGTCTGTGGGTGGGTGTTCCAGCATAACTCTGGAACGCCTGGCCCGTTAAGGAGAACGAGTGGGGCGTCCTAGAGGAAGTTGCTGTCATCACTCCTGGGTTGCATTCTGCCTGACAGTCCTGTGACATGGTGAGCATTTCTTGAGGCCTGCCTAGTGTGGGGAGCCTCAGAAAGCAGGCAGGGGAGAAATCCTGGCTCAGCGGCTGGACTTACCCAGGTAAGGAGTGTGAGTGGCGCCAAAGAAATAGGTCCTGGAACAAGCCAGGGGTCCCTTGGGAGAGACACATTGGACCACCTGTGGTTGGGAAGCACAAAATGGACAGTCAGTTAGGGCCTCCACATCCGTCCATCCATCCATATCCATCTATCTATCCATCCATCCATCCATCCATCCATCCATCCATCCATCCATCCATCCATCCATCTACCATGTTTCCCTGAAAATAAGTCAGGGTCTTATTTTCTTTTGACCCTCAAAATAAGTGCTTGGCTTTATTTTTGGGGAGGTCTTATCATTTTTGAGGCGCAGGAGGCGGCGAGCGTGGTCACCTCATGGCTGCTGCTGTGTTGCAATATTATAGGGGAGAGCTTATTTCAGAGCATGTGCTCAAAAGCCCAATTGGACGTATTATCTGGGGAGGTATTATTTTCAGGGAAATAGGGTATCCATCTATCTACCTACCTACCTACCTACCTACCTACCTACCTACCTACCTATCTATCTATCTATCTATCATCTATCTAACTAACTATCCATCTCACTATCTATCCATTTACAGTATCCATCTATCCCTCTATCCATCTGTCTGTCTGTCTGTCTCTCTGTCTGTCCATCCATCCATCCATCCATCCATCCCTCTATCTATCCCTATCTAAAGTATCTATCCATCCATCTATCCATCCATCTCTCTACCCATCTGTCTATCCATCCATCCATCCATCCATCCATCCATCCATCCATATATCCCTCTATTCATCCCTCTATCCTTCTCTCTATCTATCCATCTATCCATCTACAGTATTTATCCATCCATCTATCTATTTTCCACAATTATTATTTTTACAAAGAACACAAGCTGGTAAACTGATTTAACACATCCTCCTGCTCCTATTTTCTCCATGCCGGAATAATTCCTGTTCCTCTATTTCCAAAGCTTCGCAGCTTGAAGACGAGTGAACTTAAACTCCCAGAATCCCCCGGGCAGCAAGGCGCAATGCCTCGGCCACAGGGCTCCACCAACTGCTTCTGGAAATGCCAGGCCAGGGGCTTACCATGTGTTTGGCGATGCTGCCAGCCAGGCCCGTGTTACGAAGCAGGTGCCCTTCCGAGGGGAAGCTGAAATTGCCCGAATTCAGGTTTTCTCTGGATGAGTGGGTGCCAAAGAGCGCAAACGGCTGTCTGCTGGGGCTGATCAGACACACAAAGAGCAAATGACACACATCCCTTCTATTGGAAGCCAAAGCGCTAAGAAAAAGGCCACGTGTCAAAACGGGGAAAGAAAAAGAGATGTAAAAGCGCAATGCCGCAGCAGGAGAAATTGGGAGGAATTGGAAAACACCTTTTGCCAAGTAGCAATTTTTTTTAAAAATATTTAATTAAAAGTCCCACATTTTCTTGGGTTGCTGCTTATGTCAACAGAAGCACGGAGGGGATGGAGGCGGAAGGACCAGGATGGTGAAGCTATGGCATGCAAGCTGCGATCACCTGATGCTCTTCTGCGTTCCAGTGTGGAAGCGCCAGAAACTGGAAGAGCAGCGGCCCGGTGTGCATGCATGCCGGCCACTTGGTCTTCCGGTTTCTGGCACAGATGTGTGCGCGAAGGCCAGCTGGCCAGTGTGCATGTGCACACCAGAAATTGGAGGATCATCTTCCCCGCGCACCCATGTGTACCGTCCGACTGCGCTTTCGGTTTCCAACATACACATGCACAGCAGCCAGCTGGTCTTCGTGCGCATATGCGCACCAGAAACCCAAAAAACCAGGTGGCTGGTGCACATGCGCGCACCAGAAAGCAGAAGAGCATCTTCCCGGCATGCACATGCGCACCAGGCGGCGGCTGTTCCAGTTTCTGGCACACATGCGCGCGCATTCTTTTCTCTCTTTTTTTTGCCAACGCTGCGATAGGAGAACTGAACTGCTTCTCCATCGCTCCATCCCCTCTGCGTTTCTGTTGAAATCAGCAGCAACCCAAGAAAATGTGGGACTTTAAGTAAAAAAATTACTGCTATACTTCCACGGACAGGATCTGCAAGCCTTGAAAAAGTTGCAGCGGCTTTAATGATCTTAAGAGACACGGCTGCTTTAATGATCAGCAAAACCAAACTTTGCCGGCTGCTGTACAGGTCGTCCTCGACTTACGACCACAACTGAGCCCAACATTTCTGTTAGTGAAGTGAGTTTTGCCCCATTGTACGACCTTTCTTGCCACGGTTGTTAAGTGAATCGCCGCAGACGATAAGCAACCCGGTTGTTAAAGAGAACCTGGCATCCCCATGGGGTTTGCTTCTCGGAAGGTCGCAAAGGGGATCACGTGACAACCCCCCTTGGGACACTGCAACCGTCATAAATGTGAGTCAGTTGCCAAGAGTCTGAATTTTTATTGCCAGATCGCGGAGAAGCTGCAGTGGGTCGTAAGTGTGCAAAACGGTCATAAGTCACTTTGTGAAAAAAGTTTAGTGACTTCGAACAGTCACTGAGTGAACTGTTGCAAGGCGAGGACGATCCGTATTATGAGGTAATTATTCGAAGTGGCAGGAAACAAACGCAAGCATGTTTATCACAGAGCAACAATATTCAGCGGTTTTTCTCAGGAAACAGAAATTCTGATTTAAACGGGGGGGGGGGGGGGAGATTCAGCCGGTTCTGGAGAACCTGATGCTCATTTTACATTTGGTTTGCCAAAGTGGTGGTTGCAAGGACTGGTTGGCCCCGCCCACCCCACTCCGCCCCTCCCAGGAGTCTCCGCGTGGCCCGTTTTGGATGCCAGGTAAGTGCAGGGCCCGTGCGGAGGCTCTGGGAGGGCAAAAAACGGGCCTCCTGGAAGTTCCGGAAGTCCAGAAACAGGCTCGTTTCAGCCTGGAGCCTGGGGGAGGCGATTTTTGTCCTCCCGGAGACTCAAAGAAGGCCTCCAGAGCCTGGGGAGGGAGAAAATGCCCCCCATACATGGTGCAGGAAGCCAAATAGGCCACGCCCACCATGGCCACGCCCACCCCAGAAACTGGGCAGAGAACTGATTGCTACAGTGGTGGGTTCCGGATCCCGGTGCAACCGGTATGGTGCAACGGGGCCGTCCGTCCACCAAATGCACACGAGCAGCACACGCATGTGTACTTACCGCCTGCGACGGTCCAGCTGCTCGGTGGAGCGTCGAGCAGGCGCCATACGCTCCATGCAGGAGCATGTAAGTCCCGATCAGCTCAAATACAGGTAAGGAGGGCGGGCGGGCCCTCCGTAGCACTGTACTGGAACGGTACCTGGTGCTCCCAGCAGGCACCAGTACGCCCGTACCAAAGCGTACCGGTCTTGCCCCACCACTGGGTTGCTAAACTTTTTCAATCCCACCCTGGGATTTAAGAAGAGAAAATCTCAACCCAGGTTTAATTCCCCCCCCCCCCGAGCCTTCCCATAAAAAGGATTGGCTAAGAAGTGACATAAAGACCCCCCCTTTTTTGGGGGGGGTACCACAAAGCTCCTAAAAAGCTGCAATCAGACAAAATAATAGTCGATCTCCCGTCCTGCTGTACATCAATTTCCAAGGTTATTATCTGGATTGCAATTTCGAAACGTTGCTGGATAAGAAGGCAGAAGTTATAACCTTGAGGATACACAATGAGACTTTGGAAGGATTGCCATACATCTTACATTTTATGGTGTTTTTCTTTCAGCTATTTGATGGAAGAAAATGGTTTTCAAAGAGTCAAGGTGCAAAGATCTCCTCTATAGCTCTTTTTAAAATTATTATTATTAGAGGGCAAAACTAGAAACTATATTTGTGTGTTGATATCACTTGCTGCAGGGCAAGGAAGTTATGGAAAGAAAGGATACCTGTTATCTGTTATATGGCTTGAAATCAATCCGTGGCTGAAGTAACTTCGGAATGGCTGCAGAGGGGGGGGGAAAAACATTAATTATCATTAAAATAAGGGAAAGGTTAAGGTTCCCTTCGTTCCCGACTCTAGGGGGATGGTGCTCATCCCCGTTTCAAAGCCGAAGAGCCAGTGCTGTCTGAAGATGTCTCCGTGGTTATGTGGCCGGCATGACTAAATACTGAAGGCGCACGTAACGCTGTTCCCTTCCCACCAAAGGTGGTTCCTATTTTTCTACTTGCATTTTTACATGCTTTCGAACTGCTAAGTTGGCAGAATCTGGGACAAGTAACGGGAGCTCACTCTGTTACGCGGTGCTAGGGATTCTAACCACCGAACCACCAACCTTTCTGATCTACAAGCTGAGCCACCGAGTCTCCCTATCATTTAAATAAACAGGTTAAATAATCTCTATGCTGCCATCAAAAACATCTTGCTAAAGATGGGTGAATATAGTGCTGCTCTATAAACTATTACAGATTACGGACATACAGGTATAGTCCTCGAGTTACAACGGTTCATTCAGTGACTGTTCGAAGTAACTTTTTAAAGTAACTTTAAAAAGCGACTTGTGCCATTTTTTGAGACTTAGGACCACTGCAGCGTCCTTATGGGAGCAAAATCGGGACGCTTGGTTCGTATTTATGATGGTTGCAGTGCCCTTTTTTGCGACGTTCTGACAAGCAAAGTCAACGGGGACGTCAGATTCGCTTAACAACGGAGTTAGTAACTTAACAGCTGCAGGGATTCATTTAGCTATGCTGGCTGGGGAATTCTGGGAGTTGAAGTCCACAAGTCTTAAAGTTCCCAAGTTTGGACACCCCTGTTCTACAGCCAACGGAGCCACTCTCCCGCTCTCTGTCAGCTGTTCGTCTTCCGTCTCAGAGTCAGACTCCGAAGTGAGCATGACAAACGGTCATAAAACGCTTTTTTTTTAGTACTGTTGTAAGTTTGAACAGTCATGAAATGAACGGTTGCAAGGCGAGGACTACCAGTCACCAGATATGTAAAATTTGAATTTTTTCCTATCCCTCTGAAATTCGGCCCCTACCTCTCCAGTCTGAGATTCTGAGAGCTCCAGCATGAAAGGAATTTCAGTGTCAAAATTGGCAAAGAGGTTGGCCCACTGATGTTCAAAAGTCATCAATTCCTGGAAGGGAAAAGAAAAGAGGCGTTAACTCTGCAAGCCAACGCTATTAACCCCTGCCCTTTCAAAAGAGAAAAGAGGTCAAATATGTCCATTTACAGAGCTGGAAAGAGCGGGGATAACCCGTTCAAAACGTTTTGCACCAAGAGGGCTTTTTTTTTATAACAACAACAACAACAGGCTTCTTGTCAAGCAACTCGAGGTTAAACACAACAACAATTAGTGAAAATCAAATTAATTGCATCAACTTATCCTTTTGGAAGTAGCAGCTGCTGGAAACAGATTCCACTAAGCAGAGAAGGAGGAATAAAACATCCAAAGAGACGGGAGGGGACGGGGGACGGGATATAAATAAATTATTTATATCCCATCTATTATTATTTTTAGAAATAGTTCAAGGCGGCAAACACATGCCGTACTCCTTCTCCTCCTGTTTTTCCCACAACAAGAACAACAACCCTGTGAGGTGGGCTGGACTGGGCTGGGCTAAGAGAGAGAGGAACTGGCCCAAAGTCACCCAGCTGGCTTTCATGCCTAAGGCAGCACTAGAACTCACCATCTCCTGGTGATTGGCCTAAAGTCACCTAGCTATTTTTCATGTCTAAAGCACACTAGAACTCACCATCTCCTAGTTTTTAGCCTGATCGCTTAACCACTGGATCAAACTGCCCTTGACCCCTGAAGACCAAGGCTTTACCAAGGTCATGGACAGGAATGGGAAAAGATTGGGCAACGTTCCTCCAGCCTGTTCCGACCGAGGCTTCCCAAAAGCACGAAGGCAACTCCTCGTTCCAATAAAACCCCTTTTATTTAGTTTCAAGGGAATTCCTCTCCAGCAAACTCCCGGCCAACCTTCTTTCATGAGATTTCACCAACTGCAGACCTTTATCAGGCTTGGAGGGCTGCCAGGCCGATATCTTCCAAACGCCAATGCTGTAGCAGGCAATACTAGGCAAGAAATCAGGAAAAGATCTTCACCTGAATTAATGGAACTCATTGCCTCCTGCAAACTCCCCTCCCCTTTCGCTCCTCTTTTATTTATAAGAGCCTGAAGCCAACTCCTCGTCCTGACAAAAACCCCTTTTATTAATTGACTGTGAATTCTGCTCATTCACATCCACCAACGTCTTTTGAGGGAGGATTTACAGTCACAGACCTTGTCCGGCTTGGAGAGCTGCCAGGCCGATCTCTGCAAAACTTGGCAATCTTGAGGAGTAATGAACCAATTAAGCGAACTATTGTCTCCTGCAAACTCCACTCCCCTTTCGCTCCTCTTTTATTCCCTCTGGGAGGGGCCATTCACCATCCACCTGTGGCTTTGCTCCCGAGTCGGCCCTTGTTCCTTAGCTGTTCCCTTCTCCTGGCAGCTCTGCCCATGCGCACATTGGGAATAGGCTCCAGCTGTTCTTCTGCCTTACTGATGTCCAACTCCGATGGCAGCTGATAACTGGCATATGGCCCTGGCCCCCTCTCTGCCTCCAACACAAGAGCCCTCATCAGAGGCTTCCCCAGACTCCAAGACTGGCCCATGTCCCTCCCCAACCTCCTCACTCTCCGAATCTGCTGCCAGTTCCTCTGGCCACTGGCGAGTCACAACATAGCCTTGCCCTGCCCACCTGAAAAGAATCCCTCTGGATCCCTCTAGATTTAATTTCAGTTCAGGAAGAGCTGGTTTGTTTCGGTTTGAGAAACAGACCTGTGTCCCTAAGACAGGTCCACAATCTTGCCTATACAATTGATCACTTCATATGCCATTTGCCCTCCCTCTTTTTGGAGAGGTTCTGCTAACAGACCCCAACGCACCAAAGGATGCTTCCGAGCAGAAATATCTACACGGTCTATTTTTAAAATGACAAACCGCTGGCTGAAAAAAGGCAGTTGTCTCAACAATTCAAGCGGTGGCCACTAGATGTCAGCAGAGGCCCAGTTTTTGACTCTTCCCATTTTCTCGAAGAAAACCTTCCACAATATTAAAAGTTAAGAATGAAAAGCTTAAAAACAGCCTCCTGGACTCACACCTGGGCCCATAGCAAACCCAAAACCCAAAATGAAAGAAGCCACAACATGGCATGTAACGGACATCATCATCATCTCCATTTAACAATCCCATAATCCCTTGCGGCGTGGAGTCTGGGCAACTGAATGGAGTTAGCAGAGAGTTTTACTGGCTGGATGCCCTTCCCTGTCGCCAGTGTGGAGTTTTGTTCAGCAGATATATATTCTCAGTGTGCCCAGAGAGAGAAATATCTGCCTCTACTTAGGATTGAACTCAGGGCCTCCTGATTGTGAGGTGAGAGCTCCACCTCTAGGCCACCGCACCACTCCAACAAGCCATGGACATGCCCCAAACATTCTCAAATGCAGCTGGACATGAACGTACGAGTGACCCGCTCTCCGGGCTTCCCAAACAGGGTCCATCTTGGAAGCCATTTTGGAATGGGGAACCATCTCTCTACAGCTTTTCCTCCTCAATCAGCCCACGGAACCACTCAGTGGATCCAAGTTTTTTTTTAAAAAAGTGACCCGCCAGAAAACGACTCTGGACATTACCTCATCCAGTAAGCTCTCCAAAGAAATGGGATCCACTTTGCTGTAGGCCTTCCAGAGATCCAGACTGACGTCCATCAGCTGCAAAGGGAAAGATCGAGTCAGAGGCGGCCTAGAGCAATGGTGGCAAACCTTTTTCGCACTCAGGTGCCAAAAGCACGTGCACCACCCTCATAACTTAATCCTCTTCTGAGCCGTGCCCCCTGCACGTGTGTGCGTGACCCCCTTGTTGCCTCACACATGTGCGTACGGCTTTCTAGGAGCCTGTGGAGGGCGAAAAACAGCCAGCACGCAAACCAGAAGTTCAGGAACGGACTTCAGGGTTTCCCTGAAGCCTCCGGAGGGCAAAAAACGGTCGGAAATCAAGGTCAAAAATCAGCTGCTGCGCTGGAGCTGACAGGGCAATGCCTCATGTGCCCTCAGAAATGGCTCTGTGTGCCCCCTGTGGCATGTACGCCATAGGTTTGCCATCACCGCCCTAGGGGCATTTGGGGGTGGGGGGTGAGGGTGGGCAGGGGTCAGTCTAGGCAGGGATGGCAAATGGGATTCTTTGAGGAAGGGATTCCCATGAACGGAGCGGTCAGATGCTCTGGCAGTCTAAACAAGAGGACACCATAAGCAGAAATACACATTAGGGAACACGCAACAGAATGACAGAATCATGGGGGTGGAAGGGACCTCGGAGGTCTTCTAGTCCAACCCCCCCCCCCAAGCAGCAAACCCTATACGAGTGATGGCTAACATTTTTGTTGTTGTGTGCCGAAAGCGCATGT
The DNA here is from genome assembly GCF_964273705.1 of Natrix helvetica. Classification (NCBI taxonomy): domain Eukaryota; kingdom Metazoa; phylum Chordata; class Lepidosauria; order Squamata; family Natricidae; genus Natrix; species Natrix helvetica. The sequence goes on along the minus strand of NC_138558.1, from coordinate 3,862,489 downwards.
GTGCGTGCGCGACAGCTCTCGTGCGCGCCCACACCCATAATGCAATGCGTGCACAACCCCCTCCCCACACGCCCTGACCCCCACACGCTCTGCCACAGCCTGCACAAGCACCCCCCCTGCACCCCATTTTGGCTTCTAGATTGGTGCAGGCGGCCTTCCAGACCCCACCCAGCTCCACCGCGCCCCCCGCACGCCTCCCGCCGGCCCAGCTGGTCTTTGGGTCTCTGCCATACATGTGCAGGGCACATGTGGGGAACACGTATGTAGGGGGGAAGGGCACATGCGCAGGAGGTGTTCACATTGCTTTTTGGGGGGGCCGTCCCCCCACGCCCCGTTTTGGTCCTGGAATGCCTCCTGCACTAACCTGGAAGCCAAATCAGGACACGGGGGCTGTGCGGGAGGCCCCACAATGCAATGCAAGCACCCCTGCACATGCGTCTCCCCCCCCATGTGTGCATGCACACGTCCCCCGCATGTGCCTCCCAACCCAAAGGCTGGGTGGCTGGCGGGAGCCACACACATATACGCAACGGAGCTGGATTGGACCAACGGCTGGTGTGCCCGAAGAGGGACCTTGGAGGTCTTCTAGTCCAACCCCCCACCCAAGCAGCAAACCCTACACCATTTGAAACAAATGTCCAGTCATGGGGCACCCACAGCCTCTGGAGGCCAGCCGTGCCAGGGATTGTAATTGCTCTCCACGTCACAACTGGACACAACCAGAAGAACCGTTTGCAGCTGTGAGGGCCTGAACGAGGGGGCTTCTGTCTAGCTTTCATTCCCTCCACCCCCCCAAGGCATTTCAGCCACGGCTGCTAACAAGCAGGCTATTATAGCTGGGGAACGGTACCCGTGGGCACAGGGCACCATTGTTTTGCCAGAAGGGCCATTGCCCCACCCCCTCCCCCAGCTGGGCAGGCCACTCAAAGACCCCCCCACCCCACGGCTGTTCCAGCTAGAAAGAAAGGATCCCATGGGACTGAAACGATCCTATATACCGTGTGTCCCCGAAAATAAGACAGGGTCTTATTTTCTTTTGACCCCCGAAATAGGCACTTGGCCTTATTTCCGGGGAGCCCTTATTATTTTTGAGGCGCAGGAGGCGGCCAGCGTGGTCACCTCATGCTTCCTTTTTCAAGAAGCACCTGGAGTTTCTGGTTTTTCTTTGAAGATGTTTCGCTTCTCATCCAAGAAGCTTCTTCAGCTCTGACTGACTAGATAAATCCTTCCATTCCCCACCATCCAGTCAGAGCTGAAGAAGCTTCTTGGATGAGAAGCGAAACATCTTCAAGGTTTGGTTTGGTTTAGCTTAGCTTAGTTTAGCTTATAGTTTACTTTAATTTACTTTAGTTTATCTTAGTTTAGTTTACCATGTTTTCCTGAAAGTAAGACAGGGTCTTAATTTCTTTTGACCCCCGAAATAAGCGCTTGGCCTTATTTTCGGGGAGCCCTTGTTATTTTTGAGGTGCAGGAGGCGTCGAGCGTGGTCACCTCACGGCTGCTGCTGTGTTGCAATATTTTCGGGATGGGCTCATTTTCAGGGGAGGGCTTACTTTAGCGCGCTTAAAAGCCTGATTGGGCTTATTATCCAGGGAAGTCTTATTTTTTTGGGGGGGGGGGAGGGTAGAAGATGTCTGATCTGGAAGCCATCTTTTACATTTGGGCATGCCACATTTTCTACTGTGGGAAACTGGGAGGGGGGGTGATATGGAGCATGCGTGAGATATAGTCAAAATAACGTTCCTTTCTCGGAGAGTCAAGGACACCTTGCCCTGCAGCTGCGATGGTGTTACTGGGAGGCATCTCCAGTTTTGGATGGTGCCTGATTAGACCATGTGAAGGACAGGTGGGTGCTGGGCAGGGACCTGGACCTTCTTTTGGGTGGGGAAAACCGGGAAGCTTTCAGATTCGGGTTTCCCCAGATGTGCCAACACAACATCTCTAATAAAGTGGAACTTTGAGGAAACTCAACCCTTGGAGTCTTCTTTCATTGGGAACGTAAGAATCTCTTGGTGTCATTTAGAAAAAAAAAAGAGATATCCCAATTCTTGTGCCAGGCAGCCCTCTTGCTGCAAGAAACCCCCAAAGAGGATGGAGGCGGGGAGGATGGCTCTTGGCCCAAGAGGGGGCTACCTCGGGTACCTGCTTCCATGGACCCTTCGCGGGGATGAGCGTTGCGAGACCCTCATGTGACCACCGACAAAGCGACCACAGAGTTGCCATTTTGATTCACACACACACACACACACACACACAACACACAGCGGATGTGTCAGGCCTGCAGTCATATTCCTTCTAGGATCTTTGGCCTGCCACACTCTCTGTTATTTTACTATGCTTTTTCATTAGTGGGGAATTGGGAGGGGGAATAGGATAAGGAGTAGAATGTTATGTAGCCAAAACAAAATTCCTTTCTAGAAGCCCAAGGTCATCTTTTGTCTCTGCACATCTGAGCCTGACCGGAACTGGATGGGTGGCACTGCCAGCGTGGCAGTGGGAGATTGGACCATGGGATGGACTTGTGGGTATGGGGGCAAGATCATGAACTTTCAACTGGGTGGAGAAAACCGGGAAAATTTCAGATTCGGGTTTTCCACAGATGTGCCAACGTGTCTCTCTTCATCAATTGGAACTTAGAGCAATGCTTTGCCTTGGACCAAATATCATCCCAAATTAAATCAAATTTGGGATGATATTTGGAACGCGGACAGGATGCTCACAAGGTGAAAGCTTTTACAACGCAAAGGGCTTTCGTTGGGGTGCTGGAAAAGCGGAGTGCCTGATTCTCACCCCATCCCTCTGACCGGCTTCCCGGAAGCACCCTGGGTGGGAAAGGGTAGACATAACCAGGGGTGGGATCCCACCAGTTTAACAACCGGTTCGTTGATTGCGTGCCTCCCTCGTGCGTGCCCACTCTGGGCGCACCTGCTTCGGACGCCTGATGCACATGTAGAGTTTTTAAAAAACGTACCTTCCATGTTGCTTCTGGGGAGTAACACAGCTGAGGCGCAGCAATCTGCTTGGCCGCGCGAATCAGCTGAGAGGATATAGGTACGTAAAGCAGCGCAGGAGCAGGCAAGCGGGTCCCCTCGGTAGTCTGAGCTACCAGTTTTCCCGTAGCGGTCAGAACCGGCTGAATCCCACCCCTGGTCGTAACCGAGCCGTCCCTTCCGTTCTTACCTCGTATTTCATGGTGAAGAAGCCATCCCCGCCGATGCCCTCCAGGGCGAAGGCTTGCACGATGGGCCATTTCTCCACCACAAACATGTCAAAGATCTGCAGGTGGCCTGCAAGACACCAAGCGCCATTTTTGTAAAAGAATTTTTGCAACCGTTTCCTCCGCTTACACCCATTCGTTCAGGGACAGATCGAAGTTAAAAGGGATCGGATGGATCTCGGCGGACTGGGACCCTGGGCCCTATCTAACCAAATGAAATTCAACGTAGAGAAAAGTCAAGTCCTACACTTAGGCAAGAAAAACCAAAAGGACACATATAAACTGGGTGAAACCGGGCTTAATAGCAGGGACTGTGAGGGGGACCTTGGAGTCTTACTAGACAACCAATGAAATATGAGCCAAAAGTGTGCGGCAGCAGCCAAAAAAGCCAATGCAATCCTAAGTTGCATTAATAGAGGGAGAGAATCGAGATCAAGTGAACACCACATTCACGTGTCTTTACAGGTAATCCTCAACTTACAACCGTTCATTTAATGACTGTTCAAACTTACAACGGCATTGAAAAAAGTGACATATGACCATTTTTCACACTTACAACCGTTGTAGCGTTCCCCCCCCCCCCGTCACATGATCAAAATTCAGATGCTTGGCAACCGGTTCATTTTTATGACCGTTGCCCTCTCCTGGGGTCATGTGAACTGCTTCTGCGACCTCCTTGTCAGAAGCCAATGGGGAAACCAGGTTCACTTAACAGCCGTGGGACTAACTTAACAAATGCAATGTTTCACTTAGCAACAGTGGCAAGAGAAGTCGTAAAACGGGGCAAAACTCACTTAAGAAATGTTTTACTTAGCAGCATACATTTACGGTCGTAACTGAAGGACTACTGTACACTGTAGAGTTACTCAGAAACCTACCAAGTTCTGCTTTCTTGTTTTAAATGTTCATTAAAAAGATAAATAAACATCAGAGTGCACCCAGTGTGAATACTTTGAGACAACCCAGGAGCAAAATACAGTAAACAGGTTGGTCTTTCAAATAGTGGTTTATCTACAAGGAGAATAGCTTGACTCCCTCTTCTTTGTGGCAGCCCCGAGATATTGAAACTCTGCTATCATGTCTCCCCTAGTCCTTCTCTTCATTCAACTAGACATCCCCAGTTCCTGCAACCGTTCTTCATATGTTTTAGCCTCCAGTCCCTTAATCCTCTTTGTAATGTTTATCATTACCCTGACAATAAATGACCAGAGTCTTGCAAATTTGTTGCATCAGTTTTGGCTAGTCTCAGTAACCCGTTCTCCCCCCTCCAACACACACACACACACACACACACACACACACCACTTCACAATCCCTGCGAAGGCTGCTCTGCTTAAGATCCTGGCATCCCATTGTTAACAGGAAATCAAGATTCTTTTCTGTTCTAAAAAAGAAAGCTACATTATTATTATCATCATCATCATAAATGAATCTGTTCTTTCCTCCCATAAAAAGAGGATTAAAACGCTGCTGGTGCAAAGCACAAGGGATCACTTGTGTTTCATTTTTACAGGGTGTGATTAACGCAAATTAGGCAGGAGCTCAAATTGCTCGCTTTGGAGACATTGCGGGTGTGATTTTCCTTCGAGGGCCGCTCAGATGAAGGCCAAAAATCCAGATGGGAAAAAAGTTAAGAGAGGCAGTCCTTGAATTACGTCTACAGTTGAGGCCCAACATTTCTGCTGCTAAGCGAGACGGTTGTTAAGTGAGTTTTGCTCCATTTCACAACCTTTCTGGCCACGGTTGTGAAGTGAGCAACCCGGTTGTTAAGTGAATCTGACTTCCCTGTTGAGTTTGCTTGTCAGAAGGTTGCAAAAGGAGATGATCACTTGACACACACACACACACACACACAAGTACAAGTACATGCCAGTTGCCAAGCCTTTGAATTTTGATCAAGTGACCACGGGGATGCTACAAAGGTCGTGACTGCGAAAAATGGTCATAACTCGCTTTTGGCAGTGCCGTAGTAACTAAATTGTTAAGTTAAATTATGAAATTATTTCACCATCGGGCAGAAGACATCAAAGCATGGCCAGCCGAACTAATCAGTTTAAAAATAGTTTCTATCCTTGGGCTAACAGACTCTTAAACACAACCACAAGCGTTCTACGCACCCGTGGAAATGTAGGACTAGTTTTTCTTTTTCTTTCTTTTTTTTCCTAATTATTTGCATAGGGATTACCGTATTTTTTGGAGTAAAAGACGCACCAAGGTTTTGAAGAGGTAAATTAAAAAAAAAAAGTTTCTGCACTCTGCAGACCTCACAAAAATGGCCCGTTTTTTGCGAAAATGGGCCCTTTTTTTTCACAAAAAAGGGCATGAATAGCCTTTAGGAGGCTTATAGGGTGCTCCTGGGGGGGAAGGGGCAAAAATGAGCAAAAAATGACCCATTTTTCACAAAAACAGGCCCGTTTTCTGTCAAAAAAATTGTATGCATAGCCTTTAGGAGGCTTATAGAGTGCTCCTGTGGGCTGGAGGGGGGGGGGCAAAAACAAGCAAACAAAGGCGCCCTTTTTGCTCATTTCTGCCCTCCCCAGACCCCAGGAGCTCCCTGAAAGCCTCCTAAAGGCTCTGCATGGCCATTTTGATGAAGGGGATGGGGTTTCGGGAGGCCAAAAATGCTGTATTCAATGTATAAGACGCACCCAGATTTTCAGCCTCTTTTTTGAGGGAAAAGGGCGCGTCTTATACTCCGAAAAATACGGTACTCTTTACACTATTTACGTTGTTTGTATTGTTTGTCACGGATTGCACCAGTGAGGCTAAAACCAATTTCGGTGCATGCATGATGTACAATGACAATAAAGGCTATACTGCTAAATGTACCGTTGTAAGTCGAGGACGGTCTGATTTCAAAGAATTGGGTTTTTCTCAAACCTACCTTGGGAGCTGAAGGGAATGCCGATCCGGCTGCAATCTCGAACCATATCCACAAAGCTGGAAATTTTAAATTCTTCAGCCGACTCTTCATCTTCATACTAATAAAACAACAAGAAGGGAAGAATCTTTGGAAAATAAAGAGTGTAAGTCAGCTTTCGTGCCTAAGATGGGACTAGAACTCTCCGTCTCCTGGTGACTGAGCCAAATTCACCTCGCCAGCTTTCATGCCTAAGATGGGACTAGAACTCATCACCTCCTGGTGACTGACCCAAAGCCACCCAGCTGGCTTTCATAGCTAAGGCGGAACTAGAATTCCCAGTCTCGTAGTGATTAGTCCAAAGCCACCCAGATGACTTTCATACCTAAGGTGGAACTAGAACTCATCATCTCCTGGTAATTGACCCAAAGTCACCCTGCCAGGTTTCATGCCTAAGGCAGGACTAGAACTCACCACCTCCTGGTGATTGGCCAAAACACAGCCAGTTGGCTTTCATGGCTAAAGTGGGACTAGAACTCCCAGTCTCCTAGCGATTAGCCCCAAAGTCACTCAGCTGGCTTTTATACCTATGGTGGAACTAGAATTAGGCCATCACCTTAACTACTACACCAAACTTTCTCTCTCTCTCTCTTTCTACTGGGTGGAATATGCCCAGCAAGCCATTTTCTGCCCCAAAGTAAAAAAATACTTGTGCAAGCCCTCGAAAGCTAGTTCGTGGCGAATTACGAAAAGGACGCCTTCGTTCCTGCCGCTCTCAGATCGCGCCATTCTCCCTGCTTTCAAAGCAGCAAATTTCCTGCCAGAGACACACAGCTTAACGCGAGCCTTTTCCTTTTCCAAAGAAAACCAAGCCAACAAAAGGAAACGGGCCTAAAATCCAGCTTCTGCACATTTCCCAAAGCCCAAACACTGGACGGTGAACTCCGCCAAGCTCGTTGCTTTGTTTTTTTAAAAAAAAGGATTTTACAGAATTTCTTGAAAGGAGGACGATAAAATGAGCAGAGCCTTGGCACTCTTGAATGGGGGGGGCGTGCCGAAGAGGCTGTTTGTGATTTTTCAGAAGGGTTTTTCATAAACCCTCTCCAATTTAAAATCCACGCCTATTGTGCTCGGCTGCATGGATGCCAAATTCGCTTTATGGCGCTCCTGGCATTTCGTTATCCAAGGCAGCTCCCGCTTTGGGTTGATGGCGCACGAGGTCGGAAAAGGAACGGAATACAAAAGAAGGGCAGAAACAAGCTTGGGACCCAAAATTGGGCATTTTAAAAGCCCGGGGGGACGGACGGACGCCAACTCCCCCTGCGAACGCATCAAACATCTCCAAAATGAAAGATGCCGATGGCAGAGAAGGAAGCCGGCTGGAGAGCATTGGGAAAGCAGAAACTTGGCGGGCCAAGAGACGAGGCTGGATGGATCTATGACACTGTGGAATTATAGAATACGAGCTGATAATCTGGCGTGGCCCAGGTATTTATTTATCCTAATTCTGTATTAGACAGGAAAAGCCCCGATTTTGTTGAAAATGTCCGAACCAAATGTTATTTCTAATGTTGGGTTTCCCCCCCTTACCAGAGGGAGCCCCCTTGTGGAGTACTGTGAAGCCATTACCATGGCAATTCCGCTGCGCTGTACAGTAGAAGCCATTTTACGGCAGCACGGTAGAAGCCATTTTAAGGCACAACAGGCTGCATCTTAACAGAACACACTGTTCTCTGTGTTAGGCAGAGGCAGAAGTAAGGTCTCCTGCTTGGGCCTGGGGTTGGACTAGATGACCTGCAAGGTCCCTTCCAACTCTGTTAATCCGTTAATTTCTCAACCTTGGCAATGCTAAGATGTGTGGACTTCAACTCCCAGAATTCCCCCGCCAGCCAGCTGAAATCCGGCGCAGGAAGTCCCAAACTTTCACACTCCGCGGCCCCCCATTGCTCCTCGATTTGTGGCTCATTCGCTAACCTCGGTTTCCGTCAGGCAGTGGAAATGCAGGTTTCTCCAAAACGCCACATAGGGCAAAAGGTAATTGTAGTTGACAGGGTTGCAGTAGAGATGGACGCTGTCTGGCTTAACCAGCAGGATCACGTCTGCAAAACAAGGGGTCGTAAGAAAAGGACTCATTAGAAGTGGGGAAACGCCGGCATTCATCGGAGACCAGGAACAGAGGTTCATACCACCCCGTGGGGGGAGCAGCTCCCTCTTACCATCGAGGACTTCTTCAGGGAATCCTGATCTCTCAAACTCGTTGTTGTTCTGGCTGTACAAACCGAAGAGGAGATAGTTGGCGAGTTCCCGGCATCCTTCATTGTACCGACTATCAATTCCTGCAACAACAACAAAAAAAGGACATTTGGAAAATTAGAGATGTTATTTGTTGTTTGGGTTCGGGGGGGGGAGGGGGGTGACCGCTCAGAAAGTACCAAGAGAAGAGAATATTTGCAGGGTTGAACCTGGGGGGGGGGGGGGCTTGGTGATCTCTGAGCTTGGGTGCTTTCTTGCAGACGTTTCGTGACCCAACTGGGTAACATTATCAGTGTCAGAAACTAGGAAACAGCCTAATCAAGAGTTGTAAGCAGCCTGATCAAGGAACCAGCTATATATGAAGAGAGTAGACCTTGCTCCCTTGTAGCACTGATGATGTTACCTAGTTGGGTCATGAGATGTCTGTAAGAAAACCACCAAGCTTAGAGTGCACCAAGGGCCCCACAGTCCTAAGTTCTCCTCCTTTCTGTAAACCCCATCCCCTTCTAACACTGATGATATTCCCTAGTTGGGTCATGAGAGGTCTGTAAGTAAATCACCAAGCTCAGAGAGCTCCAAGGACCCTACATTCCCCCCCTCCCCCTCCTCTTTGCCTTCTATTTCTCCTTCTCCTCCTCCTCTCTGCAAATCCCGCTTCCTTCTAACACTGATGATGTTACCTAGTTGGGTCATGAAACGTCTGCAAGAAAACCACCAAATTCAGAGAGCACCAAAGACCCCACAGTCCTCCTCCTCCTTTTCCTTTCATTTCTCCTTCTCCTCCTCCTCTCTGCAAATCCCGCTCCCTAATAGCGCTGAAGATGTTACCTAGCTGGGTCATGAAACATCTGCAAGCAAACCACCAGGCCCTGAGAGCACTAAGGACCCCACAGTCCTTTTCCTCCTTTTCCTTTTCCTCTTCCTCCTCTTTTCCTCCTCCCCCCATTCCTGCAAACCCACCTTCCTTCTAGCACTGATGATGTTACCAAGTTGGGTCATGAAACGTCTGCAAGAAAACCACCAAGCTCAGAGGGCACCAAGGACCCCACAGCTCAAACCTGAGCTACAAGTATTCCCTTCTACTGGTTGCAGCTGTCCTTCCTCTCACGCCTCTCCTTTCAGTAGCAGCTACTCAAATATATGCCAGTTGTCACTTGAGCCTAGGAATGCGGAAACAGCTGGAAGTGCAAGGATTGCTTTTAAGTTATTATTTTTTCCCAATGCTGTTAAAACTTTTTAAGATGTGTGGATGTCAACTCCCAGAATGTCCCAGCTAGGCCTGGGGAATGACCCTTCACGTTGTCCACGTTTCCAACATAAATCTGAAATGCCCTCACACCTTCTAGATAGTTTTCCTGCCGTTCTATATACCCTTTTGAAGAAATTCTAAAATTTTAACACATCAACTTCGTTCGACCGAATGCTTTTCCACAGCTCCAAGAAGTCCACATTTCTTAGCAACATAGGCAATGGTGGGATTCAAATAATTTAACAACCGGTTCTCTGCCCTAAACACTGGGCGGGCGGGCGGGCGTGGCATGCTGGAGCATGGGCAGGGGGTGTGACAGGCAGCACTCAGACTCCTACCCCCCCCCCCGGGAGCAAAAACGGGCCATGGTGGGATGGGGGGCTGCGCCGCACCCCTCCATGCCCCGTTTTGGGCCTAGTAGGCCTCCCTGCAGCTTCTTGGGAGCAAAAACGGGCCATGGAGGCGGCGGGGTGCACACATGCCTTGTTTTAGGCCTAGTAGGCCTCCCTGCAGCCTTCTGGGCACAAAAACGGGCCACAGGGGCCACGCCACACACCCCGCGACCCATTTTGGGCCTAGTAGGTTTCCTTGCAGTCTCCTGGGAGCAAAAACGGGCCACGGAGGGAAGGGCGCATGCCACTCCTCCCATGCCTCGTTTTAGGCCTAGTAGACCTCCCTGTAGACTCCTGGGAGCATTTGGGGGCCGCGCCACACCACACCCCTCCCGTGCCTCGTTTTGGGCCTAGTAGACCTCCCTGCAGCCTTCTGGGAGCAAAAATGGGCTTGGGGGGGAGGCGCCATTTTGGGCCTAGTAGGCCTTCCTGCAGCCTCCCCAAAGCATTAGCAGGCCGCAGGAGGGCGGAGCCACACCGGACCCCTCCCGCACCCCATTTTAGGCCTAGTAGGTCTGCAGCCTCCTAGGAGCAAAAAAGTGGGGTATGTGTGTAGAGGGGGGGGGAACTCCTGGAAGGGGCGAGGCCAGCCAGCAATTTAACAACCGGTTCGTTCGAACCAGCCCGCACCGGATGAATCCCACCACTGAATATAGAGGATATTTCTATTTTGCCATTCTAGATATGACGTATTGATCTTAGCCGCTCTGGATAGGATTGTTTGTTTGTTTGTTTTATTGGATTTATATGCCGCCCTTCTCCCAAAGGACTCATGATGCAACTTAGCAATTTAAAAGATGGTTTCGGGATATCTCTCCTTTAGGAAAACCAGCGGGTAACATCGAATGGAGGAGCCAGCAGAATTAATTGCGGGTGGGGTTTGGCATGAAGTTTACACCTTGCAAAGGTAGCTGGTGTCAGCAGGATGCGTTTCCACCCCACCTACGGTGCCAGAGCGTTTTAATTTGCTTCCGTGAGTTCAGAGTGACTTCCACCCAAAAGGTGTTATCAATGAGACGCGGAATATTTCAGTGCAACAATGATTCCACCAAGCAGCCAAATTAGAGACGCCGATCCGACTTTGATACCTGTTGCAATTTGTTTGTTGGAACCTCAAATGTGGCACCTTGGAAATATGGTGCCGTTTGATTTCCCAGTTAATAAAGTGCGTAAGATTGTTGTCCAGAGGAACTACCCCTCTCCATTCTGGACCAGTTACTGTTCCTTCATCTGGAGGGGGTTTTAAGTAGAACAAGAAATTTGCAATTTTCCTTGATGGCGGAGCAGAAATATCCAAGAACTCCAAAAAAAGGATGGGCAATAATTTCTTCTCCCGATCCCAGAAAAACCTAGAACCAAAACTGATCCCGCCTTAAGAAATTTCATTTCATTTCTTTGTTTGTATCACGCCTTTATTATTCTCACAAACAACGCAGCAAACATATTCCATACATCTTCCTCCTCGTGTTTTCCCCATCACAACAACCCTACGAGGTGGGCTGAGAGCAAGAGACTGATCCAAAGTCACCCAGCTGGCATTCTTGTTTAAAACAGGGCTAGAACTCACCATCTCCTAGTGCTCTGCCCTAAGTCACCAACTGGGTTACGTGCCTAACACAGGGCGGAACTCACCATCTGTTCATGCCAAAGGCAGGACTAGAACTCCCTGTCCCCTGGTGATTGGCCCAAAGTCACCCAGTCGGATTTCATGCCCGAGATAGGACTAGAACTCACTGTCTCCTGGTGATTGGCCCAAAGTCACCCAGTCAGATTTCATGCCCGAGATAGGACTAGAACTCACTGTCTCCTGGTGATTGGCCCAAAGTCACCCAGTCGGATTTCATGCCCGAGATAGGACTAGAACTCACTGTCTCCTGGTGATTGGCCCAAAGTCACCCAGTCGGATTTCATGCCCGAGATAGGACTAGAACTCACTGTCTCCTGGTGATTGGCTCAAAGTCACCCAGTTGAATTGTTTACGTTCATTTGTTGTTATAGAAATGGCCAGTTTATATTATTATGGAAAAGTCAGAAAGTTGAAGTTAATGCTTTATTCTACTGCAGGGGTGTCCAAACTTGGGAACTTTAAGACTTGTGGACTTCAACTCCCAGAATTCCCCAGCCAGCTTTGGACACCCCTGATCTACTGCAACAAAGGGAGTCAATGCTTTTTTCCCCTTTCCCCCTTTTCTTCTTTCCCCTCCCCCTCCCCACTGTGCCCTACTATTTGCTTGAGTATTTTCCTATTTTATTATATCGTTTAATAAAGTTTTTTAAAGTATGCAAAGCTAAACGAAAACGGTACATATCCAGAGCTGAAGGTCCTTTACCGACAAGGAAGGAAGGAAGGAAGGAAGGAAGGAAGGGAGGGAGGGAGGGAGGGAGGGAGGGAGGGAGGAAGAAGGAAGGAGGAAGGAAGGAAGGAAGGAGGAAGGAGGGAGGGAGGGAGGGAGGGAGGGAGGGAGGGAGGAAGAAGGAAGGAGGAAGGAAGGAAGGAAGGAGGAAGGAGGGAAGGAGGGAGGGAGGGAGGGAGGAAGGAAGGGAGGGAGGGAGGGAGGGAGGGAGGGAGGGAGGGAGAAGGAAGGAGGAAGGAAGGAAGGAAGGAGGAAGGAAGGGAGGGAGGGAGGGAGGGAGGGAGGGAGGAAGAAGGAAGGAGGAAGGAAGGAAGGAAGGAGGAAGGAGGGAGGGAGGGAGGGAGGGAGGGAGGGAGGAAGGAAGGAAGGAAGGAAGAAAGGAAGGAAGGAAGGAAGGAAAGAAGGAAGGGTTTAAAATCTTCCAAAGGAGGTTCAGAGGGGGCCAGGGCAATTGCACAACCCCTCCCACTGGGCCAGGGCAAAGCCTCTTAAGAGGGGTCCCGGTTGGGAGGATTAGGCCTGGGGGAGCATCTGGGAGGGAGGGGCAGGCGAGCCTCCTTCTCCGTGGGGTGAGGCAGGGATAAAGCTCCGGGGCTGCCAAGATATCCAAGCCAGGATCAGAATTATGTCTGGGGAAAGTAGGGCAAGAAAAGGAGGTTTCAAAGTTAAAGAGTTCACAGATGGGGTTTTTTTTTTTTAAATACCCACAACGCCCGGCTGATTTTTAGACATGTCAGAACAACGTTAAATGCTGTCAGCGTTTCAGTAATAAATTTTCTTCCCACCTTCCATCTGGCACCCCGTTCTTGGCCCAAGTTCTGCCTTCGTTTCATTTCCACCAGCTGGAGAGACAGTTTTGCCTAGTGGTTAAGGCACCAGGCTAGGAAGGAGGAGACAGTGAGTTCTAGTTTCTGCCTTAACCATGAAAGTTGGCTGGGTGACTTTGGGCCAGTCACCAGGTGACAGTGAGTTCTAGTACTGCATTAACCATAAAAGCTGGCTGGGTGACTTTGGGCCAGTCACCAGGAGATAGTGAGTTCTAGTCCTGCCTTAACCATGAAAGCTGGCTGGATGACTTTGGCCCGGTTACCAGGAGACAGGGAGTTCTAGTCCTGCCTTAACCGTGAAAGCCAGCTAAGTGACTTTGGGCCAGTCACCAGGTGACGGTGAGTTCTAGTCCTGCCTTAGCCCTGAAAGCTGGCTGGGTGACTTTGGGCCTATGACCAGGAGATGGCGAGTTCTAGTCCTGCCTTAACCATGACAGCCAGCTCCAGATTTAGAGACAAAGCTCCCAGGGAGGCTAAAGGAGACAGAGCAGCTGCATTACAGGTAGTCCCCGACTTACAACAGTTCATTTAGTGACTGTTTGCAGTCACAAAAACGCAGCTTATGACCATTTTTCAAACCTACGACCATTGCAGCATCCCCATGGCCATGTAATCAAAATTCAGGTACTTGGCAACTCATATTTATGACCGTTGCAGCGTCTCGGAGAAGGGGGGGGGGTGTTGTGTGATTCTCTTCTGTGATCTTCTGACAAGAAAGCCAATGAGATTCACTTAACTGTCATGTTGCTAACTTAACAATTAAAAGTGATTCACTTAACAAATGTGGCAAAAAAAGGGCAGCTGCCTTTCATGCTTAAGGCGAGACTAGAACTCACCGTCTCCTGGTGACTGGCCCAAAACAACCCAGCCACCTTTCATGCCTAAAACGGGACTAGAACTCCCTGTCTCCCAGATTCTAGCTTGGTGTCTTAACCACTGGAACCAAATCGGCTCCCTTTCGCCTCGTTCTTTGCAAAAAATCTCACCCTGACTCAAGGAAGACCTGCACAGCCAACGGCTCATGTCCATTTAACCCAGGGGTGTCCAAACTTGGGAACTTTAAGACTTGGGGACTTCAACTCCCAGAATTCCCCAGCCAGCCATGCTGGCTGGGGAATTCTGGGAGTTGAAGTCCACAAGTCTTAAAGTTCCCAAGTTTGGACACCCCTGATTTAACCCAATTTCTGACTCCCTCCACAGTTTCAGGCCAAAGCAAGGCTGTTTAATCCTGCACTGTCTGTCTTCTTCGGGGAGAAAGCTGGAGACAGAGGCCGAAAGAGTCCAGGATGAGAGAATTATAAATTCTATAAAAAGCAGCCACCTTCTCTAAGAGAAGTAGCTTGGCGCACACATACACACACACACACACAGAGTGTCAATGCATGTGAAGGATGAAAAGAACTTACCCAAAATGCAGAGGATGCCATCTGGCTGGGACTTGTTGCTCTCCGTCAGAATGTTTTGAATTTGTCGAAGTCGGCTGCAACTGGGAAGAGAAAGAGGGGACAAGAATTAAGAGGCCCCAGTGGGAGAGGAAGAAGCCGAGTTGTTTTATGCAGGATTGGCAAAGCGAAGAGTAAACCCCCCCCCCTTTTTTTTTCTTTTTCTTTTTGGCTTTCTGCAGTTTTGCAAAATGCTATAGAAACAGAACAGGATTTGAAAGAAAAAAATAGAATTGAATTGAACTGAATTCAAAATAGGATAGAATGCAGAATAGAATTAGAAATCACAGAACAGAATAGAAATAAGAATGAAAATATAGAATAGAATAGAATTAGAAAGAATAGTATAGAATGCAGAATAGAATAAATACTGGAGAATAGAATAGAATGCAGAATAGAATAGAATAGAATTAGAAAGAATAGAATTGAAATGAACTGAATTGAATTCAAAATAAAATAGAATATAGAATAGAATAGAATTAGAAAGAACAGAACAGAATAGAAATAAGAATGAAAAAATAGAATAGAATAGAAAGAACAGAACAGAACAGAATTCAAAATAGAATACGATTTAGTAGAATAGACTAGAATTAGAAAGAATAGACTAGAATAGAATGCAGAATAGAATAGAATAGTTGGAAGGGACCCCGGAGGTCTTCTAGTCTAACCCCCTACTCAGGCAGGAAAATCGGCTAGGCCATTTCAGACAAAGTATATAATTTCAGTCAATGGCTACTTAAGGAGTGTTATGATCTCCACTATCATACATGTAGTCCATGATTTACGGCCACCACCGAGCCCCAAATTTCTGTTGTTAAGCGAGGTGAGGGTTAAATGAATTGTTTGCCCCATTTAATGACTTCCCTCTGCTTATAGTTGCTAAGTGAATCACTGCGAGATTCCGTTAGGGACAGGGTGGTGAAGTGAACCTGGCTTCCCTGTGGACTTGGCTTGACAGAAAGTCGTAAAAACGAATCGTGTGAACCCGGGACATGGCAATCGTCATAACTATGAGTCGGTGGACAAGCGTCAACCAATTTTGAACGTGACCGTGGGGATGCTGCATTCTGGACCAGCTGGAGTCTCCGGGTGCTCTTCAAGGGCAGCCCCATGTAGAGAGCATTACAGTAGTCCAGGCGAGAGACTATACTGTCTATGCTTTCTAATATGACTGTTGAACTTACTTCCTCCCTCCGTCTTTTCCCCTCCTTTCCTCCCTCCCTCCCTTTCCTCTTCCTCTTTCCCTTTCCACTTTTCCTTCCATTCTTCCTTCCTCCCATCCTCGTCTCTGTCTCCCTCCCTCCCTCCCTGAGATTCATCTCAAAAATACCATTTTACACTCCTTGAGGCCCTTAACTGGAAGCACTTTGTTAATTAAGAATTCCATAGACCAAGGTAGTCCTTGACCTACGACCATTCATTTAGTGACCAAAGTTACAACAGCCCCGAAAAAATGAACTTACAATCATTGTTCACGATGTTTGTAGCACCCCCACGAACAGGTGTTCAAAATCCAGATGCATGGCAACTGACTCATATTAATGACGGTCACAGCGTCATTAATATAGGCATGGGAGGGGGTGTCACGCGATCTCCTTTTGCGACCTGCTAACCAGCAAAATCCGTGGGGAAGCCAGATTCGCTTAACAACCATGGGACGAACTTATCAGCCGCCGTGATTCACTTAACCAAGAAAAGTCGTAAAACGGTGCAAAAAGTCGCTTTAAAAAAGCGTCTCACTGAACCACAGAAATTTCGGGCTGATTGGTGGTCGTAAGTCGAGGACTCCCTGCATTTTGCTGCTGACTTTTGCAACCGTTATTTCTTTTTCTTATTTTTCTTTTAAAAAAAAAAGTTTTTTATTAAACGCAAATTAAAACCTTGGACACTGTGTTAACTGTCCTGGCAAAGTCTTTGCCACACATACAAAGATACAAAAGTTATGCAGGATAAGCACCGTTCTTATTTACAATTTACAATACTATTCAGTATTTACAAATATAAAAAGATCGTATCTCCAACCAATGATGCTTTGTTTTTAATCTTATACATTTGCACTGTTGTAGTTTCATGCATAATTCTAATCTCTATTCTATAAATCTTAGCCGTTGCTTATTTTGGGTCTTTCCTTTTTTTGTTCCAACCATCGATAACATTTGTCCCAGATCTTATAATATTCTTGAAACCGCTATTTCTGTTCTGACAGCCAGCCAGGGATTTTTTATAGCTTGGGTGCCAAATTCCAGCCGACATCACCGACTCAGGGCAAATGTATTGTATCTCCCACGCAGGAGAAAAACAACCCTTAGAGAGCCAGGAAATATGAAGTTTTCTGCAGGGACTGGGCCTGCTTCCTCTCCCCCTGCTCCCTTTCAGTTGAAAAGCACCGTCAAATTAAACGAAGAATAAATAAAAGGGGGGAAGAGTAGAGAAGAAGGGCAGAAAATGTCAAAAGAGGCTCCAGCAGATATGTAGGAAAATGACTTGAGAGCAATTCCTCTGGACAGAAATCTCGGAGCGAGCCGAGAAAGGGTGACTCATTTCCTTAGGGTTATTTTTATACGTTCTCAGAAGTAAATTTGAGTCGGCGATTAGAAATTTTAAATTTCAAAATTGCAAAGAGAGCTGGCAGCAGACTCGGACAGTGAGGAGGGTTGGGGAGGAACATGGGCCAGTCCTTGGAGTTTCCCCACGTTTTTCATGTCGGAGGCCCATTTTTCCGTTTTGCATTTTATTCTTGTCGATCAAACAACATAATTCTGTATATATAACTATGCAAAGTATAGCCGAATAAAAATGGGTAAAAGTAAAAAAAAAAAAAGACACTTAAAAAAAAAACAATCTCTCATTCAAATCAAGGACTATCTCTACTCTGAAGGTGCAGAATATATATATATATATATATATATATATATTTGCTAGCCAAGCTCCTTCCAAACTCAGCTTCTGCTTCCGTTTTGTGGCCATCTTCATCTCCAGCTTCAGGTCTTGTTGGAGTGTCCAGAAGTGATTCCTGGGGTATTCATGTGATACGGTCAAAAGAGTCAAGATGGCGGCCCACAACTCTGCGGTCTGTTGTGGACTGCCAGCAACCAGCGGAGCTGGCGGCAGATTCGGAGAGTGAGGAGGTTGGGGAGGAACCTGGGCCAGTCCTGGAGTCTGGGGAAGGCTCTGATGAGGGCTCTGTGTCAGAGGCAGAGATGGGGCCAGGGCCGTCCGACAGTTATCAGCTGCCTTCGGAGTCGGAAATCAGTGAGGCAGAAGAACAGCTGGAGCCTGTTCCCAGTGTGCGCATGCGCAGAGTTGCCAGATGAAGGGAATAGCTAAAGAACAGGGGTTGACTTGGGAGTAAGGCCACAGGCGGACGATGAATGGCCCCTCCCAGAGGAAATAAAAGAGGAGCGAAAGGGGAGTGGAGTTTGCAGGAGACAATCAGTTCGCTTCATTGGTTCGTGACTCTCCGAGACTCCTTGCTTAAGTTTTGCAGATATCAGCCTGGCAGCTCTCCAAGGCAGAGAAGGTCTGTAACCGTAAATCCTCTCTTGAAAGACTTTGCTGGATGCGAATGAGCAGAATTCATAGTCAATTAATAAAAGGGGTTTTCGTGGAGACAAGGAGTTGGCTTCAGGCTCTTATAAATTAAAGGGGTGTGGAGTTTGCAGGAGACAATTAGTTCGCTTAATTAGTGTGAAGATTTGTTTGTGACTCTCAGAGACTCCTTGCCAAGTATTTCCTTGTACAACATTGCATTTGGAAGATATGAGCCTGGCAGCCCTCCAAGCCTGATAAGGTCTGTGGTTGTCAATTCACCCTTGAAAGACTGTTTGCCGGGACTTTGCTGGATGTGAAGGAGAGGAATTCACATCAGCTTCATAAAAAGGGGTTTTGTCGGGAGAAGGAGAAGCCTCGGTTAACGGCTTTTATTGGTAGTCCTTACAATACTTTGCTTTAGTGACTGCTCAAAGTTACAACGGCACGGAAAAGAAGTGACCGATCACCATTTTTTCACAGCAACCACACACAGTCATCGAGATCAAAATTCAGAGCCTTGGCAAATGTTTCATACTTATGACGGTCGCAGTGTCCCAAGGTCAGACAATCCCCTTTTGACATGCAAAGTCAATGAGGAAGGCAGATTCAATGAACAACCTGGGTGACCAACTTAACAACCGCCGTGATTCACTGAACAACGGCGGCAAGAAACATCGTAAAATGGGGCAAAACTCACTTAACTGTCTTACTCAAGAATTTTGGGGCACAACAGAGGTCGTAAGTTGAGAACCTCTATATACAAAAAGCAGCTGTTGTGGCAGTTATCTTCTTTCTTTCCTTTCCTTCCTTTCTGTTTTTCTTTCTTGTCTTCCTTCCTATCTTTCTTCCTTCCTCTTCTTTTTCTTTGTTTCCTGTCTTCCTTCCTTCCTTTCCTTCTCTACATTCCTTCATTCCTTTCTTTCTTTCCTGTTTTCCCATGTTTCTTTCTTTGTCTTCCTTCCTTCCACTCTCTACATTTCTTCCTTCCTCTTTCTTTCCTGTCTTCCCATGTTTCTTTCTTCCTTCCTTTATTCCTTCCTTCCTTCCCTCCTTTCCTCACTGTCAGTGCTTCCTTCCTTCCTTTTCCTCCCTTTTTCTTTCTTTTCTTTCTTTTCTTTCTTCCCTCCTTTCCTCCATCTGCTTCCTTCCTTCCTTTTCCACCCTTTCTTTCTTTTTTTCTTTCTTTCATTCTTTCTTTGCCTCCGCTCTGTTCATTTCCTACCCCACCAGCCTCGCCTGCACACAACCCTCCTCACAAAGCCCCCCCCCAGCCCCCCAAGACAATAGGCTCTTCTAAGCTGTGGAATGTGACAAATTCTTGGGGCTGAAATCTTCTTTCCCAGCATGCTTGAAAGGCCCCTGGGCTTCTAAGCCAAGCAGAGGTTCCCCAAATAGAGATAATCTTTGACCTACAACCACCATGGGGACTATTTACGTGGCTGAGGGAGGCCTTTGTTAAGGGTGCCGCGCCCTGTTTTATGACCTTTTATTGCCAAGGTGAGGAGAAGAGCTATGCTTAGATTTTTACAGGGAGTCCTTGATTTAACGACGCACCCGAGCCCAAAATTCCTGTTGCCAAGCAAGGCGGTTGAGTGACGTTTGCCCCATTGGTGACCTTCCTTGCCACGGTTGCTAAGCAAATCACTGCAGCTGTTAAGTGAATCACGCGGCCGTTAAGCGAATCTGGCTTCCCACGCCCCACCCCCAATTGATTTTCCTTGGGGGAAGCCAGCTGGGAAATGGCGATCACGGGACTCTGGGACTTTGTCACCCGTCATAAATACGTGCCAGGGGTGGGTTGCTGCCATTTTTACTACGCAATGCGCTTGCATGCGCCCGCTGTTCAATGTAAATTATTCTTCATGCATGCACAGAACAATTTACAGTGAATTGTGCACGCGCAGTCACGAAAAACCAAAATGGCGGTGGCCCAATGGCTGCGAGGCAACCAATTCTGGGGCGTGGCATGCCTGGGTCACTGACGGCTCTGCAGCCCAGGCCTGAATTCCGCTACCGGTTCAACCGAATCGGCAGCAACCCAACTCTGATACATGCCCAAGCGCCTGAATTTTCTTCCTGTGATTGCAACGGTGCGGAAACGGTTGTAAGTGCGAGGACCGATCCTAAAGTCACTTTTTTTCGCCGCCCTCGTCACTCCGAACTATTGCTAAACAAATGTTTGGAGACCGAGGACTACCAGTAATGCAAATTGGCTGTGCTGCAGGGGATATGCACGCATGCACACAGCACCCTCACCCAAAGAAATATGAGCTTCTCTGTCCTTGGTGCCTTGGGGACAAGGTTACCCAACAACCCAAGATCCTTACGTTGCTGGGTTTAGTTACACACATTCCTCAGAATTTATGTTGCATTCTTCTCCTTTGAGGACTGGTAGATATTAAGCCGGTAGTTGAGAAAATGTATTAAGTTACCTGTCACCTTGGCAAGCAAAATTTGCCCTTCCATGCAAATAGAGAGAGAGATTAAAAAAAAAAAGCAGAAAGACCAAGAAATTAAAAAGCAGGTACAAAACCGGAGAATGAATAAAAGGCAGAAATACAAAATAGACTGTAGACCAAAATAGTAGGAATTAAAAGGATATAAGATGATATAGAATTGATAGAAAAGATATATGAAAATATGTATAGGTAGGTAGGTAGGTAGGTAGGTAGGTAGGTAGGTAGGTAGTAGGTAAGGTAGGTAGGTAGGTAGGTAGGTAGGTAGGTAGGTAGGTAGGTACATAGATAGATAGATAGATAGATAGATAGATAGATAGATAGATAGATAGATAGATAGATAGATAGATAGATAGATAGATAGATAGATTTGGAAATATAAGATTTATATGTACAGATAAAAGGAACACGCAGGTAAACGAAGTATAATGTGTTGCAAAGATGTTGTGTTTGCATAAACAAAATAAAATATTTCCTTTTAAAAAAGGAAGAGAATTATGACCAAAGGCTGCAGTAGATTTCTCTGGAGATCACAAGGGGGAAGTCCAACCTGGGCCACTTTTAAAAGACGTACCGACGTCAACTCCCAGAATTCCCCCCCCCCTCAGCCTGCTTCTCCAAAATAACCCACAATGAAAGCCTCATCGCACGCCAATCTTTTTTTTTTTTCCAGGCTTGCATTTTCGGCTGCTGTTTTTCCTTAGGCCGTCAACGACGACGACAACAACAAAAGAAACTCCTTGTCTGGTTGCCAAGCACCCCAATTTTGATCCTGTGAGTGTAGGAAGGCTGCGTGATGGTTGTAAGTATGAGGACTTGTCACGAGATCCTTTTTCCCCCCCCAATTGTGATTTCGAAGGGTTGCTGAACAAAATGGCTGTGAGAGACAAAAAAACGAACGACACTACTGCACTACAAAGAACCTGTTAGAATGTAGAATATAGAATAGTTGGAAGGGGCCTTGGAGGTCTTCTAGTCCAACCCCCTGCTCAGGCAGGAAACACTAGTGCAGCACTGACAACTTCTGGAGGCAACTTCCACTGATTGTCCTCATGTCAGGAAATTTCTCCTTAATTCTGGGTTTCTTCTCTCCTTGATTAGTTTCCCCCCATTGCTTCTTGTCCTGTCTTCTGGTGCTTTGCAGAATAGCTTGACTCCCTCTTCTTTGGGGCAGCCCCTGAGATATTGGAAGACTGCTATCATGTCTCCCCTAGTCCTTCTTTCCGTTCAACTAACACATACACAATTCCAGCAACCGTTCTTCATATGTTTTAGCCTCCAGTCCTCTAATCAACTCCTTCCTCTGAAAAACATGCTGTTTTTTCACTCATTTGCTTAGATTCCTGAAATTGCTCCCATCTCTCCTGCAGACTCTCTAGGAGTTCTTTCTAAACTCTATATCTTTTAAGATTTGTGGACTTCAATTCCCAGAATCCCCCAGCCAGCATGGAAAGACCCTTTCTTAGGAAGGGCTCAGGAGAGGAAGCGCTTTTAGCCATTTTTAGGCAGGATTTTATTACTATAAAAGGATGCAGGAAAAAAAACTGGATTTTCACAAGAAGGCCAGATCAATCATCTCTACAGGTAGTCCTCAGGTTATGACAATTGAGCCCAAATTTTCTGCTGCAAAGCAAGACTTTGGTTCAGTAAATTTGAAAGAGGGAGAGGAGGAAGAGGAGAGAGAGGAGGAGGAAGAAGAGGATGAAGGGGAAGAGGAAATTTCCATTGCTAAGCAAGGCAATTATTGAGCTTCCTGCCATTGTACAACCTTTTTTGCTGCAGGTGTTAAGTGAATCACTGCAGTTGTTAAGTGAATCACTGCAGTTGTTAAGTGAATCTGGCTTCCCCACTGACGTGGCTTGTCAGAAGTTCGCAAACGGGGAACACGTGACTCCAGGGCACTGCGACCGTCATAAACATGAGTTGCCAAGTATCACGTGGTCATGGGGATGCTGCAACGGTTGTAAATGTGAAAAACAATGCTAAGTCACTTTTCTCAGCCGTTGTGACGTTGAACGGCCACTAAGTGAACTGTTGCAAGTCGAGGCCTGCCTCCTCCCCCTCCCCACTCCGTTTCTTTAGGGTCTCTTCACAATCAACCCATGGAATAGATCCAGAAGGCGAGCAACTGGCTTAAAGGGATCTACAGCGACGCTCCCAAGTCACCCATATTTAAAAGATGGATCCACACAACAACACCTAACCGGGTCGCTGAGCCAGCTGGCTTCCTGGTTGTGCAACGCACGCCAAAACACAACAATCCAGACAACAAAGTTTGGCTGCAAATCCTCCTCCTCCTCCCCCACCCTGCCCAGGTTTGCAAATGCATCCAATTCCATCTGAAAGGGGGTTGAGCGTGTTGTGGGAACGCAACCCAATTGTCAAATTGCTGGGTTGAATTACACCACCCGTCGCTAATCGGGGCAGCCAGCTTGGACTATTCCAGCCACGGATTTTGATTTTTTTTTTATGGGGGATACAAGATAAAGTTCAATATGGCGGGTGGGGAGGGGGGAGAACCCCAAAGATGCTTCTCTGCAGGGTCATCAGGAGACAGGAGGGGTTGTTTTTTAAGAACCACAGTCATGTCTGCAGACGGGATTTCCTGGTGGTGCCCCATCCACCCCTGACCCCTCCACCTCTGCTAAATTTCAACTTTTTGGGGGAGAGGAAAAGGAGAACCCCAAAAGATGCTTCTCTGCAAAGTCATCATGAAGAGGGACCGCGTGTCAACCTGTTTCCTTGGGATGCCCATCCAGCCCCGCCGCCCCCCCAAAATCTGGATCTCCTGGTGGCCTCCCATCCGAGAACAATCCCCTTGGCCCTCCTGCAGGCTTTGCAGCACTCTTCCCCAGGGGCCAAAACTCTACCCCCCCCGCCCCCACCCTCCCCACGTGCCCCAGACTCCCAGGCCCCGCCCCCTCTCGAGGCCCCGCCCCCCGCCCCACCCGCGGCTCCCCAGGGAGGAGCCGGCCCGGAAGCGTCCGACTCGGGTCAGGGAGCCGTGCGAAGGCGGCGCGTGTACAGCCTCACCTGACGGCGGGCTGGGTGCCCCCTCGGACCTTGGAGCGCCCCCTGCGGGCCGGGGGCGGCAGCAGCACCCGCGGGCTGCGCGAGGAGAGCAGCGCCATTGTCCCTCCGCCGGGCCTGCCGAGTGCTCTGACGGGAGGGGCGGGCCGTACCAACGGATCAGCGGCTGGAGGGAGGGACGAGGGAGGAGCGGCAAAACGCCGTCCTCCGAAGGGCGGGTCCATTTGCCTTCCTCCGATGGCCCCCTCCCTGGCGTCGCCGGAGGACACCCCCACCGCCCGACGCCAAGATGGTACGTCCCAGGAGCAGCTGTTCGCGGGGGGGGGGTGGAAAAAAGGCGAGAGAGAGGGCGAAGGCGTTGCCTTGGCAACTGCAGAGCAGCCGGCCACGCCTCTTAGCGACCCCCCTGTCGGACGCGGAGGAAGCAGGCGGGCCTTAGCAACGCCTCTCTTTCCCCAAGCGGCGCCCTCCGTCATTGGAGACTCCCAGACCCATCCACCCCTTTCCTCTCTATCCAAGACTACAGCTTCCAGGATTCCCAGCCAGCAGGAGCTTTTCACAGATTGGAGAGATGGAATTGGTTAAAACAGCCACTGAGGATAGTTGCAAAGAAGATGCTACGGAGCCGAGTGCGAAGTCTGGAGGAAGGAAGATGGACAGCTGCCTCCCAGGAATGATATATGACTCATATTTTGCAACCTGAAAGGTGGTTGGACTTCCGTTCCCAGAATTCCCCATCCAGCACGGGACTCCCAGGGGATTCTGGGAGTTGAAGTCCAGGCATCTTAATATGGCTGAGATGTTTTAAGCATCATCTGGTTTTAATCTCTCTTGCGGTTTATCTTTCTTGTTAATTTATCATTTAATTATTTGACTGTTTTATTTCTAATTGATATGGTGTTTTTTTCTCTTGTGAGTCACCCAGAGTCACCTATACCAGATGGGCAGTTACATAACCCTATTTCTTTTCCACTTTTAAGTTACAGTTTTTCACATTTCTGACTGAGACATCAATAGTTTAATGCTATTTTTAATGCCATTTTCTAAGAGAAGTTTAAAGAAACTGGACATTCTCACACACATGCAAATATAAATGTAAATATAAAGTTGTAGGAGCTTCATCACTGGAAGCTTTCAAGAAGAGACTGGACTGCCGTCTGTCACAAATGGTGTAGGGTCTCCTGCTTGGGCAGAGGGGTTGGACTAGATGACCTACAAGGTCCCTTCCAACTCTACCCTAAAGCTTAATCTGACGGGATGAGCCAGGTTCTATCAAGTTTTTCTCACGCTCCATTTTCTCCCTTTAAACAAAAGAATCAAACTTTGTAATTTTCTAGGGCTGCATCCCAATAAACCATTTAAGGCTTGAAAAATGATCATCACCCAGGATCTATTTCCAAGGGTGACCCAGAGGCCAGCTTTGCAATTTCTTGCCAGGGAAAGTGGGGGCAGAAAAACCACCTACAGTTTTCTGCTGGATAGAAATTGTTAGATAAAATTGGAAACAGCTGCATAAATCAAGCGTCTCCTGCAGTAGAAAACCCTGGAAATCACCTGGCTGAGCTCTCCCAGGAAAGGAGGAAGCCCCAAACAGCCACATTCAGATGAGAGAAGGAGGATGGAAGATAGGAAGTAAGGAAGGGGGAGAGAGAGAGAGAGAGAGAGAAAGAAAGAAAGAAAGAAAAAAGAAAGGAGGGAAGGAAGGAAAGAGAGAAAGAAAGAAAGAAAGAAAGAAAGAGGAAAAGAAAGAAAAATTGATAGAGTTAGGAAGGAAGGAGAAAGACGTGGGAAGGAAAGAAGAGAAATAGTGAAGGAGAAAGGAAAAGAAGGAAGGAAAGAGAAAAAAGGAAAAGAAAGAAAAAGGAAGGAATGAGAAAGATGGGAGGGAAAAAAGGCAGGAAAGGATTCAAAGAAAGTGAAAGGAAGGAAGGAAAGAAAAAAGAAAAAGAAAGAGGAAGGAAGGAGAAAGATGTAGGAGAGAGGAAAGGAAGGAGAGGAAAATTGAAGGAAAGAGAAAAGGAAGGAAGGAAAGAGAAAGAAAGGAAAGGGAAAGAGACAGGAAGGAGGGAGGAAAGAAAGAAAGATGGAGATAGGAAGGAAGGAGAAAGAGACAGGAGGGAGGAAAAGGAAGGAAGGAGAAAGAGAGAAAGGGTTTCCTCCATTGACTTTGAGCTGCCTTCAAATCTGGAGCTGACCCCATATTTGGGGGCGGGACATTTCAAAATACACTGCTTTGGGTTCAGGTCTTCCCTGGATGCATCTGTGCTTCCTTTCCATTTTCTTTCCTCCGTTGTGGTGTCCTTGTGTTTCTAGTCTGCTGATCCCTGTTACCATAATCTTGTTGACTACTGTCAATCTCACCTTGGGCCTTTCAGTTCTTGTTTACTCAGCTTCTTGAGTCATGCCATGGGGACAGGGTGGAAGCTTAATGATTAAACCAGCAATCAATATCCTCTATGCAGCTCCGGAAAGTCTCCAGGCCATCAAGCCACAGCCGTGTTTCAGACGCAGGGGGTCCGCAAGATGGCGACTATTGCAGGGCCCTCGAAGCTCTAGCCACGTTTTTGTGGGTTGTCCATACCGGGGGAGGTTTGACTGTGTTCTG
Organism: Natrix helvetica; assembly: GCF_964273705.1. Lineage (NCBI taxonomy): Eukaryota > Metazoa > Chordata > Lepidosauria > Squamata > Natricidae > Natrix > Natrix helvetica. The sequence goes on along the minus strand of NC_138558.1, from coordinate 3,836,273 downwards.
ACCTAGGCTTCCCAAAAGCATGAAGCCGACTCCTCGTCCCGATAAAATCCCTTTTTATTTAGGTTAAAATAGCTCTCCGGCAAAGTCCTGGCCAACAGTCTTTCATGAGATTTCACAACCTTGATCAGGCTTGGAGAGCTGCCAGACCGATATCTTCAAAACACCATGCTGTAGCAGCAATTCCTTGGCAAGAAGTCTGGAACAGAACTTCACCCGAATGAATGGAACTCGTTGTATCCTGCAAACTCCACTGCCCTTTCGCTCCTCTTTTATTCCATATGGGAGGGGCCATTCATCGTCCGCCTGTGGCTTTACTCCCAAGTCGACCCCGTTCTTTAGCTGTTCCCATCATCTGTCAACTCTGCGCATGCGCACACTGGGAACAGGCTCCAGGTGTTCTTCTGCCTACCTAATGCCTGACTCCGAAGGCAGCTGATAACTCAGACGGCCCTGGCCCCCTCTCTGCCTCGGACACAGAGCCCTCATCCGAGCCTTTCCCAGACTCCAGGACTGGCCCATCTTCCTCCCCAACCTCCTCACTCTCCGAATCTGCCGCCAGCTCCGCTGGTTGCTGGCAGTCCACAACAGACCGCAGAGATGGGCACCGCCATCTTAAGTCTTTTGACCGTATCACACGAATACCTCAGGAATCACTTCTGGACACTCCAACAAGACCTGAAGCTGGAGATGAAGATGGCCACAAAACGGAAGCAGAAGCTGAGTTTGGAAGGAGCTTGGCTAGCAAATGTTTCTTTTCTGGATCTTCAGAGTAAAGATAGTCCTTGATTTGAGGGAGAGAGTTAAAAAATGAGGTTTTTTATTTGGCTATACATTCTATACATACAGAATTATTTTGTTTGATCGACAAGAATAAAATGCAAAACAGAAAAACGGGCATCCAACATTAAAAACGTGGGGGAGGGGATTTGTGTACAACCAAGGAAAGAAATGATCCAAATATCAAATAAATTTAATATCGAACATAAGGAATCCACCTTGACTGAATGCTGAAAAAATATAATAAAAAAAATATGATAAAAAAAACTTTTTAGGGCTGTTTTTTTAATTCCCCGAGGGCTTCTTTCTTTAAGCTGTTTACTTCCGAGAGTGACGTAAACATTTTTGCTTCGACTCATCTCTTTTAAGCCGTAAATGTGGTCTCGATTATTCAGGTTGGATCATTTCTTCAGCATCGCCCAAGTAGCGCCTCTTTCTCTAGAAAAATGAAAATAAAACCCAGGCCTTGTTCAGCTCAGCCCTACAGCTCTCCTTCCGAATTCTATTCTTCCCAAGGCAGAAGATTATCCCTGTAGCTGGGACAGCCTCCTCCAAAGGCATTGTTCTCCCAGAGACAACGCTGGGTGGAAAATAGAGAAAGGAAGGCAGAGAAATATGCTTCCCCGTGCAAAAAGACAGGACACTCAAAACAGAAGGTCAAGCAAAGCGATTATCTCCCAGAGCTGAGATAAGGGATAAAAACTGGCTGCCTTCTCCTCCCGAAATAAGAAATCGTAGATCATTTGTCCTCCGGCTTTTGGGAGATAATTTGTAGAGAAGGGCTGGGGAGACTTGGAAACAGGACTCCACGGGGTAGCCGGAGGAGGCAGCGAAGGTGGGAAACATTTTAGAGAATTTAAGGAAAATGAAAGCAGCTTCCTTGCTTAGTAATGGAAATTCTGATCCCAACTGTTAGATCAGGTGAATGGAAGAGGCAGACTCAGGCTAAGAGTAACAACAGCTCTTTATTAGCGCAAACTATGTACAATCCAGCAAAGACTCTGTCTGGCAGCAGCCCTTTTATAGGGAGCTGTCAGACGTCTTAACCAATCACCTCTGAGTATTTTCCCGCCGGATCTGAGGACCTTGGTGGAAACTACTATACTGTCTGTCAGTATGTAACACCAACTGACGTCTCTTCTGTTCTCTCCTCTGTTCTTTTTCTATTCTGTTCTGTTTTGCTTTGTTCTATTCTATATTCTGTTCTCCTATAGTTTTGTTTCTGTTCTGTTCTGTTTCCATTCTGTTCTGTATTCAGTTCTGTTCTATTGTGTTCTGTTTCTACTCTGTTTATGTTCTCTGTTCTATTTTGTTCTGTGCTCTTCTGTTTCTTATTCTATTCTATTCTATTCTATTCTATTCTATTCTTCTGTTCTGTTTCTATTCTGTTCTGTTTCTATTCTGTTCTATTTCCTATTCTATTCTGTTCTGTTCTATTCCATTATTCTATTCTATTCTGTTTTGGTTCTATATTGTTCTGTTCTGTTCTGTTTCTCTTCTAAAATGTTCTCTGGGAGTCAGTTGAGAGATGAAACTGTTAAGTGCTAAACTAAAGTTTACGGGTTGCTTTTAACAAAAGAGGGTAGGAAAGTGTGTGTGTGTGTGTGTGTTGGGGTGGATGTACTTTTGCACACATCTGTGTGTGCAAAAATCCTTTTTGGCACAAGAGTTCCCTCAAGGTCGCATTTGGGCGGGTTTGATTTAGCCCACCTCTTCGCAGCGAGGGCTTCTGCAAAAGGTGCAGTCTGTTCTCTCGACACAAGGAGGCAGTAGAAGCACAAGAAAGGCGCTAGGGATCGGAGCAAGCCAAAACAAACATCTCAGCTCTGGGTGCCAGAGACAGGGACGGCCGCTAGCTAAATAAAGTATTCCATTTTACAGTCGTTACGTCATACAACCTCAATAGGCAGCCCCCGTACGGTCATATGTCGAGGACCATCTGTTCTGTCTGAGCATCTTGAAGATGCTTAGAAAAGGAAGGACATGGAGGAGGAGTAGCAGCCCCTCCTCTAGCAACCCCTTCAGGGAGTGGAAGAGAAGACCCCAACCCCGTGAGGGTGAACCTATGGCACGCATGCAAGAGGTGGCACGAAGAGCCCTCTCTGTGGGCATCCGCGGCATCGCCAGCTGCTCTTCCGGTTTTTAATGCACACGTGTGCCAGTCAGCTAGTCTTCGTGGGCACCAGAGCGCCTGAAAACAGCCCGAGAAATGGCCAAATGGGCCATTTGGGGGGCCATATTCAGGTTGTTTCTTGGGCTGTTTTCAGGCCGTTTTTCTGGCTTTTTGGGATGTTTTTTGGGATGTTTTCAGGCCATTTTTCAGGTTGTTTTTCAGCCTTTTGGGGATGTTATTGGGCCCGTTTTCAGGCTGTATTTTTGACTGTTTTTCTGTCTTTTGGGGATGTTTTTTGGGATGTTTTCAGGCCATTTTTCAGGTTGTTTTCAGGCCATTTTTCAGGCTGTTTTCAGGCCATTTTTCAGGCTGTTTTTCAGTCTTTGGGGGATGTTATTGGGCCCGTTTTCAGGCTGTTTTTCTGACTGTTTTTCTGTCTTTTGGGGATGTTTTTTGGGATGTTTTCAGGCCAATTTTCAGGCTGTTTTCAGGCCATTTTTCAGTCTTTTGGGGATGTTATTGGGCCCGTTTTCAGGCTGTTTCTTGGGCCGTTTTCGGGCTGCTTTTCTGTCTTTTGGGGATGTTTTGGGGCTCTTTTCAGGCAATTTTGGGCCATTTTCAGGCTGTTTCTTGGGCCATTTTCAGGCCATTTTTCGGATTGTTTTTCAGGCTTTTGGGGATGTTTTTGGGGCCATTTTCAGGCCATTTTTCGGACTGTTTTTCAGGCTTTTTTGGCAGCTGCTGCCCACGGCTGGCTCCTATTTAAATGGTTGTCCACTAGGACTCCAAGGTCCCTCTCACAGTTTCTACCGTTGAGCCAGATTAACATGCTAGTTAAACCATATTCCTGTGTTTCACATGTCAGGCGAACAGAAGCAGAGATTGAAAATGAAGGGGGAGCTTTCACACACACCCCTTCCCCTTTTCTTGGCAGTGAAAAATGAGTTCCTTTATTCTTTGAATCAAAATCCCAATAATGAGCGTGGATCCATAGACATGTGGGAGAAAACGTCTCCAGCATAAGTGAGATTCCGAAGGAATAATAAATATATGTAATCAAGGATAACAGAAATGGACTAGTTTTCGCTCAAGGAAAAATAAGTCAAAACGAAACTTCGGGCTGCAGAATTGAGCGCATAATAGAATATGATTTATTACGTTATTACAGATAAAGTGAACTTCGAACGCCGATGTCTCTTTGGGTTGAAATCTGCAGCTAATTGCATTTCTGCCTTTATTTATTTGTTTTACTACAGTTATGCTGTTTTTGTTACCGCTGGCTTTGCGGAGTGCCGGTTTTTGGCAAAAATGCAGGAATTTTGATTCATTTCCGATGTGCGACCTTGGCACAGAAGAGATCTGGCTTCTCCAGAATGAGATCACACAGATTCATCTTGCACCTGGACTCCAAGTTTGCCAAAATGTAATTTAAAACTTTTTTTTTTTTTTAAAGCCAGTAGCTGATGTTTGGTCAAAAAAAGAAAAAAGGGAAAGGAAATTATGCAATACAAAAGGCAGCTGAACCAAACAAACCAACATTGTAGGAAGGAAGTGGGGGATTAGTTACTTTATGACTCGGTGTTAAGGAGCGAAGAGAAAACGGAATAAGGAAAGTGGACATATTGTGGAATTTTGCAACAATTTCAATTAATGATGAATAAGTCCTGGACTTATGGCCAAAATTGAGCCCCCAATTTAATTGGCTAAGTGCGGCAGTTAAGTGAACATAATTAAGATAAAACCCTTAGGCAGAAGCTTGCACAGCCCTAAGATAAAAACACACAGACCTAAACTGAGCAACATGGGATATGTGGTTCAATGCAGTGAGCCATGGGCAGATCTGTATCAGGCCTGCAGCCACTCTTTTCTTTTGGATCTTCGGCCTGCCACACTTTCTATTATACTACTGTGCATTTTCTATTGGGGGGAAATGGGAGTTGGGGATTGTATGGAGTGAGATAATAGGTAGCCATAACGAAATTCTTTCTAGAAAGCCAGGGTCATCCTTTGTCTCTGCACCTCTGCACCTGACCGGAACTGGATGGGTGGAAACTGCCAGCATGGCAGTGGGAGATTGGGCCATGGGATGGGCTTGTGGGTGTGTGGGAAAGAACTTGAACTTTCAACTGGATGGAGAAAACCGGGAAGCTTTCAGATTCGGGTTTTCCCAGATGTGCCAACATGGCTCTCTTAATAATTCGGAACTTTGAGCAATACTTTGCCTCGGACTCTGATTTACTTTTGGATGTTGTTTGGAACCCTGACAATCTGTACATCGGGGACACCAAACAGCCACTTCATAAACGTGTGGTGCAACATAGGAGAACAAACCCATCAGGACTAGACTCAACAGTCTATCTGCATTTGAAAGACAAAGGCTGCTCTTTTGGAGACGGCAAAGTCCACATTTTGGGCAGAGAAGACCACTGGTTTGAAAGAAGGGACAAAGAGGCCACCTAGGTCAAAATTGAACAGGGGGGGATATGACATCACCCATCTCCTGTTTACAACACAGTCCTTTCAACAGTGGCTGACAATTGTACCATCAACCATCATCATCGTCATCAGAGTTGTAAGAGACCTTGGAGGCCTTCTTAGACCAAGGTTCCCCAACCTGGACTGTGGAATGACACCGGGCCACAGCATGTACAAACCCAGGCTGCGCAAAGAAGCGGAGCCCCATCCATGGGATTCAGGCAGCACGCGAAACCACAGCCCCTGCGGTGCACGGAAAAACCTCACTCCGCAGAACCGCCCAAAAGATTGGGGAGTCACTGTTCTAGCCCAGCCCCCCCCTCCATGCTCAAGTAGGAGACCCTCTGCCATTTCACCCAAAAACGTCTGAATTCAGAAAAAGGTGCTACATGGAAAGTCCTATAAGCGTTCCAAAACCGTAAAAAACAACATGGTTTTTTAAAAACAGTGAGTGGCGCCTGGCTCCAGCCCAACAAAGCAGCAATAATTCCAGTGATTCGGGAGCTTTTTGGCAAGGAACTGGTGTGTTCTTCCACTGACAACTGACATTCCGCAATCCTCGACTGAGCGAGAGCGATAGCCGCCTCCGGGAGAACACACCTTTGGCAGGTTCAGCTCCCCAGCTGGTGGCAAACAGGTGCTGCGAACAGGAGGTTGGGATCACCGTATCTCCGGAGTAGCGCAAGAGCTGGGATGGTTTGTTTCGAGTTGTTTTCCTCTGGGTGTGTGTGTGTGTTTTTTACAAAAAATACTTGAATGATTTGTAAGTCTGGTCAGAAATTTCCCCTCCCTAATGAGACTAAATTTCTGGCCCGGAAGCAGCAAACATTTGTGTTGTTGTACTGTAGAATGAAAAAGGTGGCTTAGTGGCTAAGACTCTGAGCTTATCAACCGTTTGGCGGTTCAAATCCCTAGCACCATGTAACAGACTGAGCTCCTGTTACTTGTCCCAGCTTCTACCAACCTAGCAGTTCGAAAGCGCATGCAAGTAGAAAAATAGGTACCACATTTGGTCGGAAGGTTACAGCGTTCCGTGCGCCTTCAGCGTTTAGTCATGCCGGCCACATGACCACGGAGACGTCTTCGGACAGCGCTGGCTCTTCTGCTTTGAAACGGAGATGAGCACCGCCCCCTAGAGTCGGAAACGACTAGCACATATGCGCAAAGGGAACCTTTATTTTTACCTTACTGTAGAATGAGTTGTTGAACCACACAACAGAAGGCAGGACAAGAAGCAACAGATGAAAACTAATCAAGGAGAGAAGCAACATGGAATTAAGGAGGAATTTCCAACAGTGAGAACAATTAACCAGTGGAACCGCTCGCCACCAGAGGTTGTGGGTGCTCCATCACTGGAGGGTTTCAAGAAGAGATTGGAGAGCCATGTGTCTGAAATGCAGAGGGTCTTCTCCTTGAGCAGTGGGGTTGGACTAGAAAACCTCCAAGGTCCCTTCCAACTCAATCATTCTGTATTCTGCAAAAGCTCACAGGAGAAGGACTAGGGTTGAAATCACAGCAGCTTCTCAGTACTTGGGGTCTATCACAAAGAAAAGGGGGACAATTTATAAAGTCCCTGAAGGCAGGACAGGAAGCAACAGATGGAAACTTATCCAGGAGAGAAGCAACCTGGGACTAAGGAGAAACTTCCTGACATTAGAACAATTAATCAGTGGAACAGCTTGCAACCAGAAGTTGTGGGGGCTTCCATCACTGGAGGTTTTAAGACAATTATCTAAAATGGTAGGGTCTCCTGCTTGAGCAGCACGGGTTTGCACGACAAATCCTCCGAGGCAGCAGTGGCTTTCACTTCTTCTTACCACCCTGCGCGCACACCTTCCGTGCATGCGCCCGGCCTTCCACGCATGCGCTTTGCTCACACGCATGCCTTCTACACATGCGCAGGCGCCTGACCTAAAAAGCGTGGCTAAATAGGCCAGCATAGTGCCAGGGCTGGTGGTCATCTCCGCTACCAGTTCGCCCAAACCAGTCTGAACCAGCTGAATGCTACCTCTGCTCCGAGACCCCTCCCAGGTCTGTTATTCTGCAGGTCGTAGGTACTGTAAAATGAGTCAGTCCTGTAGGAAGTTATCACCCAGCCCTCTCCCAGAAAAAATGAAACATCCTAGGAAATATTGAAAGGGCGGAGTGTTTCTCTGGGTGTGAAAAGAAACATGTTTCAAAAAGACAAGGTAACTCTCCCTGCAGCTTCCTGCCCCCACCTTTTGTCCATGGGCCATTAAAGCCCGAGCCAGTCCCTTTACATAATAAAAGAGTTCTCCCCTTCAGCTCCAGGGGGATGGGATTAAGGCATGATAATATAAGCCTTTACTCAACTGACCACATGGCATCTGAGAACTCAACCAAACCTGGATTCAAAACTCAGCCTAGAGGGTTGCCCTTGCATGGACTCATGGGAGTCTGACAACCAATCAGAATACATTTCTTACACAGGAACAGGAAACAGATAGGTGGGGCCGAACAGATTATAAAAAGCCATGCAAACCCTTCTTCACTCTCTTCTCTTCTCCACCAACATTGAAGCATGTGATCCCCCTTTTTCTGTTCAGGAACTTAAGCCACGTGGTCCTGTCCCCCATTAAAACCATCTTTCCAAGCAGCCTCCATGTCTCCTGTGTCTTTTCCCCCCGACTTGGAGCCGAACCCAGAAGGACATTTCTTCCAACAGTCCACTGACCAATTTGATTTTATGGACCTTTTTTTGTGGCGGTCATTAAACAAACCCAAGATTCATTCCGATCACAGTTTTGCTGAACACCAGAAGTAAAATCTGATCGCCAGACCGGAAGATGCTGCAAACAGCCATACATGAGGCTTTATTGCCAGGGGCCCCACGTTTGCTCCTCTGTCCATGGACAGGCTTGACGGTCGGAGGTTCGAATCCAAGCCCCATTTTTGGGGGGTTGTGCATAACTGCAAAGGGTTGCTAAACAACCAGTCGTAACTGGAGGACTACATACATATGTTGAGCATCTTTCCTGCCTTGTCAGAATTGCTGTTCCCCGTCTCTCGCACCCAGAGCTGAGACCTTCTCTAGGGCTTGCTCCCATCCCTGGTAATCTTTTGGCCACGACTGCCCCAATGGTGTCTTCTGCAGTTGTGAGTTTCTTGTGCTTCTACTGCCTCCTTGTGTTGAGACAACAAACTGCACCTGATGCAGATGAAAAATCTGTGCAAATGTACAACCATGCACACGCACACACGCACACATTTCTGACCCTCCTTTGTTAAAAGCAATAGATAAATCTGAGTTAAGCACTTATCAATAATACGAAGTTTTCATCTCTCAGTTAACTCCCACAGAACAATTTATAGGTGGTCCTTGATTACGACCTCAGTTGGGATCAGAATTTCCGTTACTAAGCAAAGAGGGTGGTTTTATTCCCCTCAATTCTCAGAACAGAGTAGAATAGAATAGAAAATAGGAAAGAATAAAATACAGAATAGAATTGAATAGAATATACAATAGAATAAAATAGAATAGGGACTAGAATAGTAGAAGGAATAGAATAGGGAATAGAATAGAATAAGGAATAGAATAGAAAAAATTAGCATAGCATAGCATAGCATAGCATAGCATAACATAGAAAACAATAGCATAGCATAGCATAGAAAGAATATAGACTAGAAATATAGACCAGAATAGATTAGAATAGAATAGGGAATAGAATAGAATAGAATAGAATAAGGAATAGCATACCATAGCATAGAACAGCATAGCATAGTAAGAAAATAGATTAGAATAGAATAGGGAATAGATTAGAATAGAATAGGGAATAGAATAGAATAGAAAATAAAATAGAATAGAAAATAAAATAGAATAGAATAGAAAATAGAAAAGAATAGCATAGCATAGCATAGAAAGAATATAGAATAGAATAGCATAGCATAGAATAGAATAGAAAATAGAATAGAAAAAAATAGCATAGCATAGAAAGAATATAGAATAGAAATATAGGATAGAATAGAAATGTAGAATAGAACAGAACAGAATATAGAATAGAATTGAATAGAACAGAACAGGACAGAAAAGAATAGAATCACTTATTCGCAAGTCTGATCAGACACACAAGGCATTTACAGGTGGTCCCTGACTTACTACGTCAATTGGGGTCAGAAGCAAAGAAGCTGCTTTCATTTTCCTTAAATTCTCTAAAACGTTTCCCACCTTCACTGCCTCGTCCTGCTACCCCGCGGAGGCCCGTTTCCAAGTCTCCCCAGCCCTTCTCTACAAATTATCTCCCAAAAGCCGGAGGACAAATGATCTACGATTTCTTATTTCAAGAGGAGAAGGCAGCCAGTTTTTATCCCTTATCTCAGCTCTGGAAGATAATCGCTTTGCTTGACCTTCTGTTTTGAGTGTCCTGTTTTTTTGCACGGGGAAGCATATTTCTCTGCCTTCCTTTCTCTATTTTCCACCCAGCGTTGTCTCTGGGAGAACAATTCCTTTGGAGGAGGCTGTCCCAGCTACAAGGATAATCTTCTGCCTTGGGAAGAAGAGAATTCGGAAGGAGAGCTGTGGGGCTGAGCTGAACAAGGCCTGGGTTTTATTTTCATTTTTCTAGAGAAAGTGGCGCTACTTGGGCGATCCGGCCAGAATAATCGAGACCAAACCTGCAGCTTAAAAGAGATGAGTCGAAGCAAAAATGTTTACGTTGCTCTCTGACGTAGGTGGCTTAAAGAAAGAAGCCCTCGGTGAGTTAAACAAAAACAACCGAGTAAAAAATGGTAAAGTAAAAATACAATTTTAAAAAATTTCTCCCTCAAATGTTCCGCAGTCCACAGAAAGGTAGAGGAGAGAAAACAATTTTCCAATTCAATTTAAAATCTTCTTAATTCACAAATTTATACACAGCATTTTGCCTCAATGGAGAGCACAGAATTTATTTTTCTATTTCTGAATAGTCACTGGATTCCCAGTTAGTCCTCAACTTACGACAGTTCACTTAGTGACGGTTCAAAGTTACAACGGCACTGCAAAAAGTGACTTAGGACCGCTTTTCACACTTAATGAACGTTGCGGCATCCCCTTGGCACAATGATCAAAATTCAGATGCTTGGCCACTGACTCACATTTATGACGGTTGCAGTGTCTTGGGGTCTTTCTGTTTTTGTTTTTTTTTGAAGACATTTCGCTTCTCATCCAAGAAGCTTCTTCAGTTCTGACTGGATGGTGGGGGATGGAAGGATTGGTACAGCTGCTCATTTGCATCCTAAGAGGGATTCAGTTGAAGTTGAATTCAAATTTAGTTCATTTGGTGCTAGATCAAATTTGGTGGGGACAAGCCATAGCTTGTTGCGCTCAAATATGGTGCTAAGTCATAATTCGTGTCCTCTGGGAATCCTTGATTACAGCACGATGATGTCACATCCGTTATGACATCATCTCAAAAAATGTAAGTTATACAATTGGCAAAAATGATGCAAATTACAGCATTCAATCCCATGGTATATACTAGTTACAAGTGTCATACAAAAACTCAAATAAAGAGGTTTTTAAACTTTTGTAATTTTAAAATTTCATAAAATCGGTTCGCTCTTCACAACATATCAGTTATGGCTAATGAACATTTGATACAGTCATTCACTACATCTTCTCTTTTAGGGGGAAAGCACCCTAATGCACCCTAGCTAATCTATCTATCTATCTATCTATCTATCATCTATCTATCTATCTATCTATCTATCTATCTATCTATCTATCTATCTATCTATCTATCTATCATATATATATATATATATATATATATATATATATATATATATATATATATATATATATATATATATATATATATATATATATATATATATATATATATATATATATATATATATATATATATTTGTGTTACAACCCCTGGTATGCCTAAATATGGGAGGAAGGTCACACTCCCTCTTTCTGTCCTTCGGCTTCATCACAGAAGACCATGCAGGCAGAAAACCATATTTTTATTTTTAATGTTGCCTTTATATTTGTGTTGTATTTGTACTGATAAATAAATAAATCCCAGTAAGGGTATGGCTAGCTGATGAGAGCTAATTAGCTCGAAATAGATCTATACTAGTCTCCCTTTATTTATTTATCAGTACAAATACAACATATATATATATATATATATATATATATATATATATATATATATATATATATATATATATATATATATATATATATATATATATATATATATATATATATATATATATATATATTTGTTTTCGTAGATTTTCACGGGTGTAGGTATGCTGGTTTTGTTGTATTCGGGTCTTTTCCCGTGTAAGGTTGAGATTGTCTTTGCAACATTTTTAAGCCCACAGCTTGAAGATGGCAGGTGTGATCCTGCCGAAACGTTGCAAAGACAATCTCAACCTTACACGGGAAAAGACCCGAATACAACAAAACCAGCATATACACATACATACATACATACATACATACATACATACATATATATATAAAAGCGAAATACCACTCACACATGACATCACAAAATCTCCAGAACCATGAAGCCTACAAACTTGAAATTTGGCACGTATGTTCCTCTTGGCTTCTATGTGCTCGCTAAGAAAGGATTCTTTTGAAATGACCATCAGATCATCAGTGTTTCTTATACAGTAATTAACACGCTCTGATGCTAAGGAGTTCTACTACCCCTCCCCACCTGAAAAGAACTCTGTTCCAACTGCCACTTGGATGTGGGCGTGGCCAAATGTGACTCATCTGGCCTAAGGGCTGGGAGTTTAGACATTCTTTCTGAAAGGGAGAGAAGGGGATAAAACACAGGAGAGGGCTATGTGGTGCAAGCCTGAGGGAGAGAAGGGGGTAGTAGAGGATCAATGGGGCCAACCTGAGGGAGAGAAGGGGAGAGGAGAGGCCGATCATAACTACTCATTAATGTTCAAGCTTTAACTTTCAATTTATCAAGCCCAATCACAGAGATCCGTAGCCAAGCACGGGTATCCAACCGACAAGTAATTAATAAAACCCAGTTTTCTGAGTTTACAAAACACTCTGAAGCATCAGGCTGTGATCTGCATAACATTCGAGCCTCAAAGAAAGGCATTCTAGTTTATGTCTCAAGATGTCGTCTGAATGTGGCTGTTTGGGGCTTCCTCCTATCCTGGGACAGAGCTCAGCCAGGTGATTTCCAGGGTTTTCTACTGCAGGAGACGCTTGATTTATGCAGCTGTTTCCAATTTTATCTAACAATTTCTATCCAGCAGAAAACTGTAGGTGGTTTTTCTGCCCCCACTTTCCCTGGCAAGAAATTGCAAAGCTGGCCTCTGGGTCACCCTTGGAAATAGATCCTGGGTGATGATCATTTTTCAAGCCTTAAATGGTTTATTGGGATGCAGCCCTAGAAAATTACAAAGTTTGATTCTTTTGTTTAAAGGGAGAAAATGGAGCGTGAGAAAAACTTGATAGAACCTGGCTCATCCCGTCAGATTAAGCTTTAGGGTAGAGTTGGAAGGGACCTTGTAGGTCATCTAGTCCAACTCCGCTGCCCAAGCAGAAGACCCTACACCATTTGTGACAGACGGCAGTCCAGTCTCTTCTTGAAAGCTTCCAGTGATGAAGCTCCTATAACTTTATATTTACATTTATATTTGCATGTGTGTGAGAATATCCAGTTTCTTTAAACTTATCTTAGAAAATGGCATTAAAATAGCATTAAACGATTGATGTCTCGGTCAGAAATGTGAAAAACTGTAACTTAAAAGTGGAAAAGAAATAGGGTTATGTAACTGCCCATCTTGTATAGGTGACTCTGGGTGACTCACAAGAGAAATTAGAAATAAAACAGTCAAATAATTAAATGATAAATTAACAAGAAAGATAAACCGCAAGAGAGATTAAAACCAGATGATGCTTAAAACATCTCAGCCATATTAAGATGCCTGGACTTCAACTCCCAGAATCCCCTGGGAGTCCCGTGCTGGATGGGGAATTCTGGGAACGGAAGTCCAACCACCTTTCAGGTTGCAAAATATGAGTCATATATCATTCCTGAGAGGCAGCTGTCCATTTTCCTCCCTTCCTCCAGACTTCGCACTCGGCTCCGTGGCATCTTCTTTGCAACTATCCTCAGTGGCTGTTTTAACCAATTCCATCTCTCCAATGTGTGAAAAGTTCCTGCTGGCTGGGAATCCTGGAAGCTGTAGTCTTGGATAGAGAGGAAAGGGGAGGATGGGTCTGGGAGTCTCCAATGACGGAGGGCGCCGCTTGGGGAAAGAGAGGCGTTGCTAAGGCCCGCCTGCTTCCTCTGCGTCCGACAGGGCGGTCGCTAAGGAGCGTGGCCGGCTGCTCTGCAGTTGCCAAGGCAACGCTTTCTGCCTCTCTTATTCTTACTCATTTTACCACTGCAGAGAGCTGCTCTTGGGACGTACCATCTTGGGGCCGGCGGGGGTGTCCTTCGGCCAAACGAGGGGGAAAAAAGTGAGAGGCAGATAGGTCCGCCCTTCGGGGGCGGTGTTTTTCGCTCCTCTCTCCCCTTCTTCTTCCCTCCAGCTGCTGTTCCGTTGGTACGGCTCGCCCCGCCTATCTGAGCGCTGGGCAGGCCCGGCGGAGGGACAATGGCGCTGCTGCCTGCAGGGGGCGCTCCAAGGCCCTAAGTGTGAGGGAACTCGTAATGTCTGCCTTCGCACGACCCTTCTGACCCGAGTCAGACCCTCCCAAACACCCTTAAAGCGGGCGACGCTTTTAAAAGGAATTATGTGAGGTCTGAGGCATCCCTCACGGTCTCTTTTAGTCATTTTATTCTCACTTTCTTCATTTTTATTATCATTTTTTGGCTCCCTCACTGGAGACATTTTTCTTTCAGGACTCTGAAGAGAATAAAATTATTCCTTTTTATTTTGCTTCTCAGGGCTAAATATGGCCAGAAATGGCAAACCATATCAATGGAAGCGAATGGAGCCACCTCAGTGATGGTCCTCGATTTACAATGGCTCATTTAGTGACTGAAATGACCACGGCACGGAGAAAAGCGACTTAGGACTGTGGCAAGCCGCCCCCTCCAATGAATGAAATATTTTGGGGAATATTGAAAGAGGCAGAATATTATATTTCCCTTTCGAAGGAGAAAGGGAGAAACGTGTTCTTAAAGGCGGAAAGCAGCCCCAACGGCCTCCAGCAGATGCCCGAAGTCTTCAGAGATGGAGATTTTTGTGCCCGTGAAGAAATCCAAGAAATCCAAATTTTCACAAACGAAAATTTGTTTTCAGCCTGCTTCCCCCAGGAAGGGGATTAAAAGTAGAAAAACAAAGACTCCTAAAATCGATATCACCCACCCAAATTCTAAGGACAGTGTTCTGAGCTAGGCTTCCCCAAAGCATGAAACCGACTCCTCGTCCTGATAAAACCTCTTTTATTTAGTTTTAAAGTGAATTCCTCTCCAGCAAAGTCCCGGCCAACAGTCTTTCAAGAGATTTCACAACTACGGACCCTTATCAGGCTTGGAGAGCTGCCAGGCCGATATCTTCAAAACACCACGCTGTAGCAGCAATTCCTTGGCAAGAAGTCAGGAACGGATCTTCACCCGAATGAATGGAACTCATTGTCTCCTGCAAACTCCACTCCCCTTTCGCTCCTCTTTTATTCCCTATGGGAGGGGCCATTCATCGTCCACCTGTGGCTTTACTCCCAAGTCGACCCCTGTTCTTTAGCCCTTTGTACATGCGTACATAGGAACAGACTCCAGCTGTTCGTCTGCCCCACTGATGTTTGACTCTGAAGGCAGCTGATAATTGGCATACGGCTCTGGCCCCCTCTCTGCCTCCGACACAGAGCCCTCGTCAGAGCCTTCCCCAGACTCCAGGACTGGCCCAGGTTCCTCCCCAACCTCCTCACTGTCTGAATCTGCTCTGCTGGCCGCTGGCGGGCCACAACAGACAGGACATACATGACTTCCCAGATGTAATAGGATTAACCCACCACCATGGAAAAAGGCACAAGGCTCAGCTGCTTTGCACAATCCCCTGCAGCATCTCAAAATCCAATAAAAATCCATGTGCTCATCAAACCAATTTGGTCAGCATTCCCAGAACTCATGCTGTTGTTGGTTTCTGCTCACCCCTAAACCATTTTTTCTTCAGCAGCCTCCATTTTATTCCCGACTTGCAACTGGGGCTGGATTTTTCTTTCAACAGAAGTGAATGGAGCCATTTCAGTCATGTACGGGGAGGCCTCGGTTTATAATGATTCCTTTAGTGACCATTTGAGTTTACATCGGCACAGAGAAAAATGGCTCGCGGCCGTTTTTTTACCCTTACAACTGTTGCAGCATCCTTGGGGTCACGGGATCAAAATTCAGGGGCTTGGCAACTGGCTCATATTTGTGACGCTTATAGTGTCCCGGGCTTCATGTGATCCCCTTTTGCGACCTGGTAATCAAAATCAATGGGAAAGCCAGGTTCACTTCACAACCATGTCACTAACTTATCAACTGCAGTGATTCACGTAACAACTGTGGAAAAAAGGTCGTCAAATGAGGCAAAATTCACTTAACAAATCTCTCACTTAGCAATGGAAATTTGGGACTCAATTGTGGTCGTAAATTGAGGACTACCTATAGGGTGTTCTCTGACTAACTTTACTTTCTTCCAAGTTAACATAAAGGCCAGTGTTAATCTTCTAATCCAGTGTTTCTCAAACTTGGCGACTTTAAGTCCTGTGGACTTCAACTCCCAGAATCCCCCAGCCAGCATAGCTGGCTGGGGAATTCTGGGAGTTGAAGTCCACAGGACTTAAAGTCACCAGGTTTGAGAAACACTGTTCTAATCCAATGTTTTAATCCCACATGATTAAGGGAGGCATCTGACACAGTTTACATGGAAACCAGGTGCACAATGTGCAGGTTATAGCTTGCAAACCAGGTGCAAAATTGTTGGGTTATGTAGCCTGTAAGCGAGGTGCACAATTGGCGAGTTAAGGCTTACAAACCAGGTGCATAATTGGTGAGTTATAGCTTGCTTCCTTTCTGCAAACCGCCAACCTTAAGTGCTTTGCTCAAAGTCTTCTACATTTTTGACCTTTATTTGATCTGACAAAGCATGGATTGTTTTAAGGTACGACCTACAAGCCCAGCGATAATCTATAATACAACATTCATAACAGCTGAACAAGGCGGGTGACTTGCAAAGAAACACATTCTCAGTTATGGAAAAGCAATATCTGCTAATTAACTTCCTTTGTTTGAATTAGCCTTGTTCGACTGTTGGGTTTGCTTGCTTTTCTTCAAAGGTGTTTTCGAGGTCGGCGATATATAAGCCTCCCAGTTTAAAGAAACAGGAGATGACAAAAGGCTCGGTTTTATGCCTTGTTCAGGAGTGGGAAAATGTCACTTCCGATATTTCAAGAAAGAGGCTCAAGCCCCCTTCAGAAGCATCTGGATCAGGGATGTCCAATCTTGGTGACTTGAAGACATGTGGACTTCAACTCCCAGAAGTCCCCAGCCAGCTATGCTGGGAATTTTTTTGTTATTCAAATTTTTATTGGTTTTAAAAAAAAATTCAAGGAAAAAGGGTTATAGGGTTATAAAACATTTTGACAGCTACATCGGGGGGGGGGGGGGGGAGAAGCCCCAACATTTACCTAAGTATTAGCAGTTTTAAATTTAACACAAAATCATCAGTATGTTTCAATCATTTGTTTTGTATCACTTCCATAAAAGTACATTGTAGCAACAATTGCAATAGTGTTCCAAGTCACTTTTGTGATCTGAGTCTTCTAGCTGTTGCTTCCTCTCTCCCATCCACCGGCTGAGCCTCAGCCCCTCCCTCCTTTATTTCTTGTGTAACATCCCCCATTTCACCTAAAAGAGCACTGTGTTTTTTAGCGAAAGCCTCTGCTTCCACTGGTGTGTTAATTCTAATTCTGCTGCCCTCCCAAAAAATCAGCATGCCTTCTGGAAATAGCCATCTAAACCAGACCCCATTATTATATAATTTTTTTGCTAAGAAGGAATATTTCCTTCTATTATCTCTTACTTTCTTTGGGATCTGTTTAAGAATGGTTATTTCCTAGACTTCGGGGGAGCCCACCGGAGCAGCAAGAAGGCAGACGCGGACGTCTGTCTCCTTCGGCTGCCGGAAGTCGTCTCCAGCTATGCTGGGAATTGAAGTCCACAGGGCTTAAAGTTGGCAAGGTTGGACACACCACTAATCTAAATGAAGCAGAAAGGACTCAAAAGTGTAAAAGGAAGGCAGTGAATCTCACCCCTCAAATCTTGGGCTTGCAAAGCCATCTTTAATCCAATTTATTTTAACCATTAACCTGATTTCTCAACATCTGTGGTGGAACGTGGCCTGGATTCCCTGGAGGGAGGCACTGCATTCCCAAGGAGAAAGACAGACAACTTGGCTCTCATAGATGGTGTGGGAGAAAGAGGCTGAAGGCTCCTCCTCCTTAATAGTTCCCAGAGTATACACTTCATTGTAGTGTTAGCACCCTTGAATCTGGCAAGATTCCGTCCGTAAGTGAGGAACAATAAAGAGATCTATTTGGAAGAATTCTTGGTTTCTTATACACCAGCTGTGGGCAACCTATGCGTAGCCGCTGGTTTCCCACCCCTCCTTTTCCCTCCCCTCTTTTGAGGTCCTGGCAGCTGCCGGATTTGAACACCAAATCACCAGTGTTTTGCCTTGTGATGTTTTGCTTTTTATTTTTATCTCCAGAAATGAGGACAAAACAGGAGATTGAAATTTTAAGAAAGGGAATCATTTTGTCATTACACCCTCAGACTACTCCCAAAAGGTTAAAACCGTTGCCCTCCTCCTCCCTCTTTCAACGGATATGGTCACAGCCAGATACCCTGCTGTTTTTCAAAGTACCACCCTCCCCAAAAAAAAGAGGATTGCCCATTTGTGCTGAGCCATGCCTTCCTTATCCACAGTCATCTCTCCAGTCGGTCATAATTGCCTGGTTCACACAACAGGCTAAGCCACTGTGAAACAGTGCGCTCTCTAAAGCCTGCCAACGACATCTGAGCTGCTGCTCTCAAGGACGGCCTATGACAAAGCAAACTGAACATGTTAACAACCTTCTGTCTCAAACACCATTTGGAAAACGGCCTCTTTGTGAGCTGCCCAGCCTGGCTTAATAACAGAATGACAAGAGTTGGAAGGGACCTTGGAGGTCTTCTAGTCCAACCCCCTGCTCAAGCAGGAGACCTTGTACCATTCCAGACAAATGGTGGGCCAATCTCTTCTTAAAAACCTCCAGTGATGCAGCACCCATAGGTTCTGGTGGCACGCTGTTCCACTTGTTAATTGTCCTCACTTTAGGAAATCCCTCATTAGTTTTTTCCATCCGTTGCTTCTTGTCCTGCCTTCAGGTGCCTTGGAGAATAGTTTGACTCCCTCTTCTTTGTGGCAACCCCTGAGATATTGGAAGACTGCTATCATGTCTCCCCTAGACCTTCTTTCTATTAAACTAGACACACCCAGTTCCTGCAACCGTTCTTCATATGTTTTAGCCTCCAGTCCCCTAATCCTCTTTGTTGCTCTTCTCTGCACTCTTTCTAGAGTCTCCACATCTTTTCGACATCGTGGTGACCAAAACTGATCTGGTGCCCGAGAATTCACGCCAGCCTCAGAGTGTCAGGAATGAACTGGAAAGATGCACAAACTTCTTTTCAGAAAGACGGCATGAGTTTTCCTGGGGAAAAAAGAAAGGCCTGATAAATTGGTTTTTATAAGGATGGCAGATCTCCATAGGTTTCATCCTGCTGCTTCTTAGAAACAAGTAGGAACAGTAGGCTGAAAAGGATGGAAGCAATACAGCAGTTCTTGAGTTACAAATGTTCTTTATTGACCTTTCAAAGTAACGGTGGGACTGAAAAAATGGGGCTTACGTGTTGTGGCCTAACAGCAGAGCTGACTGCAGATTCGGGGAGTGAGGAGGTTGGGGAGTGTTCGAAGAAACGTCCTTCTGGGTTGAGCTCCAAGTGGGGGGAAAAAGACACTGGAGACATGGAGGCTGCTTGGAAAGATGGTTTTAATGGTGGACAGGACCACGTGGCTTAAGTTCCTGAACAGAAAAGGGGGATCACAGGCTTCAATGTTGGAGAGAAGAAGAGAAGGAAAGAGAAGAGACTGAAGAAGGGCTTGCAGGGCTTTTTATAATCTGTTCGGCCCCACCTATCTGTTTCCTGTTCCTGTGTAAGAAGTGTATTCTGATTGGTTGCCAGACTCCCATGGGGCCAAGTTTGAGTTTCCAGATGCCATGTGGTGAGTTTCTCTGGAAGGCTAATCCTTCCTTTATTATGTAAAGTACACTAGCTCAGGCTTAATGGCTCATTGACAAAGGGGTGGGTGGGGCAGGAAGCTGCAGGGAGCTACTCTGTCTTCAAAAACACGTTTCTCTCTATTCACATCCAAGGAAATATAATATTCTGCCTTTTCAATATTTCCTAGGATATTTCATTTTTCTAGGAAAGGGAGGGAGTGCTAACTTCCTACAGAAGGAACATAGGCCGGTCCTGGAGTCTGGGGAAGGCTCTGATGAGGGCTCTGTGTCGGAGGCAGAGAGGGGGCCAGAGCCGTCTGACAGTTCTCAGCTGCCTTCGGAGTCAGACATCAGTAAGGCGGAAGAACAGCTGGAGCCTGTTCCCAGTGTGCGCATGCACAGAATTGCCAGACGAAGGGAACAGCTAAAGAACAGGGGTCCACTTGGGAGAAAGACCACAGGTGGACAATGAATGGCCCCTCCCAGAGGAAATAAAAGGGGAGCAAAAGGGGAGTGGAGTTTGCAGGAGACAATTAGTTCGCTTAATTGGTTCGTGACTCTCCGAGGCTCCTTGCCAAGTTCTGCAGATATCAGCCTGGCAGCTCTCCAAGCCAGAGAAGGTCTGTGACTGTAAATCCTCCCTCGAAAGACTTTGCTGGATGCGAATGAGCAGAATTCACAGTCAATTAATAAAAGGGTTTTTTGTCGGGACAAGGAGCTTACTTCAGGCTCTTTCCCAAAACCCTTTCATTACATCATCACCCAGCAAGAGTCAACCAAGCTTGTGACTCAGGACAGCCTATAGAGTTGTCCCTGCATGGCCCCAAGGGAGTCTGACAACAATCAGAATACAAGCTCAAATTCAAAAGCCCAGAGAGGGCATAAAACCCAGGCACTCTCAGCATCTCTTCCCTTTTTTGCCCAGGACCTGAAACCAGAGGTGAAATTCAACTTTTTTTACTACCGGTTCTGTGGGTGTAGCTTGGTGGGTGTAGTGTGGCTTGGTGGGCGTGGCAGGGGAAGGTTACTGCAAAATCCCCATTCCCTCCCCACTCTGGGGCCAGCCAGAGGTGGCATTTGCCAGTTCTCCGAACTACTCAACATTTCCGCTACCGGTTCTCCAGAATCTGTCAGAACCTACTAGATTTCACTCCTGCCTCAAACCATGTGATCCTGTCCACCATTAAAACCATCTTTCCAAGCAGTCTCCATGTTTACAGTGTCTGTCTTCCCACTTGGAACTGAACCCAGAAGGACATTTCTTCCAACACTTGTAATTTACAATGTCATCTTAGCGAGGTCAGCTTCTGGAACTAAGGGTGGAAAATAAAATCAACCTTGTGAGAGATTTTCTTTCTCCCTCCCTCCCTCCCACTCTCTCTCCGTCACCAAGCCCTGCCTTCCTTAAGCCGAGTTAATCTTTCTGCACATCTGCAGACCGCATAAAATGTACTTTGTCCAATTTGTGCATGGTTTGAGGGCAAGCTTGATTGCTCCACAAGGTGACCTAAGTTCGGGTATTACCAGCTGCAGGACAGAGGACCTGAAACTCCCGTGGAGGTGAAGGTTTGCATGTTCCTACTAGCAGGATTTGGAGGCCGTGGATGACCGCAATGCGCTCAGCGTGGGGCTGCCCTTGAAGAACATCCGGAAGCTTCCGTCGGTTCAAAATAATGTGGTGGTGGCACCCATAACGACCGAGATCCACATTTCCATTATTATTGGTTTTGTATCTTGGGAGTGGAAAGAAAGGATGTGGGAATACTTCCCCGAGTCCAAAGTGGGCAAAACAGGAGGAAGAATATAAGTTTACTCTAAATTTACAATCTCCAGAGCCAGATAAATGGCATCCTAGATTCCTTTTTATTTTCTGGAAAAGTTTTTTTTTTTTGTTCTCTATATGCAATTCTAGGTATACATTCACATAATGATTATTCTTTTTTACATTGTTCATTCTTATACGTTTATCATTCCATTTACAGGGTTATAACCTACCATTTGGGTTGCTTTGTTTACCATTCCTCACCTGTTTTGATACCACTTTTTCTTCTCTTTCTTTTCTCCCTCCCTCCCTTCTCTACTTTCTTCCTTCCTCTCTCCTTTTCCTTCCTTCTTCCCTTTTCTCTCTCCTACTCCTCTCTTCCTCTTCCCCTTCCTGCCCTCTCTCCTTCTCCCTTCCATCTTCCTCCCCTCCCCTCCTCTTCCTCTCCTCTCCTCCTCTCCTCCTTTCTTCTTTCTATTGTTGTAGGTGTCTCTTCCAGCTCTTAATTTTTATTTTCTTGGGGTGGCATTTCTGCAGACCCAAAAATAGTTGAATATCATTTCTTATTCTCTTTCCTTCTCAAATCTATCCTGATTGTGTTCCCCCCCTTTGTATCTTACTTTTGAACATATACTTATATATTATTATTTTCTTCCCTATTTCCCCCCCTCTCCCCCCCCTTTTCTACTTAATGGCGTATCGTCTGGGTTCCACATCTCCCCCTTACTTTCTTTTCTGTATGTCTTTCTCTAGCCTTTCATAAAAACTTCCCCATGTCTTGAAGTACACCGATTCCTCTTTATCCTTTATTTTCAATTCCCAGAATTCCCCAGGCAGCAAAGAATTCTGGGAGTTGAAAATAAAGATGCCAAGGCTGAGAATTTGCTGATGGTTTACTCAACTTTGAGATGCGTAGACATCATCCGATTATTCCCCACGGCTGGAGGAAGCCAGTTTTCCTAAAGTGACTGTCTGATTCACTTAACAACTGTAGCAATTTGCTTAAGAACCTGGGCAAAAAGATTGTAATATCGAGTGCTTAACCATCGCCTTGTTTAGCAACAAAAAAAGTCTGGTTCCAGTTCTTCTTGTAAGCCAAGGATTACCTGTATCAAGTGGTCATTATCTTAGTAATGGCCCAGGAGAACAGATCTTCCAGGTGTTGTGGCCTGCCACAAGCTGGCAGCAGATTCGGACTTGGGGAGGAAGATGGGCCAGTCCTGGAGTCTGGGGAAGGCTCTGATGAGGGCTCTGTGTCAGAGGCAGAGAGGGGGCCAGGGCCGTCCGACAGTTATCAGCTGCCTTCAGAGTCAGATATCAGTGGGGCAGAAGAACAGCTGGAGCCTGTTCCCAGTGTGCGCATGCGCAGAGCTGCCAGACGAAGGGAAGAGCTAAGGAACAGGGGCCAACTTGAGAGTAAAGGCACAGGTGGATGATGAATGGCCCCTTCCAGAAGAAATAAAAGAGGAGCGCAAGGGGAGTGGAGCTTGCAGGAGGCAATTAGTTCATTCCTGCATTCTTCCCAAGCATTGCAGCGCCTGAAAGATATCGGTCTGGCCGCTCTCCAAGCCTGATAAAGGTTGGTAATTGTGGACTATCTTGAAAGACTGTGGGAGAGGAAAGACTTTGCTGGAAAGGAATTCACTGTCAATTAAATAAAAGGGGTTTAACGAGGACTCTGGGGAAGCCTAGGTCCGAACACCAGAGTCCAACACAAACTGCTGCAAACAGGATTGGGAAATACAAGAACATGGAATAAATAATTTAGCTTCGCTTGTAGCGCACCGCAGGGGTACCATTTGTCTTTCTCTACCAATGGAATACAAGCCATTTAGGCCATCAAATTCAGCCCCCTGTTGAGTGCAATCATTCAATTAAAAGATCCCTGACAGATGCTGCTTGATCTCTGGTTGCACACACAAAAAACGTCCTGTTTTTCGCAAAAATGGGATGCAGGGCTGGGGCTTCGGGAGGCCAAAAAATGGCTGTATTCGGTGTACGAAGCACCAATATTTCCACATGTTTTTATGGGGGGGGGGAAGGTGTGTCTTATACTCCAAAAAATACGGCACTACAGGCATTCTATAACACTGTTTCTCCATTGGAACAATTTTAAAATGGGTTGAATTCCACCCTCAGAATTCCCCAGCCAGCTGTGCTCCAATTCCTGGAGTCAGCATAATGGCTTAAAGTTGCCAAGGTAGAGACTGTTTCCTTGATTGCTTCTAGTAAGTGATTCTACTCAAGGTGGACTCAGCCTTCCAGGGTTGGTAAAACAAGGACCCAGATCGTTGGAGGCAAGATACTGACTCTGTAAACTGCTTAGAGAGGGCTGTGAAGCACTGTGAAGCAGTATATAAGTGATTTTGCTATTCCTTCCTGTCCTTCTTCCCTCCCTCCCTCCTTCCTTCCTTCCTTCCTTCCTTCCTTCCTTCCTTTCTCTCTTAATTCCCTTTCTCATTTTCCATCCTGGTGGCTGAGTGTTTAGAATGCAGTATTGCATGCTAACTCTGCCGACTGCCAGCAGTTCGATCCTGACCAACTCAAGGTTGACTCAGCCTTCCATCCTTCTGAGGTGAGTAAAATGATTATTGGGGGCAAGAGGCTGACTCTGTAAACTGCTTAGAGGGGGCTGTAAAAGCACTGTGAAGCGGTATATAAGTCTAAGGGCTATTGGTCTAGCTACTAAGTTTTGTATCTGAATGTCACTACGTTTTACACAAACTCTGCGTAATAATCTTCCGTTGTAGACTCATTTGTATCCCGTGTCCCTCTTGGCATTTTATAGAAGATTGATGCCTCAATCATCTGTGATTTGACATGGCTCAATGCTATGGAGCAAGGAAGGGGATTGCCTTGAAAAAAGAGTTATAATTAAAATTCTGTAAGCACCAATTTAGGCCACCTAGAAAGGAAAGGGCAAGGAAAAGATTCTCAATGCCCTCCCTTGATTGGCTACAGGACATCTTATCCCCTTATTATACTTTATAATAATAAGAGTTCTGGCACAATGGTTCATTGTGCTATAGGGAGTCCTTAACACACGACCATAATGGAGTCTACCCATTATGGTCATGTGTTGTAACTGTTCTCAGTTTTACAACCTTTTTATGACAGTTGTTAAGTGAATGCCACAGTCGTTAAACAAATGCAGGTTTGTCAATGGTGCCGGTTTTGCTAAAAACCAGAAGTAACTGATAGGCTTGGGTAAAACTGGCGTACAACATGGTCACACGACCAGGGGTGCCCCCGTTAAGACACTGAGCTTCTCGATCAGAAAGGTCGGCAGTTTGGCGGTTCGAATCCCTAGTACAGGTCTCCTGCGGGAGCAGGGGTTGGACTAGAAGACCTCCAAGATCCCTTCCAACTCTGTTACTGTTTACTAAACAGTCACAAAGGCAGCCATGTTGCTGAGAGCTGTAGAGTTGAAACTGAGGCATTAGTACAGGTAGTCCTCGACTTGCAACAGTCATTAGTGGCCGTTCAAAGTTACAATGGCATTGAAAAAAAGTTTTTCACACTTAATGACCTTTGCAGCATCTGGTTTACGGGATCAAAATTTGGATGCTTGGCAGCTGGCTCATATTTATGACCATCACAGAGTCCTTGAAGGCGCGGGGCACATGTGATCCCCTTTTGTGACCTTCGGACAAGCTAAGTCCATGGGGAAGCCTGATTCACTTAACGACCGTTCAACTCCCTTCACAACCGCAGTGATTCCCTGGCAAGGAAAGTTATAAAGTGGGAGCAAAACCCACTTAACAAATGTTTGACTTTGCAACATAAATGTCGGGCTGAATTGTGGTCCTCAGTCGAGGAATAACTGTATTCTTGGAATGCTTGAAACTTCAGGAGGTTGTGAGTTCGATCCTAGGTAGAGGCAGATGTAGGGTCTTCTGCTTGGGCAGGGGGTTGTACTAGATGACCTGCAAGGACCCTCCCAACTCTGTTAATCTGTTCATGTTCCTGACTCCACCAGTTGGATTTCCACCTGCTGGTCGGCCAAGCCAGAGGAGTGGAGGGGCCACGCCCCCATTTCCCCGCTTAGCCCGTTGCCAGGAGACGGACACTCCTCCTCCTCCTCCTCCTTCCTCTCCATGACCTTTCTGGCGCGGTCAGAGCGGCCGGCGCCGCTCTATCCCTCCCGCCGACGCGACCGACGGACGCTCGCTCGCCCGCTCGCTCTTGGGCGCTTGTCCAGGGCCGCGGTGACGTCATCGGGAGGGGACGCGCGTGCGTGATGGCGGCGCGGCGGCTCCGGGCCGCTTCTTCCTCAGGAGGGTCCGGCGAGTGAAGGCGGAGGTTCATCCGTGAGGGGAGCAAAAAAAGGCGACCGCTCCTCCTCCTCCTCGCCGTCTTTGTCCGAAGAGCATCCCCGGCCGTGTCCTCCGCGCCCTCGGGGCCGGGCTCCGGCCATGGAGCGTCGTCGTCGGGGGTCGTCGTCGGGCCTGCTGGAGGGTCTGCCGGCCCGGCCGTGGCGGCTGCTGCTGCTGTTGGTGCCGCTGCTGGCGGCGCGGAGCGCGGAATCGGCCTCGGCGGATGGCAAGGCGTGCGAGAAGCCCTGCGCCAACGGAGGACGCTGCCAGCCCACCACCGGCCAGTGCGAGTGCCAGCCCGGCTGGGTGGGCGACCAGTGCCAGCACTGCGGGGGGCGCTTCCGGTGGGTGAGGAGGGGGCGGCCTGGGGTGGGGGAGGGGCGCGGGGCGAGTGAGTGAGGCTTGGGGTTGCCAACCCCCCCTCCCATTCCTCCTTCCCTCCCGGGGGAGGGGCTGCTTCCCCCCCAGCCTCCATTCCCCCCCTTCTTTTTGGGGTGCGGGGTCCCAAAGCCGCAATTTGCGCCCTGCTTTTGGAACTGGCTGGTTTTGCCTCCTTCAGATGCTCCACAAGGCCCACTCAGCTCAGCTCAGGGTAGGAGGGGGGGAATGCATTATTATTATTGCTGTTGTTATTATTTTTAGTATTGTTAGTGTTATTCTTATTGTTATTATTATTATATACTTTATTCATTAAACATGAAACTCAGTCAAATGAACATTCAAAAATGCATCATAAATACCACTGACTGGCGCTGATGGTTGATATGTCTTTCTGCCAGCGTCCTCGGTATATCAACCAAGTACCTTCTTAAAAAATATTTTTTTATTATTATTATTATTATTATTATTATTATTATTATTTCTTTTATTCATTAAACATGAAAGTCAAGTGAACATTTAAAGATGTGTCACAAATACCATTGACTGGTGCTAATGTTTGATACAGATTGATATAGGTTATATTATTGTTGTTATTGTTATTATTATTATTATAGTGGTCTTACCCTGTTTTCCCAAAAATAAGACCTCTCCGGATAATAAGCCCAATATGAAAATATTGCAACACAGCAGTAACCATGAAGTGACCCCCACACTCGCCGCCTCCTGCATGTCAAAAATAATAAGACCTCCCAAAAATAAGGCCAAGTCCTTATTTTGGGGGTCAAAGAAAATAAGACTCTGTCTTATTTTCGGGGAAACATGGTAGCATTAGCATTATTTTATTATTTTTATTATTATTTTATTAGTATTAGTATTATTATTATTAGTAGTAATTGTAGTCAGCCAGATGTTCAGACTGGATTTCACATTGTTTAACTATTGAGTCATTTCAAGGACCTGGTAATATTGTTGTTATTATTATTTAACCTTGAATTGGATTCACAGCCTGAGACTGGTACAAACTTAACATTTCAAGTCCTAAACTAGGACCTAAGAGCTGTTGAGGTAATATCTGATGATGATGATTATCATTATCATTTATCGTTGTCTGCCAGATGTTCAGACTGGGTTTGACATTTTTGTCTGTCTATGAACTTGTAACTATTATTTAATCTGATTGATATTGTTGCTGTTATTATTATTATTTAATCTTCAGTTCGATTCACAGTTTGGGAGTGGTACAAACTTAACAGTTCAAGTCCTAAACTAGGACCTAAGAGTGTTGAGGTAACATCTGTAGATGATGATGATGATGATTAAGATTAATCATTGCAGAGTCAGCCAGATGTTCAGATTGGGTTTGATATTTTTGTCTACCTATGCAGTTGTTATTATTTAATCTTATTGATATTGTTGTTATTATTTAATCTTCTATTTGAGTCACAGTCTTGGGACTGGTAAAAACTTAACAGTTCAAATCCTAAACAAGGACCTAAGAGCTGTTAAGGTAATGTTTGTGTATCGTTATTGTTCTTGTTGTTGATGATCACACAGTCAGCCAGATGTTCAGCCTGTCTTTGGCATTTTCGTCCACCTATCGAGTCTTTACCAAGGACCCGGGATAGGTAGATCTGTATGTTTGATGGTGTTAGAGGTTTTATTATTATGGTTTGTCTCACGGTCAGCCAGATGTTCAGACTGGATTTGGCATTTTCGTCTACCTATCGAGTTGTTCTTATATTTATTTGTCATCTTATCTCTCACCATCGGCCTACTCTAAGCAACTTACAAACATAAAAAACAAAGAAAAAGGAAGTTGGAACAAAGCGAAAGTGAAATAATGGAAGCATGAAATAAACAAGGAAAAAGAAAACTAAGAAAATACATGGATATGATGAACAAAAAAGATTTGCGAGTGGGGAGCAGGGGAGGGAAGGTGGAGTCCACTGTCAATCTAGCAGCCACATCCAGAGTCAAGCTCTTGCTTGGGGTCTCCAGACCAATTTGCAGAAGGGGGTTAGATCTTACCAAAGGTATCTGCTGCACAAAGGCAAGGCTTGACTCCAATAACGACAGAAGACCAGGATTGGGCAAAGGGCTACAGGATCTTGTCCCTCCTAATTCTCTTTCCCCATCTAGGATATCTGGATAATTTTGATCTTTCCTTTAAAGGGGTCGATTCTGTACAGGGACTCCTTGATTTAATGACCACAATCGAGCTCAACATTTCTGTTTCTAAGTGAAAGATTTAAGCGAACTTATCCCATTTTACGACTTTTCTCGCCACAGTTGCTAAGTGAATCACTGCAGTTGTTAAGTTGCTAACGGTCGTTAAGCGAATCTGGCTTCCCCATTGACTTTGCTTGTAAGACGTGCTTGCAAAAGTGATCATTTGACCCTGGGTTACTGCAACCGTCATAAATACATGCCAGTTGCCAAATGTCTGAATTTTGATAATGTGATCAGGGGAATGCCACAATGGCTGTGAGTGTGAAAAACAATCGTAAGTCACTTTTTTTCAGTGCCATTGTAACTGAATGAAGTGTCGTATGAGGGATCCTTGGTGCTCTCTGAGCTTGCTTGTTTTCTGGCAGATGTTTCATTACCCCAGGGGTGTCCAAACTTGGCAACTTTAAGACTTGTGGACTTCAACTCCCAGAATTCCCCAGCCAGCTCTGGCTGGGGAATTCTGGGAGTTGAAGTCCACAAGTCTTAAAGTTGCCAAGTTTGGACACCCCTGCATTACCCAAACTAGGTAACATCGTCATGCTAATAAGGAGTGCAGTTTGCTGTCACTGACTCCACACTCCCCACCAGACTCTTCACTAGCACTGATAATGTTACCTAGTTTGGTAATGAAATGTCTGCAAGAAAACAAGCAGGCACAGAGGGCACCAAGGACCCCTGATTCCGACCCCGAGCTACAAATATTCTCCTTTATTGATTACCTGCATGGCAAAAGCCTCTGGATGAGGCCATTGGTGGAGGGCAGCGGGCCAAACGCATCTGCCTAAGTAATTCTTATAACTTAAACCTCAGCCAGACCAACTGAGATGCCCAGGACAGTGTGGCTCGTGCCGTATAATTCATTCCCCCGACTACGTGAGGCTCGGAAGAACCACCCCTATTCATTAGGCTACATTACTGCGTGGCTGGTCTCCCAGAAGATCTGGGATGACTTGTCGAGAGGCTGCCAAGAAGCACTTATTACCCAGACTGCAGTCTTTAAAAATGAAAAGAGAGAGAGAGAAAGGGGCCCCTCAGTCTGGGCTAGTGTTCAAGAGGTGAAGTGGGGATTGTCAATCAATCTTGCCCTATCTAACCAGAGAGGGTTTCACGGTGAATCTCATCAGATGGAGGATTCAGCTGATAGTGAAGGCCAGGGGTCGGCAACCTTAAACCATCTGGACCCATTTCCCACAGAAAAGAAAACTCTGGGAGCCACAAAACCTGGGTGGGTGTGGCCAACTCAACGCCATTGCTGCCTCCACGGCCTGCTCGTTGCTCTCTCAGCGCCTTGCGCAGCATACTTAAATTTAGTGCGCCTTATAATGAGGGAGACGGCGTCGCCTCCTCCTCCCGGAGCCCATTGCGATGCGGAGCATTGGCCGCAGCCGGGCCTAGCCAGTGTCTTGGAGCGGAGATCAAGTTCCGCATCTCCCTGAGTGACCGAGGTACGCACAGCACCAAGAAGCGTCCGTGAGATGAGAGGCAAGTACAGGGATGCTTTGCTCCTGCTCTGGAATATGGAGCAAGTCCATATTCCATCATCCTTATCTTCTCAGGCCACACGAGGAGTGACTACGTGGGGTGGGGCCAGCCAGCCGACAGGGAGCAACAGTCGGGAGCTGTACATTGCCACACCTGGTATAGGCAGAATGACAGGATTTGTTGATGCGGGGAAGCTGGTGAAAGTGCATTTGTTCTGCTCAGAGCAGAAACAAGCCTCTTCACCTGAAACAAAGCCAGAACTGAGCCTGTTTGTGCCCTGACCTTGCTTGTGGGTGGGCCAGCGTCCGGGAAGGAGCCGGTCTTGAGCTGGCACCTGACAGATGCTTCCACTGCTTTCCAGTGCCCACAATCCACCGGGGGTTCTGATTGACCTGCGCCTGGTGAGATCCGGAGACACATGGAAGAAGTCAAAAGGCCTGATGATGCAGGAAGCAGCTACGACTTACTCTTTGTTCTCTACTACAGATAGTGCTCGACTTACAACAGCTCCTTTAGGGCCCGTTGAAAGTTACAACGGCATTGAAAAAAACCACAGGAGCAATTTCGTTGCAACATCCCCAGGATCACATCATCAAAATTCGGACACTTGGCAACTGACTCATATTTACGACGGTTCCAGTGCCACGTGATCTCCTTTTGCGACCTTCTGACCAGCGATGCCAATGGGGATGCCAGGTTAACAACTGTGCTACTTACTTAACAACTGCAGTGATTTACTTAACCTCTGTGGCAGGAAAGGTCATCAAAGGAGGCAAAATTCCCTGACATGTTTTGCTTAACAACATAAATGCTGGGCTCAATTATGGTCACAGATTGAGGGCCACCTGTAGCTGCTGGATGATGGAAGGCTGAGCCTCACCTCCTGCGTAAGGTTTGGGCCTTCAGCTCCACAGGGCGTTGGAGTGGCTCAGTGAGGTGGGTGGACCAGAAGGGGCAGTCGATGGGGAGGGGCCTACAGGTGAGCTCCGTGTGAAGGATGTGGAAAGGTGACGGATGAAAATCAGACGAATGGCTTTTGTTTCTGTGTTACGTGAAAGTTTTCTAGAAGTCTCTTTGCTGGTAGCTTTTAGTGTAATTC
>NC_138558.1:3650391-3800391 GCF_964273705.1 Natrix helvetica | reverse complement strand
GCGGGGTGCAGGGTGGGTCCCGCACCCATGTGTGGGGGAAGGGTGGAGCGAGGAGGTTGCGTTCTCATGTGCGGGGAAGGGGGGGGCATGTGGGGTTGTGCGTTCATTGCATTATGGGTGCCCGCTGTTGCAGGCACACACTTTCGGCACGCAGCGACAAAAATGTTAGCTATCACTAATATAGAGGATTTTCTTAATATCAATTATGATAAAAATTAATGAGTTAACAGAAGCATGTATTACTCCCCACAGCAAAGAGAAGCAGAGGTGGTCAAATCGATTCTTTTAGCCAGAGAAGAGAATATATCTAACTTTCTTTCTCTTCTGAAATTGCTTCTGGATTTTGTGCTCTCAATGAAAAAATATATATGGAGCTTTGCTTTTGTTTTTGTTATAGAAATGGCTTGTTGGGTGAAATCAAAAAGCCGTGCTTCTAATGTTACCTTCTACGGTGCTAAAAAGAGTCAAGAGTTGGTGCCTTTGTCTTTCTTTTTTTCAGGGATTAAAGAAGGGGATTTAAAAAAAATCATTCGGGTTCAAGATCATTGGCATTCGTTGGATTGCTTATTTGCAAGTGCATTATATCAGTGCAGGTAATAATTAGATTCCCAAAGCATCACCCACTGGGTAGACATAGAAGGGACAAAGGGTTTTGCAACGGTTAATTGCTAGGTTTAGTGCAGCGGTGGGTTCTATAGAAGAGGTTCCACAAATCTACCGTGCCGTTTAGAACTGGTTCCAGCTCCCTCCCCCCACCCGTCCGCAGGAGGAATTCTGGGAGTTGAAGTCCACAAGTCTTAAAGCTGTTTGAACACCCTTGGGGTTTTTTTTTTCTAAAAGATTAGGGGTGCAAGGATCTTGTAACTTCACAGCTTTAAGACTTGCGTGCTTCAAATGCCAGAGTTCCTGAGCCAACATTTTGGTTGCTAAGCAAGAAGGTTGTTAAGTGAGTTTCACCACATTTTACAAGTTGGCCATGCCCATCTAGTCACATGGCCGGCAAGCCACTCCCACAAAGCAGGCCACACCTACAGAAGAGGTTCTAAAAAATTTTGAAACCCACCACTGGCTTACTGGCTGGTGACTCAGAGTGATTTCCAAAAGAGGTTCAGACTCTAGAAAGAATACAAAGAAAAACAGCAATGATGATCAGTGGAATGGCAGCTAAAAATATAACAAACATTGGGTACGTCTAGTTTAATGAAAAGAAGAAGGAGGAATAAGATGATATCCATACTCCAATATTTGAGGGGCTGCCCCAAAGAAGAGGGGGTCAACTTATCTTCCAAAGCACCTGAAGGCAGGCGGAGAAGCAACGGATGGGTGGTAACTAATCAAGGAGAAAAGCAACCTGGAACTAAGGACTAATCAAATTTGCAGATGACACCAAGCTGGCAGGAATAGCCAACACTCCAGAAGATAGGCTTAAGATACAGAAGGATCTTGACAAACTTGAACATTGGGCACTATCTAACAAAATGAAATTCAATGGTGAAAAGAGTAAGGCTCTACATTTAGGCAAGAAAAACGAAATGCACAGGTACAGTATAGGTGGTACCTTGCTCAGTAGTAGTAACTGTGAGAGGGATCTTGGAGTCCTAGTGGACAACCATTTAAATATGAGCCAGCCGTGTGCAGCAGCTGCCAAAAAAGCCAACACAGTTCTAGGCTGCATCAACAGAGTGAGAGAATCAAGATCATGTGAAGGGTTAATACCCCTTTATAATGCCTTGGGAAGGCCACACTTGGAATACGGCATTCAGTTTTGGTGGCCACGATGTAAAAAAGATGTGGAGATTCTAGAAAGAGTGCAGAGAAGAGCAACAAAGAGGATTAGGGGACTAAAACATATGAAGAACGGTTGCAGGAACTGGGTATGTCTCGCTTAATGGAAAGAAGGACTAGGGGAGACATGATAGCAGTCTTCCAATATCTCTGGGGTTGCCACAAAGAAGGGGGAGTGAAACTATTCTCCAAGGCACCTGAGGGTAGAACATGAAGCCATGGATGGAAACTAATCAAGGAGAGAAGCAACTTAGAACTAAGGAGAAATTTCCTAACAGTAAAAGCAATTAATCAGTGGAACTCCTTGCCTCCAGAAGTTGTGAATGCCCCAACACTAGAAGTCTTTAAGAAGATGTTGGATAACCATTTGTCTGAAGTGGTGTAGGGTTTCCTGCCTAGGCAGGGGGATAGACTAGCAGACCTCCAAGGTCCCTTCCAACTCTACTATTGTATTGTATAAGGAGAAACTTCCTGACATTAAAACAATTCGGCAGTGGAACAACTTGCCACAAGAAGTTGTGGGTGCTCCATCACTGGAGGTCAAGAAGGGATTGGACAGCCATTTGTCTGAAATGGTGTAGGGCTGTTATGGCTGGAAGTGGCACGCAGAGCCATCTCCGGGCACGCTAGTCGTCACCCGTTGTTCTGGGTGTTTGAACATGTGGGGGTGCCAGAAACCAGAAGAGCATCTCCCTGGTGCGTATGCATGTGCCTGGAAGCTAAACATCCAGTTTCCAGCATGCGCATGCACACTGGCCAGCTGGTCTTTGCGCATGTATGCATGCCAGAAACCGAAAGACCAGGTGACCGGCGCGCATGTGCACACCGGAACCCAGAAGCTCAGCCTCCCGGCGCACACATACTTCCTGGAGAACTGCCCTTCTGGTTTCCAGCACTCCGCTGCGGGCACATGCACTCCCGTTCCAGCACTTGGTGCCGAAAAGCTTTGCCAACTGCGGTATAGGGTTTCCTTCCTGAACGGGGGTTGGACTAGAAGACCTCTAAGGTCCTTCCAACTCCATTATTCTATTCTGTGATTCTGTTTTGGCTATTTCTGAGTCATTTTGTTTTGATTGCTACCTTACAAGAACAGACGTTAAGGTTGGCAGAATGGGAGGGAGACTTCTAACGCCATGACCAATGCCGATAGTTCTTGACTCACGGCCACAACGGAGCCCAAAATTCATGTTGCTAAGTGAGACATTCATCAAGTGAGGTTTGCCCCATTTTATGACCGTTCTCGTCACAGTTGCTAAGCGAATCGCTGCAGTTCTTAAGTTAGTAACCTGCTTGTTAAGCGAATGTGGCTTCCCCATTGACTGTGCTTGTCAGAAGGCCACAAATAGTGAACATGTTACCTCCGGGACACAGCAATCTTCATAAATGTGAGTCAGTTGCCAAGCGCCCAGATTTTGATCACGTAACCGTGGGAATGCTGCAATGGCATTAAGTGTGAAAAACGTTCATAAGTCACTTTTTCCAGTGCCGTCGTAACTTTGATTGGTCAACCAAATGAGCTGTTGTCAGTTGAGGACTACCTGTCCTAATGATTAATGAATAGGTGTTTTGATGGTAGTATTCTATTCTATATGATTACAGATGCTTCCTTGTAACCCCGATAAGGTTCACCTGAATTGTTTGGGTTTTACCATGTCAGATAGCAGCATTTCTGAAAGTTTTAGGAGATACGTTAAGTGCCTTATCTGTACTCTCAGAGAGATAATATCATTTTATTGTGTCTTTGCATGACTTGGAAAGTCCTAGTAAAGGAAAAGGTTCCCCTCGCGTATGTGTGCTAGTCATTCCTGGCTCTAGGGGACAGTGCTCATCTCCGTTTCAAAGCCGAAGAGCCAGCACTGTCCTAAGATGTCTCTATGGTCATGTGGCTGGCATGATTCAACGCCGAAGGCGCACGGAACGCTGTTACTTTCCCACCAAAGCTGGCATCTATTTTTCTACTTGCATTTTTTACGTGCTTTCAAACTGCTCGGTTGGCAGAAGCTGGGACAAGGAATGGGAGCTCCCTCCATTACACAGCACTAGGGATTCGAACCGCCGAACTGCCAACCTTTCTGATCAAGCTCAGCGTCTTAGCCACTGAGCCACCACGTCCCTCTGGAAAGTTCTATTGAACCTTTTAAAACTTGCATTTGTTGGGAGTTCTGTGGGCTACTAGGATCCAAGGATGAAAGGGATACATATTGGGGCAATATTTCTGAATCTTAGCAATTTTAAGATATGTGGACTTCAATTCCCAGAAGTCCCAGGCTGCTACGTATGGACTTCAGCTCCCAGAATTCCTTAGCCAGCAGGTGTATTGAGTTTAACTCCCAGCATTCCCTAACTGGCATAATTTCCCTGCCAACAAGATTGAGTGATGCTGCCTTTGATGGGAGTGGTGGCCAATTACGTTGATGAACGTTTGTGTCTCTTCGTACTTAAATCCAGGTAGTCCTCGACTTACAACTGTCCTATTTAGTGACTGTTCAAAATTGCAACAGCACTGAAAAAAGCGACACAGCCATTTTCTCACACGACTGCCCTAGCATCCCCACGGTCACATGATCAAAACACAGATGCTTGACAGCCGATTCATATTTATGACGGTCGCAGTGTCCGGAGGTCAGGCAGTCACTTTTGGCGGCCTTCTGACGAGCAAAGTCAAGGGGGAAGGCAGGTTCACATAACAACCGTACGACTAACTTAACCTCTGCAACAATTTGGTTAACTGCAGTGGCAAGAAAGGTCGAAAAATGGGGCAAAACTCGACAACTGTCTCGCTTAGCAACAGAAATTTGGGGCTCAATGGTGATGGTGAACAAATTGCTTGTAAGTTGAGCATTACATTAGAACCACTTCTGACCTCCGCTCCTTCCGGCAAAAACTGAAGACCCACCTGTTCCGACTAGCAGGCCTGGATAATTCAACTGTCCCTCCTGGCAAATGTATTATATCTGGTTATTTTAGGGGTTTTTTAATTTACTGTATTTGTTTTTAGGGGTTCGAATTTATTTTATATCTGCTTTGTACAGTTCTTTTCACTACATTTTAACCTCCTCCATGTCAATTGTCAACTGTACATATTTAATTTAATTTTATTGTATCCTGTTATATTTTGTATGAACTGTACACCGCCCCGAGTCCCTTGCGGGAGAGGGGGCGGTCTAGAAGCATTAAATATTATTATTATTATTATTATTACCTCTATTATTCTCTCAATGGCAGAAGGATTGTACCTGCTGCTGAAGTCTGACTCACACCTAAGCAGAAAAAATGGGTAGAATTTGAAATCATCCTAATTTTTTTTAAAAAAAAACAACTTTTGGCAAGACGATCTAAATCAGGGGTGTCCAAACTTGGGAACTTTAAGACTTGTGGACTTTAACTCCCAGAATTCCCCAGCCAAATTCTGGGAGTTGAAGTCCACAAGTCTTAAAGTTCCCAAGTTTGGACACCCCTGATCTAAATGCACATTTGCCCTGCAATATTCGTAAATTAAATGTGTTTATTTGTTTATAATGTAGCATACAAAGAAAATCCAAAGGGAAAATTTGGGAAAGGGAAGGAAAGGGAAGAGTGAGAAAAAGAAGAGAGAAAAAAAAAAGAAAGACAAGATTTCTGACTCACTTTGGGGCAGTAGAATAAGGCCTTAACATCAAAGCTCAACTTTTTACTTGTTCCATAATAGTTTAAAACTAACCATTGCTATAACAACAAATCTATCTAAATTAGTAAAACCCAAAGTCAGTTTCATTTCCCCCACCGCCCCTCAAGCCCAAAAGGCCAGAAATGGTTTCCAAGTAGAAGTAAAAATATTTATATTTTTTTCCTTCGGTCAAAGCAGACCGTTTAGCCATCTCCGCTAACTCCATCAATTTTTGCAGCCGTTTGTCCACGGTGGGGATGGAAATTATCCTTCCATTTCTGTGTCTAGTCAACATATACAACATCCAAGTTCCAATTTTTTCCCCCTCCCAAGTCTTTTTCCATTATTAAACTCCCCAAAAGAAGAAAAAATCTGGTTTTTCTCTTTATATTCACTTTTGAGAATTTTCTGTGTTAAGATGTGAGTCCTACTCCGATATTTCCTCGCTTTATCACATGTCCAGCTGAAATATTTCTGAACCGGCCGATACATCCGCTGGTTGTTGTGGTCATGTTTTGTTTGCCGTTCAATCCACTTAAGAAGGTAATTTTTTAAAAAAAGCTTCAGCTATTTTGAGGAGTCTGGCTGTGGTTGTAGGGATAAAACTCAGCAAGAATCTTCACAGGGGACAGCTTAAAAAAAGGCTAGAGGCTGGCGGTGAGAGTGCAATATCTTTGTGTACGTGTGTCTGTTGCACACCCAATGCGGCTGAAAACAGGCACAGCCTCCATCTTGACTATTTTGACCTCCTCTCCCTGAAATGCAGGAAGTCTTGGGACCTTGAACCAAAACCGAGCCCAAACTTTCTGTCGCTAAGTCAGGGGTCAGCAACTCTGGAGCTGCAAGTGGCTCTCTCATCCCTCTGCTGCGGCTTCCTGTCGCCGTTCAGCGCCACAATTGATAGGGGTTTCGGTTAGGACAGGTAGAGGAAAAAGGATGCCGTGCTAGGAGGAGACTCTAGGGGGGGGGGGAGGACACCATGCTAGGAAGAAACTCTATGATTGGGAAACTGGACTTCCGGGCATCTCGAGAATTGACTTCCATTTAGGACCTTTGTGGCTTTTTGAGTGTTTAAGGTTGCCGACCCCTGCGCTAAGCGATGAGGTGGTTAGCGAGCTTTGTTCAGACTTTTCTTGCTACCGTGGCTAAGCGGAACACCGCGGTCGTTAAGTTAGGAACACTGTTGTAAGGGAACCTGGCTTCTCCTATCGACTCGGCTTGTCGGGCGGTCGCAAAAGGGGATCGCGGGACTCCCAGGGACGCCGGGAAATAGGAGCCAGTTGCCAAGCATCTGAATTTTGATCATGCGGCAACGACCGTAAGTGTGGAAAAATGGTCACAATTCTCTTTTGGCAGTGCCGTTGTAATGTTGGACGGTCACTAAGTGAACTGTTGCAAGTCAGGAACGTTTGTAGCAGAGGAACTCTGGGTGGTGGAGGTCTGTTGAAGGAAGGGACCTTAGAGGTCTTCTAGTCCAACCCCCCCCCCCCCCCAAGCAGGAGACCCTACACAATTTCTGACCGATGGCAGTCCAGTCTCTTCTTGAAAGCCTCCAGGGATGAAGCTCCCACAACTTCCGAAGGCAACTTCTGTTCCATGGGTTGATAGTTCAGTCAGAAAATTCCTCCTTATTTCCAGGTTGAATCTCTCCTTGGTCAGTTTCCATCCGTTATTCCTTGCCTGGCCTTTGGAGGCTTTGGGAAATAGCTTGACCCCCTCCTCTCTGGGGCAGCCCCTCCTTAAACTAGACATACCCAGTTCCTGCAACCGTTCTTCATATGTTTTAGCCTCCAGTCCCCTCATCCTCTTGGTTGCTCTTCTCTGCACTCCTTCTAGAGTATAGAAACTAGTTTGTATGCACACTGTTTCCCGAGCAGCCTCACAGACCATATCTAAGCACCCGGCGGGCCGGATCCGGCCACTGGGCCTTGAGTTTGACACCCCTAATCTATATGCCCTTGGCCGGATAAGGAACTTAGTATCTGGTTCCTTCATCTACGTCATTTTGTGTGGCAAAAAAGGCCACACAAAGAGAATCCTTCTCTCCCCCCCCCTCTGTCGTTTTCCAAGCCTTAATTTACCCCGTCAGTCATATCTCAGGACAACTTGAGACTGGAGAGTCACATGTTGTGTGTTGGATGAGGGGCTGTTGCTTCTGTGTCAGGAATGCTTACAAAACACACATTGTAAATCTGGGCGCGAAGCCCTCGGGCTGCCATCCAGCAACACTTAAGCGATTAAAATCCCTCTGGTTTGAACAGGGCTTATTTCCCAGTAAATATACAAGAGCGCCTACTACGTCGCTCAAGCTGCGTCTCTTTTCTCTTTGTGTCTGAATGCTTCTCCGCAGAGGAAGGTGAACCTGTAAGCCGGAGGCCAATAATTTGATTTAGCAACGGGCCCTTTGATGTGTCTTTTTTTTTAAAGGAAGGGAGAAAAACAAAAACCCCTTTCATTAAATTAATGGAAACAGTTGCTGAGGATCATTGCACAACTTCTCTAACCCCCTCCGAATGTTGAGTGTTATGTGTACAATTTCTTTTTTTTTTTTTAAAAAAAGCTAGCCTCAGATAGTAATACAGAGTAATTCCAGCATCTGCTGCAAAGAATTGAGACATGATTCAAACATTGCAAAACATTGGGGAGGGCTGCGTGCGTTGTGCAAGTTTGTCATGTAGCCATTTTATTATTAATATTTTAATTAGGAATCTTGAAAACTACTGCTGGGTCTTTTAGATGGGGAGGAGGAGGAAGAGGAGGAAGGAAAATGACCCAAACTGGCTCCTGGCTATCTTTTCCTTCCAGCTCTTAGGAGATCAGGGCAAAAGAGGATAAAAGCTACTGCAATCTATTAAATCCTTTGCCAGGATGTGAAGAACAATTGTCTGGCATTACTTTTTGGAAAAAGGAAGGGAAAGAAATAAAAAAAAGAAAGGGGAGAAAGAAAGAAAGAAAGAAGGGATGGAAGGAAGAGGAAGAAAGAAAGAAAAGAAAGGGAAGAAAGAAAGAGAGGGAGGGAAGGGAGGGAAAGAAAGAAAAGAAAGGGGGAAAAGAATGAAAGAGGGAAGGAAGGAGGGATGGAAGAAGGAAAAAAGAAAGGAAAAATGAGGGAGGGAGGGCCTGAATGCATGCAGTTACAGTGTGGGAGGGAGAGGAAGGAAGGAAGGAAGAAAGAAAGGAAAAAGGGGGAGAAAGGAATGAAGGAAGGAAAAGAAAAAGAAAGGGAATGGAGGGAAGGATGGAAGAAGAAAAGGAAGAAGGAAGGGAAGGGAAGGAAAAGAAGGGAGGTAAAGAAAGAAAAGAAAAGAAGAAAGAAAGAAAGGAATGGAAGGAAGGAAGGGAAAGAAAGAAAGGGAAGAAAGAAAAGGAGGGATGGAAGGAAGGGAAAGAAAAAAGGGAAGAAAAAAAGAGGGAAGGAAGGAGGAATGGAAGAAGGAAAGAAAGGAAAGAAAGAAAGGAAAGAAAAAATTGAAAAAAGAGGAAGGGAGGGAGGGAGGGAGGGCCTGAATGCATGCAGTTACAGAGGGAGGGAGGGGATGGAAAAAGGGAAGGAAAAGAAAAAGAAAGAAAGAACGGGAAAGGAGGGAAGGAAGAAAGAAGAAAAGGAAGAAGGAAGGGAGACAGGAGGTAAGAGAAGGAAAGAAGGAAGGAGGAGAGGAATGAAGGGAAACTAAGAAGAAGAAAGGGAAGAAGAAAGAGAAAAAGAACTTCTCCCCCAAATTGCTCTTTTCCTGAATTGTGGAAGTGAACCCCCTTTGCCGTTCCATAATTCCCCCCCCCCCCCAAACCTGTGGCCTTTTTTGATGGCTCGGGGCCTTTCAGGCAGAAAACCTTTCATTTGTGTGTGCGCGTAACCTCTTGACATTTGTGCTGGGATTGCCAGGCGCCTCGTGCGCCAACAGCCCAGCCGTGGGGGGGATGAGGCTCAGGCGATATCCCCCCCCCAGAGCTTCTGGAGTGCCCGTCTCGTTCCCCCCTCTCACCCAGGGCCCGTTTTTGTGTGGGGAATCCCCCGTGATGGTCTGGTGGAGACGCTCAGTGCCTGGGAGGTTGCAAAAGAACAAGGAGGAGGGGGAGGCCGATGGGTGGGGACCTCTGGACTCTCGGCCCCGGGGGCTTTTCCTGCCTCCGCTACCATTCAAAGCCTGGAAAAGGAAACTCAAGGACCCAAACAGCCCCTGGCCAGCCGCCAACGCCCAGCTAAGCGGAGATTAGCACCACAACCAGGAAGTAAACAACCGCCTCCTCAAGGAGCCACCGAGAACACCCTCCCTGTAACACTGACAAGGCAAGCACCGGTGGAGCAAAAGAGAGCAAACCCCACTCCCTTCCAGCACTACTGAGGTTAGCTAGTTGGGCAATGAGACGTCTGCAAGAAATCAAACTCAGCACCCCACAGTCCTCCTCCTCCTCCTCTTCCTCCCTGTAAACCCCACTCCCTTCTAGCACTGATGGTGTTACCTACTTGGGTGATGAAACATCTGTAAGAAAACAACCAAGCTCAAAGAGCACCAAAGACCCCACAGTCGTAGTCCTCCTCCCCTCCTCTTCCTCCTCCTCCTCCTCCTCCTCCTCCTCCTCCTCCTCCTCCTCCTCCTCCTCCTCCTCCCTGCAAACCCCACTCCCTTCTAGCCCAACCAAGCTCAGTGAACACCAGGGGTCCCACAGTTGTTATTGTCGTCATCCTCCTCTTCCCTCCCTCCCTTCTAGCACTGCTGATGTTACCTAGTTGGGTAATGAGATGTCTGCAAGAAATCAGCCATTCAGCACCAAGGATCCCACAATCATCCTCCACCTCCTCCTCCTCCTCTGCAAACCCCACTCCCTTCTAGGACTGATAACATTACCTAGTTGGATAATACAATGTTTGCAAGAAAACAAGGAAGCTCAGTGAGTACCAAGGACTCACAGTTAAACTTTCCTGATCAAAGAGAAAAGCAGCTCCACCAACACAACCCCACCCAGCCCTACCAACCTACTCCATACAAACAGGGAACCAACGCCACGCCCACTAGCACTTCTGACCTTACCTAGTTGGGTCATGAAACATCTGCAGACAACCCACCAAGCTCAGAGAGCACCAAGGACCCCACAGTCCTCCTCCTCCTGCTCCTCCTTGCAAACCCCACTCCCTTCTAGCACTGATGATGTTCCCTAGTTGGGTCATGAAACATCTGCAAGAAAACAACCAAGCTCAGAGACCATCAAGGACCCCACAGTCTCCCCCCCCCCCAATCCACTCCCTTCTAGCCCTGAGGATGTAACCTAGTTGGGTAACGCAACACTCA
The DNA here is from genome assembly GCF_964273705.1 of Natrix helvetica. Classification (NCBI taxonomy): domain Eukaryota; kingdom Metazoa; phylum Chordata; class Lepidosauria; order Squamata; family Natricidae; genus Natrix; species Natrix helvetica. Next base: position 3,789,672 of record NC_138558.1, on the reverse strand, counting down.
AGCTCAGAGAGCACCGGGCACCCCACAGTTTAACCCCAAACTGCTCATATTTTCTCCCATTGAAATACAGATGTGTTGTTTTTGTTTGTTTGTTTCCCTTGGCAAACGTCGACTCCTGTCACTGATGAGGGCATTCTTTTCTGGAGCAGCAGGGAGGTCGCCCCAGGCTTCTTCGGATGCAGTTCTCCAGCCAGCCTTGGAGAGCAAAAGCTTTTGTGCTCATCAAGACGCAGCTGGCCTCTTCTGAGTTGTCGTCATTTTGGTCAGTCAAGGTGGCGATGGGGCCTGGGAGGGCTTTGGCCAAGTTGTAGACGTTGCGCCGGTCAGGCCCATGCGTGGTCTTGCCAAGTTGTGGAAATGTGACATGACCAGTGCGACCTCCCCTCCTCCTTGTTCCTTCCTAAAAAAATATGTTTACGATCCAGGTGAAAGAGAGGACTTTTAAACTGTGCAAAGAATAGAGTAGAGTAGGAAATAAAATAGAATAGAATAGGGAATAGATAGAATAGAATAGAATAGAATAGAATGCAATGCAAATCAATACAATACAATAGGAATAGGGCTGGAAGGGACCTTGGAGGTCTACTAGTCCAATCCTCTGCTTAGGCAGGAGACCCTATACCACTACAGACAAATGGTTGTCCAACATCATCTTAAAGATTTCCAGTGTTGGGGCATTCACAACTTCTGGAGGCAACTTCTGTTCCACTGATTCATTGTTCTAACTGTCAGGAAATTCCTCCTTAGTTCTATTTTGATTCTCTCCTTGATTAGTTTCGACCCATTGCTTCTTCTCCTGCCTTCTGGTGCTTGACTCCCTCTTCTTTGGGGCAGCCCCTCAAATATTGGTAGACTGCTGTCATGTCACCCTGGTCCAGTGGTGGGTTGCAGGCGGTACGCCTCTGTACACGCGTACTGGTGCCTGCCGGGAGCACCAGGTACCATTCCGGTACGGTGCTCCAGAGGGCCCTACCTCTCTCCTTACCATCGTGGAGGTGTCGTGGAGTGTTGCAGGAGGTAAAGGATGCATGCGCTGCACGCATTCATGTGGACACCGGGCCCTGTTGCACTGTACCGGTTGCAACAGAATCCAGAACCAACCACTGCCCTGGTCTTTCTTTTCATTAAACTAGACTTTCCCAATTCCTACAATCGTTCTTCATATAGTTTAGCCTCCGGTCCCCTAATCCTCTTTGTTGCTCTTCTCTGCACTCTTTCTAGAGTCTCCACATCTTTTCTACATCGTGGCGACCAAAACTGAATGCCGTATTCCAAGTGTGGCCTCACCAAGGCATTATCCAGTGGTATAAAGTGTCCTTATGAATATTAATGACCTCCCCGTGTCAGGTTGTGGTACAGATGGCTTCAAATAAAGCGTTTCACATCTCCTGCCCTCCATATGTCCCCAGCTGTTCCCAGCTGTATGTGACTTTACGGCTTTGATGCTGGAAACTAATTTTAATCCCATCTGGGTGTGTCTCCTTCCCGCCCCCCCCCCCGCACCTTTTCTTCTGCATTCTTCGTTCTTCACTGTAAATTCCACTTTCTATAGAGGTTCGATCAAGAGCCTCCAGTCACATGGCATTACTGTCTGCTTTGGAAGCCTTCCTGCTTCGGAAGGAGAAAGTGGTGAGGACAGCAGAAAAGATTATTGGCAGTTCACTCCCTTCTATCCAGGACAGCGCACAGAAGGGGTCCTTGAGGAGGGTCCCCAGGATTGTCGGGGATGCTACAGCTCCTCTTCACGACCTGGTTTCCTTGTTTACTTTACGGGAGGGGGCTTCGTGGTCGTAGTTTTGTTCCCTAAAGCATCAATCTTGTGAACTCTTTTAAGTTTCCTCTCTCCCCTATCCCAAAGGTGCTTTTTCAAGAGGCAACTGGACAGTCTGGTTTTTCTTTGAAGACGTTTCGCTTCTCATCCTAGGAGCTTCTTCAGTTCTTTCCACTATGTATTCAAAATGGACAGTGATTAATATTTATTTGTGTGGGTGTAGGTATATCTGCCTGCCTGCCTGCCTACCTACCTATCCTCTCTCTCTCTCTCCATTCCTCCCTCCCTCCCTCCCTCCCTCTGTCTCTTTATATCTATCTATCTATCTATCTATCTATCTATCTATCTATCTATCTATCTATCATCCATCCATCCATCCATCCATCCATCCATCCATCCATCCATCCATCTATCCGTCTGTCTATCATCATCTGTATATGTGTATTATGTATCTGTGTGGGTAGATATATATTTTTGAGAGCAGGCAGCAGAATTTCATTTTTAATGTGTGCCAGTATGCTCTCAGTAAAAATGACAATCAAGGTTATAATAATTCTGTTCCATCCAAATAGGGACATTATCTTAACCAGTAACCTCCAAATGAAAATTGGAAGGCAATTTAATGTCTCATTTGCACTCCATGTGCAAACAATAGCTGGCTAATTTAAAACACCTATAATTGTTGGAAAGAGTACCTGATCCCCAAGGAACAGGTGAACCTGCATTAGCAGGAAGCAGCACAAGGGCACAAGCCTGTAAAGAACAATTCCTAATCATTCTTGCCGTTAAATGTGGCCTCTTTTACTGCAGTAAGACAGAGTGGGTGACATGGCCTTCACTTCCCATCTGTCAGGGGTGAAATACAGGTAGTCCTTGACTTGGCACCACAATTGAGCCCAAAAATTATGCTGCTAAGTGAGTTTTGCCCCATTTTACGAACTTTCTTGCCACAGTGGCTCAGTGAATCACTGCAGCTGATAAGTTAGTAACCTGGTTGTTAAGTGACTCACTGCATTTGTTTAAATTAGTAACCCAGTTGTTAAGTGAGTCACTGCAGTTGATAAATTAGTAACCCAGTTGTTAAGTGAATCACTGCAGTTGATATGTTAGTAACCCGGTTGTTAAGTGAATCACTGCATTTGTTTAAGTTATTAACCCGGTTGTTAAGTTAGTCTGGCTTCCCCCATTGACTTTTCTTGCCAGAAGGTCGCAAAAGGGGACCACACGACCTTGGGACCCAGCAACGGTCATAAATATGAGTTGGAATTTTGATCACATGATCATGGGGATGCTGCAAATGTCGTAACTGAAAACCGGTCCCTTTTTTCAGTGCCGTTCTAACTGTGAACGGTGACTAAACGAACGGTCGTAAGTCGAGGACTACCCGCATAGCCTCCAGATGCTTTCGCCAGTGCGTTGACGTTACAGAAAGGGAGAAGGACGAAATAGACAGAGAATAACGACACCGACTGTATTTTAATTTCTCTCTCTCTTTCATTTTTCTCTCTGTGGTGGTGAAGAGCCTGGTGTCTCTTAGTCAATGTTTTCATTATATTTAAGTGCAATTTAAAATAAGGAAATTAGGTCTGGTCCAGGCTCAATCCAGGTTTTTTTGGCCTCTGGCCCTTTGGCATGGAGACATTTCTTCTTGCTGATACAACAGAATGTTAGCTAATACTATAAAGTACTTTGGTAAGTTACTGTATATCAGGGGTGTCCAAACTTGGGAACTTTAAGACTTGTGGACTTCAACTCCCAGAATTCCCCAGCCAGCATGGCTGGCTGGGGAATTCTGGGAGTTGAAGTCCACAAGTCTTAAAGTTCCCAAGTTTGGACACCCCTGCTGTATATAAATAATATAAACAATGAGGTGATGGAAGAATAGGTAGTTCTCGACTTAGAACCTCAATTGAGTCCAAAATTTCTGTTCCTAAGCGAGATAATTGTTAAGTGAGACAGTTATTAAGTGGGACAGTTGTTAAGTGAGACACCTGTTAAGTGAGTTGTGCCCCATTGTATGGTCAGGTTCACTTCCACAACCGGGTTACCGATTTAAGAACTTCAATGATTCACTTAACAACTGTGGGAACAAAACGTATAAAATCGTGGGAAACTCACTTAGCAAGAGGAATTGTGGGCTCAATTGTGGCCGTAAGTCGAGGACCACCTGTATTGTGATTAAGGGCCGAAGACCACGAGATTTCTCCTCCGATGTCACAAGTCAGGGAGAAGGAAGCTAGTTTGTGGACCAGCCAATCATGATTTATTGGCATTCCTATTGCTTCCTAATTAATTGGCCCGGTTGCATCACTTTATAGTTTTGGCACGCAAGGCTGGCTGCTCCAGAGAATAATTTTGATTGTGCAGTCAGACGTATTTTAGCTGGAAGTGCAACCCCGACACAATCTTTTCGGCAAGAAAATTGTCTTTTGTTTGATTGTCTTTGTCAAGGGAGCCCAGAAGATGTTTCCAGGCGGTGAAAAAAACCCCTGTAATATAAACTTTTTTTTTTAATAAAAGAAAATCTCCGAATCCTGGTTAGGGTTGGGGTTCTGCAGGTGTGGCTTGGTGGTGGGTCATGCGACTGGGGTGGTGGTCAAAAGGGAAACTCACTTTAACAATGTCCTGCTGGAGCAGGGGTTGGGCTAGATGACCTCCAGGTCCCTTCCAGCCCTGGATTGCTGTGCTCTTTCAAGGTGTCCTCTGAAACTGAGCCTAGTACCAGGTTTGTGGTGCTTCCTCCCTCTCCTTTTTCCCTCCCTCCCTCTCCCTCTCCCTCTCTCTCTCTCTCTTTCTTTCTGTCTCTCCCTTTCCTCCCTTTTTTTCTCCCATCCCTCCCTCCCTCCCTCCCTTCCTCCTTCCTTCCTTCCTTCCTTTCTTTCTTTCTTTCTTTCTGTCTCTCTGTCTGTCTGTCTGTCTGTCTGTCTCTCCCTTCCCTCCCTTTTTTTCTCTCATCCCTCCCTCTTTCTTTCTTTCACCCCTCCCTGCCTTTTTTCTCCCATGCCTTTCTTTCTCCCTTCCCTCCTTTTTTTCTTCCATCCCTCCCTCCCTTTTTTCTTTCTTTCTTGCTTTTTTCTTTCTCTCTCTTTCAGCCTTTTTTTCTGCCATCCCTCCTTCCCTCCCCCCTCTTTTTCTTTCTTTCTTTCTTTCTTTCTTTCTTTCTTTCTTTCTTTCTTTCCCTTCCTTCCTTCCTTCCTTCCTTCCTTTCTCTTTCCCTTCCCTCCCCTTTTTTCTCTCAGCTTTCCCTCCCTCCTTCCCCCCTTTCTTTCTTTCTTTCTTTCTTTCTTTCTTTCTTTCTTTTTTCTTTTTTTCTTTCTCCCTTCCCTCCCTTTCCTCCCTTTTTTCTTCCATCCACCCATCCCTCTTTCTTTCTTTTTCTCTTTCTTTCCTTCTTTCTTTCTTTCTTTCTTTCTTTCTTTCTTTCTCCCTTACCTCCCTTTTTTCTTCCATCCCTCCCTCCCTCCCTTTTTTCTTTCTTGCTTGCTTTTTTCTTTCTCTCTCTTTCTCCCTTTTTTTCTCCCATCCCTCCCTCCCCTCTTTCTTTCTTTCTTTCTTTCTTTCTTTCTTTTCCTTTCTTCCTTTCTCTTTCTCTTCCCTCCCCTTTTTTCTCTCACCTTTCCCTCCCTCTTTATTTCTTTCTTTCTTTCTTTCTTTCTTTCTCTTTCTTTCTTTCTTTCTTTCTTTCTTTCTTTCTTTCTTTCTTTTTCTTTCTTTCTTTCACAGCACCCCCCCCCCCACGCCTCGTTTTTGGCCTAGCAGGCATCAGGGAAACCCTCTGAGAGCAAAAGCGGAGCCCCCAGCCCCCATTTTTGGCCTAGCCGGCCTCAGGGAAGCTCCCTGGAAACAAAAACAGACCCCAAATGCTAAAAAATAGTTTAAAAAAAGTTCCTAACATCGCACGGCCCACCTGATCATCGGAACTTTTTTTTTACTTTGTTAAGCATTTTTTACTACCGGTTCGGCTGAAGCGGCCCCAACCGGTAGCTTTTCACCCCTGGGTCCCCCCCCTCCCATTTCTTTTGGAGCAGCCCCTGCCAAAATATTAGCCCCTTCTTTCTTCTCCTTTAGATATATCGGAAAGATACTGATTAACTTCTGAATTTTGCATTCAGGTAGTCCTCAAGTAACAACCGTCATGGAGCCTGCCCGTCACAGTTGTAACTCATAACGGTCGTAAAGCAGAGAGGCTATATGACTGATCTACTTTTGCTTGCCTTTTTTTGGTGACAAATCATCCCAGTCACTAAGCAGATACGCAGTCATATGTAGTCACCTGATCGAAATCCAGACGCTTGGCAACTCACTCGTAATTATGACGGTTGCAGTGTTACAAGGGGTCACGCGATCCCCTTTTGCAACCACGCTGACGAGCAAAGTCAATGGGGAATCCCGTTTCACTGAATGACCATTTTAGTAATGTAACAACTGCAGTCATCTGCTTCACAACTTAGCAAGGAAAGCCGTAGAATGGGGCAAAAACCTGCTTAGCAACTGTCTTGCCTAGCAGTGCAAATTTGGGGGTCAATGGTGGTGGTAAGTTGAGGACTTACTTGTAAATATGGTTTAAACCAGGGGTGTCCAAACTTGGGAACTTTAAGATTTGTGGACTTTGACTCCCAGAATTCCCCAGCCAGCATAGCTGGCTGGGGAATTCTGGGAGTTGGAGTCCACAAGTCCTAAAGTTCCCAAGTTTGGACACCCCCAAAATATAAGTGGAGGGATGGACTGTTTGATGTTACTCCATATCTAAAGGAGAAAAAGGCACTTATAATTTGTGAGCTGACTATAGAGTTCATTCCCCCCCCTTTTCCCCCCACGTTAACAATTCACACATCTTAATATTTCTGAAATACGCACTAAACACATTTCATAAATGGTTTCTGCTTGCCCGGGATCACAATTGTGTGATAAAATTGGAAAGAACACAAATGCACTGAAACGAAAAGTCGGTACCCCTCTCTTCTTCTTCTTTTTTTTACTGAATTATAACTTCTCACAGATTTTGTCAGGATCCCCGTCACATTTTCCCTTAACCCGTGTTGACGTCTCTCTAAATGGCGCTTACCTGTCAATGCAGAGGAAGGCATTATTGTTTATTTTGGGTAATTGTTTTTTTTTTTTAAATCTCTCTTGATCTTGTTTTGCGCGGAAGAATTGGGTAAGTGTCGATCACACCGATAGGTTGCGAAAGGACAGAGGGAGCAGTTAAAGAGCTGGTGACCTTCCCATTTGCCAATAATATATGCAAAGGAGATACACACACACACACACACACACACACACACACACACAGTAATAGCATTTAATTAAATATTGGGAGAATCCCTTCTATCGATGAATTTATCTCCCAGGGGGCATTGATGGTTTGCGCCTTGCTCTTTCCCCTTCCTTAACCTGACATCATCATCATTTGGGGTTGTGCAATGTATTTGAAGAAGATGTTTCTTATTAAAGCAGCCATGTCCTTTGGAATGCTGAAGTAGCCGCTTTAACAGACTAACAAGAGTTGGGAGGGACCTTGGAGGTCTTCTAGTCCAACCCCCTGCTCAAGCAGGATACCCTCTACCACTTCAAACAAATGGTTGCCCGATCTCTTCTTAAAAGCCTCCAGTGATGGAGCATCCATAACTTCTGGTGGCAAGCTGTTCCGCTGGCTAATTGTCCCGGAAGATTCTCCTTAGTTCTAGGTTGCTTCTCTCTTTGATCAGTTTCCAACCCTTCTTTCTTGTCCTGCCTTCAGGGGCTTTGGAGAATAACTGAATTGAAAAGGACCTTGGAGGTCTTCTAGTCCAACCCCCTGCTCAAGCAGGAGACTCTATCCCCGTGATGGGGAACCTATGGCACGCGTGCCTGAAGTGGCACACGGAGCCATGTCACCTGCCACGCGCAGCCCCACCCATTCCTCTTCTGGGTTTCTGGCGCACATGTGCACATGGCAATCAACTGCAACCTTTGCGTGTGCAGCAGTGCTTTAAACCAGAAGAGATGGTCCTCCATTTTCTGGTGTGAGCATGCTCACCGGCCAGGCGATTGGCGTGTGCGCGTGGGCGGCAGTAACCACAAGAGGGGCTTCTCTACATGGGGCTTCCCTTGAGATGCACTCGGAGACTACAATTGGTCCAGAACGCGGCCGCGCGGGTGATTATGGGGAGGACTAGATACTCCCCTGTAACACCTCTCCTGCGCGAGCTGCACTGGCTGCCTGTGGTCTACCGAGTGCGTTTCAAGGTTTTGATTATGATCTTTAAAGCGCTCCATGGCACAGGGCCTAGTTATATGCAGGATCGCATCCTGCCCCACACATCCCTACGACCAATTCGCTCACACAGAGAGGGACTTCTCCGGGTGCCGTCCGCCAAACAGTGCCGGGGGGCGACACCCAGGAGCAGAGCCTTCTCTGTGATGGGCCCAGCCCTATGGAATGACCTCCCCCGTGACATCAGGATGATTTCCGATCTCCGCTCCTTCCGTGTACAGCTGAAGACCCACCTCTTTCAATTATCCGGCCTGGCTCAATCGCAATCGTAATTTTCCCATTCCTCCAAACTGTTTTTAAATTGTTCTTAAATATTAATTTTATTGGGTTTTTACAATTGGGGTATTTTAAAGCAGATTTTTAACTGTCTATTGATGTAATTTGCTTCCTCCTCCGTGTATGTATGTGTGTTGTGTATGTATGTACGTTTGGTGTTGTTATATATGTTTCATGTTATATGCTCCATTGTACGCCGCCCCGAGTCCTACTTGGAAAGGGAGCGGCTAATAAATCCAAATTTATTATTATTATTATTAAGACTTGTTGGCCGGCACGCATGCACATGCTGTAAACCAGAAGTTCATTTTTGGTGCATGCATGCCCCCTGGGCAGCTCCTCTTCCTGTTCATGGCCCAGACGGGCACATGTTCGAAGCTGCATGCATGTGCAAAGTGCTCCCCTTTGGTCACTCGGTGCCATGCGCACGCATGCGCACACTCAGTGCCGAAAAGGTTCACCATCAATGCTCTGTACCATTCTCTATGTGGTGACAAATGTCCTTCTAATCTCTTCTTAAAAACTCCCAGTGATGGAGAACCCACAAGTTCTGGTGGCAAGCTGTTCCCCTGGTTAATTGTCCTCACTGTCAGGAAATTTCTCCTCAGTTCCAGGTTGCTTCTCTCCTTGATGAGTTTCCACCCATTGCTTCTTGTCCTGCCTTCTGGTGCTTTGGAGAATAGCTTGACTCCCTCTTCTTTTGGGGCAGCCCCTCAAATTCTGAACACGAAGTGAGCTTTCTTGAACTCGAGTCTGGCTATCAATTCGATCTCGTTTACTGGACAGGAAGATTAAAAAGCCACGAATTAAGGCAACGAAGCAAACCGGTTGAAGATGCACGTAACGTATTAAATATTAATATTTTTATGTCGCGCCTTTGAAAGCGAATGGCTTGGGGACGGCAAAATCAGACACTTGTTAAAGCTTCGCGGCATGTAAATTTAATTCCACGAACGGGGGACAACATCCGTTTATTTAAACAAGGCGTCTGCTTGGGAATCAATTTTATTCGTACGAGACAGTCTATTCATCATCCTTTTCTAGGCCGCTAATTAGAATTCCTCCCAACGCCTCCTCTTAGTTGGCCGCTAAACGCAGGCTTTGTGGACTAAGTGTTTCGCGGTGCCTTTTCATTCTGCTTTTGTTTAAAAAAACCTTTCATTTGCACAATCAGTTTTCACAACTCTTGGGTGGTCTCGATTCGTTCTCGTTTGGAGAGATTTTTCGATTTTTTTTTTGCACATCGCGGATAGGAAGACCCAGCCGCCAATTTGGGAGAAGACGGAAAGACTCAAATCGGTCCTCTGACCTCCAGCACCGGCTTCGCAAGGGGAACAAATTGTCATTGCGTTGTTGCGATGACCTCAGGGATGCCGGCCTTCCCTGCAAATGTCGATGCCGCCGGGCGAGTGGAATAGCGAAGGCTGAACCTCGAGACGCCCAACTGTCTCCTTCTAAGGTCTTCCGCCAACTCAGTGCAGCAGTCATTATTTTCGTGACTTCTGCCTTCCCTTTCAAGAGGGAGACCACTGCAGAATACGAAATGCAATTTAGAAAGAGACAAGAAAAGAAAAAGACCTTTTAGGAGGCCGGGTCACAGCGCAGCTGCTCTGAGTGTGCTTCAGAAATGCTTTAAGGCAGGGGTGTGCAAACGTGGGAACTTTAAGACGTGTGGACTTCAACTCCCAGCTGGCTGGGGAATTCTGGGAGTTGAAGTCCACACGTCTTAAAGTTCCCATGTTTGCACACCCCTGCTTTAAGGGATTCGTTTTATGAATGAACACTTACTGGTTTTCTCGATCAGAAAGGTCGGCAGTTCGGCGGTTTGAATCCTTAGTGCCGCATAATGGAGTGAGCTCCCGTTACTTGTCCCAGCTTCTGCCAACCTAGCAGTTCGAAAGCACGTAAAAAATACAAATAGAAAAATAGGAACCACCTTTGGTGGGAAGGGAACAGCGTTCTGTGCGCCTTGGGCGTTGAGTCATGCCGGCCACATGACCACGGAGACGTCTTCGGACAGCACTGGCTCTTCGGCTTTGAAACGGAGATGAGTACCACTCCCTAGAGTCGGGAATGACCAGCACATCAGTCATCCAGGTCCTGGTTGTCCCAAAGGTGCTTTTATTTCAAGAGGCAACTTTCTGGATGTTCTGGTTTTTCTTTGAAGACATTTTGCTTCTCATCCAAGAAGCTTCTTCAGCTCTGACTGGAGGGTGGGGGAAGGAAGGGGTGATATTCCTTGCAGACAGCTGGTCATTTGCATCCTTTTTAGAGAGTCGTTGAGGCCACCTGGAGGTTTATCTGTGTCCTCAGTTGTCCCGGAGGTGCTTTTTCAAGAGGCAACTGGATTTTCTTGTTTTTCTTGGAAGACGTTTCATTTCTCATCCAAGGACAACCATATGTTCGGATCTAGGCTTCCCCCAAAAGTCCGAGGCAGAGTCCTGGTCCCGGCAAAACCCCTTTTATTAAACGAAGGTGAATTCCTCTCCTTCACATTCAGCCAAGGCCTGGCAAAGAGTCTTTCCAAGGAATATTTATGACCACAGACCTTATCTAGCCTGGAAAGATGCCATGTAAATATTTGCCAAATGAGGTGCTGTGCAAGGAAAGACTTGGCACAGAGTCTGTGAGATTCAGGGACAGATCTTCACACTCCTGAAACGAATCTAACAACCGAACGAAGGAATTGTTTCCTGCAAAAGCCCCCTCTCCTTTCGCTCCTCTTTTATGTCCTCTGGGAGGGGCCATTCACCGTCCACCTGTGATTTTACTCCCAAGTCCACCCCTGTTCTTTAGCTCTTCCCTTTGTCTGGCAGCTCTGCGCATGCGCACACTGGGAACAGGCTCCAGCTGTTCTTCTGCCCCACTGATGTCTGACTCCAAAGGCAGCTGATAACTGTTGGACGTCCCTGGCCCGCACTCTGCCTCCGACACAAGAGTCCTCATCAGACTCCAGGACTGTCCCAGGTTCCTCCCCAACCTCCTCCCTGTCTGAGTCTGCTGCCAGCTGCCCTGGCGGCTGGCAGGCTACAAGACCATGACTTTAATGAGGGACACTATTAACTATGATGATTGGCACACTTAACTTTTAACTATCTACTTTGGGGTGAGCATCCTTTGAACAGTGCAGGAGCATGGACCTATTTCCAGAAAAATTGCAGAGGACAGGAACCATTTGCGCTTCGGTTTGAGATGGAGGCAGCACAGACTCGTCCCCAACAGCCTGGCTCTGGGTTCAATAGGGAGGGGACCCCAGGCAGAAAGCACAGCTCCACAACACGGTCTTTTTAGCAGGTCCAAGAAGGCTCAGCACTCATTTGCCCCAGTCGGGTCACCCTGAGGATCCTCCAAGTGGCCTCAACGACTTTTGAGATAGAATGAAGTACAAGGAATCCTCGACTTACAACCATTTGGTTTAGCGACCAAAGTTACAAAGGCACTGAGAAAAAAGCGGCTTGCGGTCGTTTTTCACACTTACAACCATTGCAGCATCCCCGTGGTCATGTGATCCAAATTCAGACCACCTTGGCAACGGACTCATATTTGTGACGGTCGCAGCGCCCCGGGGTCATCTGATCCCCTTTGGCGACCTCCTGACCAGCAAAATCAATGGGGAAACCAGATTCCCTTGACAACTGTGTCATTCACTTAGCAACTGCGGAATTCGCTTCACAATAGCGGCGAGAAAGGTCGTAAGTGGGGGAAAATCCACTCAACAATGGTCTCGCTTAGCAACAGAAATTTTGGACCTCGTTGCTGTAAAGTCCAGGATTACCTACAACCTTTAGAGATCGCCAAACTCTAAGCTAATTTCTTTTTTAGTTGCAAAATTCCACGTTCTGCTTTTCCAACTCTTTCCTTGACAGTGGATGCCTGTCTAATTGCTCCTTTGGTGGTTAATGAAGTTGAGAGAAATTTAATTCCCCTGTAAATACAGGTGCAACAGGTGCTTAATCTTCAAGGCAGAGTAAGATTCTCGGGCGAGTTGGGGAGGTGCCACTCAGAATTAGTCATCCTTGCTAACATATTACACTGTATATCTTGTACTAATGTATATCACCTAAATGTCTATTAATAGATCCGGATTTATGGACCTGCTGTTAGTCGGTTTACTTTTGTGCTTATATTTGGGGCTTGCCGAGAAAAAAAATAAGCTTGCCTTTTCATTTTGGCTTTAAGATAAAGGGAAAGGTTCCCCTCGCACATCTGTGCTAGTCGTTCCTGGCTCTAGGGAGCGATGCTTATCTCCGTTTCAAAGCCGAAGAGCCAGCGCTGTCCGAAGACGTCTCCGTGGTCATGTGGCCGGCATGACTCAACGCTGAAGGCGCACGGAACGCTGTTTCCTTCCCACCAAAGGTGGCTCCTATTTTTCTACTTGCATTTTTTACGTGCTTTCGAACTGCTAGGTTGGCAGAAGCTGGGACAAGTCACGGGAGCTCACTCCATTACGCGGCACTAGGGATTCGAACCGCCGAACTGCCGACCTCTCTGATCGACAAACTCAGCGTCTTCGCCACTGAGCCACCGCATCTCTCTTATTTTGGCTTTATGGGTACATCAAGATCTGTTTAGCAGAGGTGAATTGGCAGAGACTGGCTCTTTTTACAGATAGTCCTCTACTTATGACCAGAATTGAACCCGAAATGTCTGTTTCTAAGGGAAACATGTGTTAAGTGAATGTCGCTCCATTTTACGACCTTCCTTGCCACAGCTGTTGAATGAATCGCTTCAGTTGTCAAGTTAGTCACATGGTTGTTAAATGAATCTGACCTCCGCATTGACATTGTGTTTGTAGCAGAGCTGGCAGCAGAGTCGGGCAGGGAGGAGGTTGGGGAGGAACATGGGCCATTCCTGGGGGGCTGGGGAAAGCTCAGACGAGGGCTATGCGCCGGAGGCAGAGAGGGAGCTAGACAGCAGTGAGGCAGAAGAACAGCTGGAGCCTGTTCCCAGTGTGCGCATGCGCAGAGCTGCCAGAAGACAAGAACAACTAAGAAAGCAGGGTCAACTTGGGAGTAAAGCCACACCTTGGAGGTGATTGCCCCCCCCCCATAGGAAACCAAAGAGGGGCAAATGGGGAGGGGGCTTTTGCAGGAAACAATTTGTTCCTTCGGTCGTTTCAAGAGTGGAAAGTTCTGTTTGTGACTATAAGAGACTCTGTGCCAAGTTGGAAGAAGCTTTTTTTGTTATTCCAACATGTTTAAAACAAGAAAAAGGTTAAGGAAACAATTGGCCCATTGCTGGGAGAAAGTGGCAAGAAGGTGACAAGCAACAGGGAGAAAGCAGAACTATTTAACTCATGTTTTGCATCTGTCTTTACACAAAGGGATAAAACAGTCCAACCTATCAAAACAGCACCACAAAAAACAGATTAGGAACACAAATTGAAATAGGGAAGAAAATGGTAAGTGAGCACCTGTCTACCCTAGACGAGTTCAAATCACCAGGACCGGATGGATTACACCCCAGGGTTCTGAGGGAACTAGCAGACGAGATCTCAGAACCACTGAATTATATCTTTCAGAGATCCTGGAACACCGGGGAACTACCAGAGGACTGGAAAAGAGCTGATGTGGTTCCCATCTTCAAAAAAGGGAAAAAAACAGATCCAGGAAACTACAGACCTATCAGCCTGACCTCAATACCAGGAAAGATTCTGGAAAAGATAATCAAGCAACGAATTTGCGAACACCTAGAAGCAAACAAAGTAATAGCCAAAAGCCAATATGGGTTTGTCAAAAACAGATCATGCCAGACTAATCTTATTGCATTCTTTGATAATGTGACAAAATTAGTGGACCAGAAGAATGTCGTTGATATAGTTTACTTGGACTTCAGTAAGGCTTTTGATAAGGTAGACCATAACCTACTACTAGATAAAGTAGAAGAATGTGGGTTGGACAGCGTCACCACCAGATGGATTCGTAACTGGCTGACCAACCGCACTCAGCGTGTAGTCCTCCATGGAACTGCATCTACATCGACTTCCCCCAACAACTTTGGTTGTCAGAAGGTCGCAAAAGAGGATCACGTGAATCCCGGGACACTGCGACGGTCATAAATATGAGTCCATTGCCAAGCGTCTGAATTTTGATCACATGACCATGGGGATGCTGCAGCGGTCGTAAGAGTGAAAAACGGTCGTACGTCCCTTTTTCAATGCCCGTGTAAATTTGAACGGTCACTAAATGAACCGTTGTAAGCCGAGGACTTATCTGTATTCTGCAAGAGTAAGTGAAGTGATCCTTTCCAGGCAGGGATTCCTTACAGGCCTTGAAGCCAAAGCAGAAAAAAGATTTTTTTGTCCTCTGTTCACAACCTTAATCAAGATTTCTAATGAAAACCGACAGCAAATCTTGAAAGGAGAATTCTTCCCAATTAGACGAGATTAAAGATAATGGTTTGTAACAGGGCGGTAACTTCAGCCTGATGGCTTCCTGCCCTCATTTCCAGGGTTTTTAAAAGTGTCTGGGAAAATGGAAGGAAAGGAGGGAAGAGATGAATTAGTCTAGGAACCGTTTGACATTTGACGGTTTTTTTTCCCAGGGCGGGAAGTAAAATAAACTGACTTTCATCCGAATTCCCCTTCTGTTGTCCTTTGGATGGGCAATTTGAGCAAACAGCCTCAAGGTTGGCACAGAATTTGAAAATACAAGTAGTCCTCGACTTACAACCGTTCATTTAGTGACCGAACGCACAAAGGCACTGGAAAAAATGACTTACAACCGTTTTTTCACTCTTCTGATCATTGCAGCATCCCCAATGGTCACGTGATTTAAATTTGGATGCTTAACCGCTGACTCATATTTACGACGGTCACCGTGTCCCAGGGTCACACGATCCCTTTTGACAAGCAAAGTCAACGGGGAAAGCCAGGTTCACTTAGCAACCGTGTTACTAATTTAACAACTGCAGCGATTCACTTAACAACCGCGGCAACAAAAGTGGTAAGATGGGACAAAACTCACTTCCCAATTTTCTCAGATTTTAGCAACAGAGACTCGGGGCTCAATTGTGGTCGTAAGTGGAGGACTGCTAGTATTTTATTGGGCCAAGTGTGAAGGGATTTGTCTCTGGCACAGAACTACTCAGTGTGTAGGCTGTTCTAAATTTCTGCGTTTTTAGATTTTGAGAGGTTCAGATGATTTTCCGGTCTTGAGTTTGGCAGTAAAAACAGTGAAAAGAAAAGGATGGGAAAAGATGGATTTGTCGTCGGGATCTCTGAAGATCCAGAATGCTAGATTCCCCAGCCTTTCCCAGGGTTTTGAGGTCCCTCTGCAGAAAATGTCACAGAAACTCTTGAGAGAAGTCATTGTCTTGAAGGACTACTTGTTCTGACCGAGGCTTCCCGAGAGCCTGAAGCCAACTCCTCCTCCCAACAAAACCCCTTTTATTAATTGGCTGTGAATTCTGTTCATTCACATCCAGCAAAGTCTTTCAAGGGAGGATTTACAGTCACAGACCTTCTCTGGCTTGGAGAGCTGCCAGGCTGATCTCTGCAGAACTTGGCCAGGAGTCTCAGAGAGTCACGAACCAATGAAGCGAACTATTGTCTCCTGCAAACTCCACTCCCCCTTTGCTCCTCTTTTATTTCCTCTGGGAGGGGCCATTCATCATCCACCTGTGGCCTTCCTCCCAAGTTGACCCCTGTTCTTTAGCTGTTCCCTTCGTCTGGCAACTCTGTGCATGCGCACACTGGGAACGGGCTCCAGCTGTTCTTCTGCCTCACTGATGTCTGACTCTGAAGGCAGCTGATAACTGTCAGATGGCCCTGGCCCCCTCTCTGCCTCCGACACAGAGCCCTCATCAGAGCCTTCCCCAGACTCCGGGACTGGCCCAGGTTCCTCCCCAACCCTCCTCACTGTCTGAATCTGCTGCCAGCTCTGCTGACCGCTGGCGGGCCATAACAGCTCCTTGGTGTTCTCTGAGCTTGGTTATTTTCTTGCAGACGTTTCATTACCCAACTAGGAAATATCAGTTCTAGAAGAGAGTGTGCTTTGGGAGGGAGAGGAGGAGGAAGACTGTGGGGTCCTTAGTGCTCTCTGAGCTTGGTGGTTTGTTTGCAGACATTTTATGACCCAACTTGGTAACATCATCAGTGCTAGAAGGAAGAGGGGTTTGCAGGGAGGAGGAGGAGGAGGAGGAGGAGAGGTAGAAGAGGAAGGAGGAGAGGGAGGAGAGGGAGGAGGAGGAGGAAGACTGTGGGGTCCTTAGTGCTCTCTGAGCTTGGTGGTTTTCTTGCAGACGTTTCACGACCCATCTAGGTAACATCATCAGTGCCAGAAGGGAGGGGGGTTTAGTCTCTTTTCCTGTACTCTTTTCCTGTCCCTCGTCTGTGTCAGTGG
This sequence comes from Natrix helvetica, assembly GCF_964273705.1. Lineage (NCBI taxonomy): Eukaryota > Metazoa > Chordata > Lepidosauria > Squamata > Natricidae > Natrix > Natrix helvetica. The sequence goes on along the minus strand of NC_138558.1, from coordinate 3,773,027 downwards.
GAGTGGTCTTGGGGGTTTCTTTGGTTGGGCTGCTTAATGTCAGTTTGTCTGACCGTTCCATGATTGGAGTATTGTTTTGGCCTGATATTAATCTGGGAGTTAATCTGGGCTTCTTTGGATGCTGAAGGATGCTGGGGAGGGAGGGAGGGGGAGGGTGTGTGTCTTTTTGTTCCCTTTTTGGCTTGTTCACTCTCTCTCTTGCACTGCCTGTAGATGTTGCTTTCGTCTATCGCAGGGGTGTCCAAACTTGGCAACTTTAAGACTTGTGGACTTCAACTCCCAGAATTCCCCAGCCAGCGAATTCTGGGAGTTGAAGTCCACAAGTCTTAAAGTTGCCAAGTTTGGACACCCCTGGTCTATCGTGTCTACTGATGGCTGATTTCTGGATATTATAACCCTCTTCAAAAGCCCTGATTTTCTAGAAGGCAGCTTGTCCCATCAGTTCTTTCCTTCCCCCCCCAGTAGCTTTTTTAAGGACTCGGCTGCCTTTTGTTCTTTTCCTGGGCACGGGGGGGGGGGGGGGCAGATTTCCACAACCGGCCCTGGGCTGCATGCGACTCTTTCTCATCTTTATTTGCTAAGAAAGCTTCAGAAACCGAGAGAGGCCTCTTTGGGAATCAGGACGAGGTTTAAGTGCCCCTTCTGGCAGAAAGAGCTTTTGGGGCTGGGTCTCTCTGGCTTTTGAGACTTCAATCTCGTAGCTTTTTTTCATTCCGCTTCTGATCTGAATTCAATCCTGGTGTCAACTGAATTAATTTTGCACACTCGTGCTGGAAACGGAAGGTGGCACTAAGTACATTTCGCCTGTAATTGCCTTTCACCGGGTAAGGGGGGGGGAGTTTTCCAGCTGTGCTGGATCACAGTTCCCATGCATCAGATGTTAGGAACGATGGGACTTGTGTTCCAGATATTAGGAACAATGGTAGCTGTGTTCCAGATGTTGGGGACCAGTGGAAGTTGCAGTCCAGACAACAGGGATGGTGAGAGTTAGATTCCAGATGCCAGGGACAATGGGAGTCGCATTCCAGATGTCAGGACTGGTGAAGGCTGTGTTCCAGATGCTAGCAATGGGGGGTACAGTTGCATTCCAGATGTCAGAGCTGATGAAAGCCATGTTCCAGATGTCAGGAATGGTGGGAGCCACATTCCAGATGTCAGGGCTGGTGAAGGTTGTGTTCCAGATGTTAGGATGGTGGGAGCCACCTTCCAGATGTCAGGGCTGATGAAAGTTGTCTTCCGGATGCTAGGAATGGCGGAGAGAGTTGCATTCCAGATGTCAGAGCTGATGAAAGCCATGTTCCAGATGTCAGGAATGGTGGGAGCCGCATTCCAGATGTCAGAGCTGATGAAAGCCATGTTCCAGATGTCAGGAACCATGGGAGCCACATTCCAGATGTCAGAGCTGATGAAAGTTGTGTTCCAGATGCTAGCAATGGGGGGACAGTTACATTCCAGATGTCAGAGCTGATGAAAGCCATGTTCCAGATGTCAGGAACCATGGGAGCTGCATTCCAGATGTCAGGGCTGATGAAAGTTGTGTTCCAGATGTTAGGAACAGTGGGAGCCGCATTCCAGATGTCAGGGATGCTGTGAATAACAGAATCATGTTCTGATAAGCTTTGGGAGAAGAGGACTTTGTGGTCCTTGGCCTTCTCAGGGCAACTGTAGTTGCACAGGAGTTAGATTTGGAAGACCTCTGGGATCTATGAAGCATCACCTTTGAAGGTAGAAGTGGTCCTTGACTTACGACCAGTTGCTTAGCAAGCGTTTGAACTTATGACAAACCTCCCCAGAACTACTTAGGACTCCATTTTGGTTCCACTGGCTGCCCCTTATCCCCCCCCTCCCCCTGTCATGTGATCCCATTTTGGCCATTTGGTAACCGGTCTGTATTTCTGGACACACTTGCAGTGTGAAGCCAGTCCCGACAATGCTTGGCGTATTTTGCAGGAAGTACTTTAATTCCACTTTCTGGCCCAAACCACCCATTGGCTAAAATAGGTTTGTTTAATGACCGTGATGTTTGCTTAACAACCACCGAGAAAACAGTTATGAAATAGGGCATGGTCGCCTGATGACCCGCTTACTGACTGCCACGATTAACAACCATAATTCCAGGCCCAATTCTGGTCATAAAGGGAGGACTACCTGCATATCAACCAATTGGAATAGAGCTGGAAGGGACCTTGCGGGTCTTCTAGTCCAGCCCCCTGCTCAAGCAGGAGACCCTTTACAATGTCAGACAAATGGCTGCCAATCTCCCCTTAAAAGCCTCCAGTGATGGTGTGCCCACAACTTCAAGTGACAAGTCGTTCCACTGGCTAATTGATCTCATTGTTAGGAAATTCCTCCTTAATTCCAGGTTGCTTCTCTCTTGATTATAGCCAAGGCTCCTATTGACACACGGTAGTCCTCGACTTTGGACGCTGGGTTTGAAGGCCAAGGACAAAGAAAATCTTGGGTAGATCCATGGTTAATTTTTAGTAGGAGCTACAGTTGTGTCACTTGAGTTATTCTTTCCAAAGGATCAACATCTGGAAGACGGAAGACATAAAACACAGAAGGCTCCTAAAGGGTCCTAAACAGAAAATATAAAAAGAGGGAGAAATGCAACCAGGGCAATACAGGCAGTCCTCAACATACGACCATAATTCAGCCCAAACTTTCTGCTGCTAAGCGAGGTCAAGGTCCCTTCCAACTGTGTTATTCTTAACACAGCTATCGTATCTGTGACCTGTTAGCTGTGTTCCAATATTTGGGGGACTGCCTCAAAGAAGAAAGGGGGTGGGTGGGTCAACCTATTCTCCAAGGCACCCGAGGGTAGAACAAGAAGCAATGGGTGGAAACTCATCAAGGAGAGAAGCAACTTAGAACTAAGGAGAAACTTCCTGACAGTGAGAACAATTAATCAGTGGAACAGATATTGCCTCCAGAAGTTGTGGGTGCACCCTCACTGGACGTCCTCAAGATAAAATTGGACAACCATTTGTCCAGAATGGAATAAGAATTCCTGCCTTGGGCAAGTGATGGACTAGAACAGTGGTCCCCAATTGGTGGCCTGCGAGAAAGGTTTGGTGGTCCGCAGAGAAATTATTTGCCTTTTTTATATTGCACTAAATCAGGGGGTCACAAACTACGGCCCCTGGGAGGGATACGTGCAACGAACACTTGTGTTGCTGCAGAGAGACTCCCCCTTCGGGGTCTTTTTGTGGGGGTCGGAGGGGGGCAGAAATTCCGACTTGGGGTCTGCTTTGGCCTCCTAGTGGGGGGCTTTGGGTGAAGGCTGGAGGGAAGAGCCGCTGGTGGCGAAGAGCCGGAGGGCCTCGTTCCAGTGGGACTGCATCATGGCCTGGAACTGGCTGACCATCTCAGCCCAGTGAGCCTCCAGGCGCCGGTTCCTGGTCTTGCCCTCCCGCAGGTCTTCCCTCTGTTTGGAAAGCCTATGCTCCTAGTCCTCAGTGAGGTGCTTCTGCTGAGCCTCCTTCTCGGCCAGATCCAATTTGAACTGAGGTCTTTTGCCAACTCTTTCTCCTGGGGGCTGCTTAGCTCCAGCAACTGCTCCCTGTTGGGGCTCTAAGGAGCCCGGGCGGGCAGGCGAGGAGGGGCTGGGAGGGGAGGGGTGAGTAGAGGCCGTCAAGGCGTCCCTCGATGTGAGTGACATCGAGTTGGCCAGGCCCACCCAGTCACATGACCACCTAGCCACGCCCACCCAGCCGGTCATTAGGCAGATCATATTAGTGGTCCGCGGGATTTAAAATTATGAGTTTAGCAGTCCCGGAGGTCCGAAAGGTTGGTGACCCCTGCTCTAGAAGACCCCCAAGGTCCCTTCCAGCCCTATGCCTACTATGATAAGAAACCATTAAGTGCGACGCAGGCTGGAGTGAGTTTCGCCAAGCAGAAGATGGCGCTTACGGGCCTCGCACACCGACACCCCCAGGAATAAATCACTTCCCGATCACCACGCCGGCTTGACAAGATACATATATAAAACAGCAATTTGAACTTATTTATGTCAAAACAGATGATTTCATTATGTTATTTCGCGGGGCATAAATTCTGTAGAAATAATAAACCTTGAGTGGAAACAGCATGCAAAATATTATGAGCGCCCAACCAAGAGTAAATTGAATTTTCATTCAATGAATAAGCCATTGAGTCGAAAGGGGGAAGCGGCTTTGTAATTCCAAGAAGGGAGGTTACATTTACAGGCACATGGAAGATGGAACTTCGCCGAAAAACGTTTGAGGGCTTGGAGGCACTCGGGATATTTGGCGAGAGAGGCGGGGAAATTGCCGCCTTCAAGTATCTGAAGAGGAGCCATAGGCAGAATTGTTCAGTCCTTCCTGAGGACTAGAAACAGGGCTTTTCAATTACAAAGAAGATGATTAAAACTAGTCATTAAAAATGTTCCGTGAATCTGAACTTCAAGAGAGGACATATGGGGAGGGCTTACCTCGACTTCACAACCACAGTTGAGCCCAAACTTTGTTGCTAAGCGAGACAGTTGTTAAGTGAGTTTTGCCCCTTTTGGCGACCTTTCCCGCCAGGGTTGTTAAGTGAATCACTGCAGCTGTTTAGTTAGGAACCTGGTTGTTAAGTGAATCTGGCTCCCTCCCCCTTGACTTTGCTTTTCAGAAGGTCATAAAAGGTGATGGTGACCCCCCCCCCCCCGATACTGAAACAGTCATAAATGTGAGTCGGTCGCCAAGCGTCTGAATTTTGATCAAGTGACCATAGGGATGCTGCAACGGTCGTAAGTGTGAAAAACGGTCCTAAGTCACTTTTTTTCGGTGCTGTTGAAACTTTGATCTTCAGGACAGCAAGAAAAATTAACCCGCGGAACAGCTTGCCACCAGAAGTTGTGGATGATCCATCACTGTAGGTTTTTAAGAAGAGATTGGACAACCATTTGTCTGGAATGGTGTAGAGTCCCCTGCCTGAGCAGGGGGTTGGACTAGAAGACCTCCAAGGTCCCTTCCAAAGCTATTATCCTATGTTCTAAGATTAAGAATCCAACATCATGAGTCAAAGCCTGTCACCATTAGCTCCTAAATGATCCAGATCTGAAGGACCAGGGGAGACATAATAGCAGTCTTCCAATATTTGAGGGGCTGCCCCAAAGAAGAGGGGGTCAACCAGAAGGAAAGGGAAGAAGCAACGGATGGAAACGGATGACTAGTTGTAAGTAGAGGACTACCTCTAAGTTACGTGATATCCCACATTACGCCCGCATTGCTCAGCGACAGCAATCCCGGTCCCCATTGCATTGATAACCCAAGAACTACCTGTATTAAATAAACTGAACAGAGTTGCTGACTAATCTTGCAAATCTACTTTAATCGTACTTACTTTGTGTATTTCCATTAACTATATTGAGGAGGCTTAAGAGAAAAGGGTAAGATGACATCGTGTTATGCCAAGGGCATTCGTTTTTGGCATCTTGCAAATGTCTTCCTTCCTTAAGGCGGCTGTCGCGTTAGGAGGCAGTTCATGCTTTCTGCTTATAATGAATAATAATAATAATAATAATAATAATAATAATAATAATAATAATAATAATAATAATAATAATAATAATTGCTATAAACTCTGGGAATGGAACAACAATTGCATGAAGATGTAGAAAGCTGACAGCCTGCAATCTGCATAGCCCTTCAATCCAGAACTTCCTCGTCTAAAGAACAGAGGTTGACTTGGGAGTAAGGCAATGGTGGGATTCAATTTTTTTTTTACAACTGGTTCTGTGGGCATGGCTTGGTGGGCATGGCATGGCATGGTGGGCATGGCATGGTGGGCATGGTGGGGTAAGGATACTGTAAAATCTCCATTCCCTCCCCACTCTGCGTTGGAGGCAGAGAGGGACTCAGACAGCAGCGAGGCAGAGGAACAGCTGGAGCCTGTTCCCAGTGTGCGCATGCGCAGAGCTGCCAGAAGACAAGAGCAACTAAGAAAGCAGGGTCGACTTGGGAGTAAAGCCCCACCTTGGAGCTGATTGGACCCTCCAAACAAAAGAGGAGCGAAGGGGGAGGGGGCTTTTGCAGGAAACAATTCGTCCTTCGGTCGTTTCAAGAGTGGAAAGTTCTGTTTGTGACTATAAGGGACTCTGTGCCAAGGGTTGCCTTGCCCTGCGGTTGGAAACTAGTTATTTGGCAGTTTTCCAAGCGAGATAAGATTCATATTGATAAACATTCCTCTGAAAGACTGTTTACTAGCCTTGCTGACTGTGAATGAAAGGAATTCACAGTCGTGTAAACAAGAGAGGTTTTTCCGGGACCAAGGGTTCTTGCTTCTTGCTTTCTGAGGAAGCCTGGGTCAGAACAGCTTAACAAACATGCTACTAACTGAACAACTGCAGTGGTTCACTTAACAAATATGGCAAGAAAGGTAATAAAATGTGAAAAATTCGCTTAACAACTGTCTCGCTTAGCAGCAGAAATTTTGGGCTCAGTTGGGGTTGTTAGCCGAGGATTGACTTTACAATCGTATGCTTTAATGGCACAAAGTAAATATGCCAAATAGGAAGATTAATGTTTATTTTACCGTTGTTTGTGTTACCAGAGACTGGAATTAAGTGAAAAGCTTAAGATGGGAAGATAATTTTATGTCGGAAAGTCCTGGGTTTTATGAACTGTCTGTAATAATGTCAACAGGAGCTGAAGCTGCAGGAGTTGTGAGGTTTTTAGTGGCAATTGGACACCCTTCGTTTATTCCAATTGTCAATTGAAAACCCTTGAATGAAAATTAACGATTGGAAGTCTTCCCCTGCCGCCTCCGAAGGAAGGAAAGCAGCAGGGATCCTTTACAACTTTTTTTAAAGCAGTTTTTTTTTAAGCGTGACAACAGTCAACATCACCTACAGGTAGTCCTCGAGTTACAACAGTAGTTCAGAGTTACAACGGCAGTGAAGAATGGAGCTCAGGATCGTTTTTCATGCTTACGACTATTACAGGATCTCCATGGTCATATGATCAATCCACAGTTGTCCTCCTCCTCCCCCCTCCTCCTCTCTTCTTCCTCCCCCCTCCCTCCCTCCTTTCTGCAAGCCCCACTCCCACTTCTCTAGAAGAGAATATTTGTAGCTCAGGGTTCAACTGTGGGAGGAGGACAAAGATGAGCAATATGGAGTCCATATGGAGGACAAAGATGAGGAATATGAAGTCTTTAAGCTTGGTTGTTTTCTTGCAGACATTTCATTACCCACCTAGGTAATATCACCAGGGCTGGAAGAGGTTTGCAGAGAGAAGGAGGACTGTGGCATCCTTAGTGCTCTCTGATGTTGGTGGTTTTATTGTAGACTGATGATGTTACCTAGTTTGGTAATGAAACGTCTGCAAGAAAACCCCCAAGCTCAAGAGACCATCAAGGAACCCACAGTTGTCATCGTCCTCCTCCTCCTTGCAAACCCCACTCCCTTGTGCCACTGACGATGTTACCTAGTTTGGTAATGAGAGGTCTGCAAGAAAACAACCTCAAAGTCTCCTTCGGGCAATGCTGTATTTGGCAACAAATGTGATCCTCAGCCTGAACAAGATTTCCCCCTCGATTCAGAAGAAGATCAAAGGAAAAGGTTGGCCTGAAGAAGTTCATTAATTTAGCTTAGGCTGATTTCTCTCCCCCCCCTTTCCCTCCTCCTCCTCCTCCCTGGTGTCCAAAGCCTGCTAGACAAAGATCTCCTTTGTATTCGCTTAGGAAGCCTTGGTGGAGGGCAGCCCAGTCTCGGGAAAGTGGCAGCAATTTCCCTGTGCCAAATTAACTCTCAGTCAATTGGCTTTTTCTGGTTTTTGGCCAGACAGAAATGAGTTGTTAACGCCGGCCACTCGGCTACGGAGCAACCCCTTAAAATGATGTCCGAAAGTTGTTTTCTCTTTGCCCCGTTGAGTTGCTTCAAGGAGACGCCCTGGCTCTCTCTTCCTCCTGGTTTTGTAATGCACACAAAAGCTCTTCAGTATCATCGATCCCTTCTAGTACTGATGACGTTACCTAGTCTGGTAATAAAACGTCTGCAAGAAAACCATCAAGCTCAGAGAGCACCAAAGACCCTTCAGTTGTCCCCACCCTCCTTCTCCTCCTCCCTGCAGTGCTCCCTTTTAGCACTGATGATGTTATCTAGTTGGGTTGTGAAATGTCTGCAAGAAAACCTCCAAGCTCAGAGGGCACCAAGGACCCCACAGTCCTCCTCCTCCTCCCCTCTCCTCTCTGCCAAATGTCTGCATTTTGATCCCATGGTTGTAAATCGAGGACTATTTATAATCTCTCATCAGAGAGTAACTCTTATCTGTCAGAGGGGGGAAAGATAAATTGATAATTGCTTATTTTAGAATATGATTGCCATAGTGGCCTCTTTACGTCAGCATTACTTTACCAACATGATATAATTTTCAACCTGGAGCACTGTTGACATCTTATGATTTAACCTGGAAAAAGAAGATTGTCATTTGTGTAAAGAAATGTGAGGAGTTTGGGTGGAATTTTACTCAGTAATTGTAGTTGCCAATAAGTAAAACTTTTTTGGGGAAGTCAAAAGCGATTGCGGTTGCTATTTTATGCCGAAGATACATTTGAGGAAGAACCATCCTTCCTGTCTTAAGGACAAGGAACTGCTTTTTAAAAACAACATGAGCTTAGATTTAACGGTTTTTTTTAAACGAAACCAAAACCTTTTTGCCTAGATCACTGGAAGACATGCATAGACATCTGAAATGGATTTAGAAGTTTATTTGTGTTGATTTAAATGTTGCAATTGTAGTAAAAACTGCTTCCAGATGAGTTGGAGAAAGAAGGAAGGAAGGAAGAAAAAAGGAAGGGAGGAAGGAAAGGAAGAAAAAAGAAGGGAGGAAGAAAGAAAGAAGAAGGAAGGAGGAAGAAAGGAAGAAAAAAGAAAGGACAGAGGAAGAAGGGAGGAAGAAAGGAAGAAAAATGGCAGGAAGAAGGGAGAAAGGGAAGGAAAGAAAGAGAAAAAGAAGAAGGAAGACAGGAGAAAGGGAAGGAAGGAAAGAAAAAGAAGAAGGAAGGAAGAAAAGATAGAAAGGGAGGAAAGGAAGAAAGGAAAGATAGCAAAAGAAAGAAAAAGAGAAAATACACAATTGGGGATTTGTTGATAAGAAATCAGTGCAAAACATCAGGGTGTGATGTGTGATGCTTCTTCGCTCACTCGTCCTGGAAATGCCACAATCTTTGTGTAGCCCAGCCGAGAGCCGTTCTTTTGGCAGTGAGCTGGGGAGACGGGAGGGAGGGAGGGAGGGAGGGAGGGAGGGAGGGAGGGGGGACCACCAGGGCTTTCTTTTGAGAACATTGGGTTTTAATGCCTCTCTTACAGTTCAGGCAGAGGCAGCATTTGGGGGGCCAGGGGGATTTTCAGGGAACGGGGTGGGTGTTGTCATTTGTGTTATGACTAGAATCCCTGTGCTCATTTACAAGAATTGCCCGGATCTTGGTTTTTATTTTTGATGGAAGTTTTTATTTTTATTTTATTCAACTGGGGCGTACATGCTGTTCCAGCTGAAAATGATTCCGGATGACTTACCCTCCAGGATATAGTAACGGGATTAAAACGTCCTCCTTGGAGTAATAACAAAGGCAGGTGAATCACAAATGCAGGGAGTAGCCCTTTACTTGCAACCACAACCGGGAGCAGAATTTCTGTTGCTGAGTAAGGCGGCTGTTAAATGAAACATGCCTGATTGTTTGGCCTTTTGATGTTAATGCAAACTATTTAACATCGTGGTTACTAGCACTGGTGATGTTCCCTAGTTGGGTAATGAAACGTCTGTAAGAAAACTACCAAACTCAAGAGAACACTAAGGACCCCACAGTCGTCGTCCTCCTCCTCCTCCTCCTCCTCCTCCTCCTCCTCCTCCTCCTCCTCCTCCTCCTCCTCCTCCTCCTCCTCCACCACCACCACCACCACCACCACCACCACCACCACCACCACGACCTAGGATTGATGATATTTAATTGAAAGGTCTGCAGGAAAAACACAGTTTACAATAGAGAGCACCAAGGACCCCACAGTTGTCTTCCTCCTCCTCTTCCTCCTCTTCTTCCTCCTCCTCCTTCTCAATCCCCACTCCCTTCTAGCATTGGTGATATTACCTAATTAGGTAACAAAACGTCTGCAAGGAAATAACCAACTTTAAGAGAGCACCAAGGACCCCATATTAGTCCTCCTCCTCTCTCCACAAAGCCCACTACCTTCTAGCACTGATGATATTATCTAGTTGGCTCCTGAAACGTCTGCAGGAAAACCACAGTTTACAATAGAGAGCACCAAAGACCCCCCCCATCCCTCCTCCTCCCCCCTCCACAATCCCCCCTCCCTTCCAGCACTGATGATGTCACGTAGACGAGTCACGAAACGTCTGCCAGGAAAACCAGTCTCAGCCCCGAGGACTAATTCCTTCAAGAGAGGAAGACCATTGGAGTCTTCCTCCTGACTCCCACCCACCCCATTTCTTCCTTTTTTTTTTAATTCTTACATTTGCCACCCTATCCCACTCCCAATGCCCTTGAGGGGAGATAGATAGCTGAAAAGACCCTGCCCCAACCTAGCTGCTGGGGGGGGGGAGAATCAAATTGAGGGCAGCCATTGTTTAAAGCAGGGGTGTCCAAACTTGGGAACTTTAAGACTTGTGGACTTCAACTCCCAGAATTCCCCAGCCAGGCTGGCTGGGGAATTCTGGGAGTTGAAGTCCACAAGTCTTAAAGTTCCCAAGTTTGGACACCCCTGCTTTAAAGCAGCACAAAAGGTGTGGAAATCGTGTGTCCAGCCCGATGAGATTTACTCCTGCTGGATGGCTTCCAAGAGAGTGTTTGTCCTTGTTTGTCCGAAGGGGTGAAATATGCTCAGAGGCTCAACCTTCTCTGCCACACACCCGGTTGTCTCCTTCAGGGCCGAAGCTCTTGGGTTGTGTGGTTATTTCTCTTGTGTAACCCACGGCAATCGCTCTGGGTCCAAAGCCGCTCTGGGTAACGTGGCTTGAGTGCCAGGCCAATATCTTGGACAGACAAGCTCTCTTTGAGCGTTCAAAGTCTGTTCGTTGGCCGTCCGTTGCCAGCTGGGCACTGGCTGCATGGATGGCGCTTGAGTGGCCTTGCACATTTTAATTCGGAGACGGGCACCGTCTTCCCAAAAAGTCAGGCATTCAGACAACGCCAGGTGAATTAAGCCTCTGGATGGGCTGCTGCTGGCATTATTGCCGCACAGTTGCTTATAAATAACATTAAAAATGCTAAAAAAACGACAACCTCCCGCAGTGACCGGGGAACCGGTTTGGGGGCGTGGCCATCCTGCCCTCCTTACGTACTGGTTCGGCCACCCCGTCGCAATTTCCCACCTCCGCTCTGGATCTGTACATCATGTGACGCCACATGTTTGACACCCGTGCCCTACTCCCTTCTAGAACGGATGATGTAACCCAGTTGGGTCTTGAAACGTCTGCAAAAAAACCGCCAAGCTCAGAGAGCGCCAAGGGCCCTACTCTCCTCCTCCCACACCCTCCTCCCATGAGCGGCACGCAAAGCCACGTCACCCCGCATGCGCGGTCTTGCTTGTTTGTCTTCCGGGTTTCTGGCACGCATGCGTAGGCGACAATCAGCTGCTCCTCCCCACATTATCCAGGTGTAAACTTTCTTTACCAACTACTATTAAGACTTCCGGTGGCTGTTCAGTGTTTCTCGTCTTCAGCTTCTTTTTTTTTTACTCTTCAGATGTTTTCAGTGCCATTAAGTGCTTAATGATAGTTAATGACGTTTAAGTGCTGTTTATTAAGTCCCGTTCAACTGCTGACTCTCTTCGTCTTCCTTTCCCCCCAATTTGGGGATGGCAGAAGGCTGTGAAGTCTAATGATCCCATATCGAGACCTCGCACACTTTCCCAGTGCCAGAACCAGAGTCTTACCTGCTCCCTGATGCTTCGCACTCGTGGCAACTTTAAAGTGTCCGGACTTCACCTCCCAGAGGTGTGAAGTCCGTGCTTCCTAAAGTTGCTAAGTTTGAGAAATATTGCTGGTATGATAAAACCTCTTTCAAGCTGTGTGTGTGTATGTATTTCTTCTTCTATTTCTATTTGTCTGTCTGTCTGTCTGTCTGTCTGTCTATCTGTCTATATCTATTTATCTCTCTCTGTGTATATATATTCTGTCTCTGTCTCTATATCTATATCTATATTATTTTATTTTTATATATAGCTATCTGTCTATAGTTATCTCTCTCTCTATTTCACTATCTATATCTATTCTATGTCTGTCTCTGTCTATATCTATATCATCTATATGTCTAATTATGATGCTATTATTTTATATATAGCTATATCTATCTATCATCTATCTATCTATCTATCTATCTATCTATCATCTATCTATCTATCTATCTATCTATCTATCTATCTATCGTTATCTCTCTCTCTATTTCACTATCTATATCTATTCTATGTCTGTCTCTGTCTCTATATCATCTATATATTTATTATTTTATATATAGCTATCTATCCATCCATCCATATCTATATATCTATATCTATATATCTATATCGATAACTATATCTATATTGATAACTATATCTATATCTTATATATGTATGTATGTATGTATGTATGTATGTACGTACGTATGTATGTGTGTATGTTCCAACATAACTCTGGAGCGCCTCGAACAATTTCAACCCAACTTGATTTACTCTCTGGAAACATACTGGGTGGGTAAGACACCCTTGGTGTTTGTGTGTGTGTCTGTGTGTGTCTGTGTGTTTCAGCATAACTCAGGAACGCCTGGGCTGTTAAGGAGAGCGAGTGCGGCATCCTAGAGCGGCGATTATTTGTGATGTCAGTTCCTTCGCGGCTTCCTCTGGGAAACCTCCAGTGGACCAATGGGGAAGCGCCTGTGAATTTGGGGCAAAATGGCAGAATCGTAGACAGGGCGGGAAAGGGGAGCACGTGGGAGGGGAAGGGAGAGGGCAGGGATGATGGGCATGGGAGTAGGGGGAGGCCCCTCTCAATGGCTCCCTGGCAGACAGACGCAAAGTGCCAGGATCTAGTTGTCTTGGTGTGCAGTGCCCTATAGCTTCGTTTTGAGAGTAGGAGTTGGAGCCATTTATGTCCAGGAAGCGAGGGGTCTGTAGATATCTTCACAGCCCTCTTTTTGACTCGTGCAATGGAAGGCAGGTTGGCAGTAATTGTTTTTTCTGCAGCTGTGATTCTCCTCTGAAGTCTGTGTTTGTCTTGGTTGGTTGCAGAACCGAATCAGACAATTTATAAGGGTGCAGATGAGAAGACTCAGTAATTCCTCTGTAGAAGAGAATCAGCAGCTCCTTGGGCAGTTTTAAAGCCCTCACTGCGTCTTCTGGTCCTAGCAAATTCTACAACCCCTATCAAATAGGCTTAATTCCCAGGTTTTACAATTGCCCCTTTGGGCCCCCCCTCCCTCAATTGTTTCTCTGGTTCAGCCTTTTGCTGATTCCCCCCCCCCCCCCCCTGTCCTTCTGCCCCTTCCCCAGTCTTCTTTCTGAATTGCCCTGGCCGGACCTGTGTTCCAAGCATAATTGCTGTCCTTCCTTTGTAAGAAGGGAGTTAATAATCCTGATTCTTTATTTTAGGGCATTTCGGGTAAGTCATTAATGGAGTGTTACATGTTTAGCTTTCTTTTCACAGGCTTACCGGATCTTCAGGATACGTAACGGACGGGCCGGGAAATTACAAATATAAAACAAAATGCACGTGGCTTATAGAAGGAAAGTGAGTATCCCAAGTTCCGTTATGATTTTTAGGGAATTGAATTGTCCAGAATTTTACCTGCCTATAATGACATTCCTGTTCATAATTTTAAATCGCCCAGACCACTAATGGGATCTGCCTAATGACCAGCTGGGTAGGCGTGGCTAGGTGGGCATTTGACTGGGTGGGCGTGGCCAACTCAATGTCACACATCGAGGAACACCTTGCGGGACTCTAATCACCCCTCCCCTGCCCGCCCGGGCTCCTTAGGGCCCCAACAGGGAGCAGTTGCTGGAGCTCAGCAGCCCCCAGGAGAAAGAGTTGGCAAAAGAGCTCAGTTCAAATTGGATCTGACCGAGGAGGAGGCTCAGCAGAAGCACCTCACTGAGGACTAGGAGCATAGGCTTCCCAAGCAGAGGGACCTGAGGGAGTGCAAGGCCAGGTACCGGCTCCTGGAGGCTCAGCGGGCTGAGACGGTCAGCCAGTTCCAGGCCATGATGCAGTCCCACTGGAACGAGGCCCTCCGGATCTTCATCACCAGCGGCTCTTCCCTCCAGCCTTCGCCCAAAGCCCCCCACCAGGAGGCTGAAGCAGACCCCAAGTCAGAATTTCTGCCCCCCTCCGACCCGCACAAAAAGACCCCAAAGGGGGAGACTCTCTGCAGCAACACAAGCGTTCACTGCACGTATCCCTCCCAGGGACCGTAGTTTGAGGAGCCCGGATTTAGTGCAAGATACAAAAGGACAAATAATTTCTCTGCAGACCACCACCATTTTCTCACGGACCACCCGTTGCTGACCGCTGATTTAATGTACTTCCTTCTTTCTAGGCCCAATTCCGTCTTGAGGCTCCGGTTTAATCACTTTGCCACCGAATGCAGCTGGGATCACCTTTATGTGTACGACGGAGACTCCATCTATGCCCCGTTACTGGCCGCTTTCAGGTAAGAGACGGTGGAAAAGCGAGACTTCGTATCGTGACCTTGGAAGGTCAGCGTTTCCTTTACGGTATTTAAGGAAGCGGATGTTTACTGATGAATTTTTAAGGCGCTTTGCGTCCACCGGAGTGAGCTTTCGGAGGAGCCTTTTCATCTCTCACTGCTCCGTGGGTTTATCCTAGTTGGAGACCAGGCATTGCCATGGGAACCAGGATGGGTGAGGGAGGCTGAGAAAGGATTGAGAGAGTGGACTGGGGTTGTTTTATTGTTATCAGCTTTTCTTTCCCTTTTTTAATTTGGTTTGTATTTCTGTACTTTTCATCCCCTCCTTGGAGCCCCGAGTGATCTAGGGGAAAACACACACGGAGGGGAAATGAAATGAAAAATGGAAGCATCACAATAACAGCAAATCCAAACAAAAAATAATAAAACTGAGATACAAAAGGCAGCATTAAAAAAAGTAAAAGGATCTGATTCTAGAATTTTTGTTGTCCTACCAGTGTAAACCGAATTTGGATTTAGTTAGAATAGATCTAATAGAGCCACAAGTAGGTTTGTTAGGTATGTTTAATCTTAATTTGGCAGGAAGAAAAGAAATGAGAAAAGGGAAAAAAAGTAAAAAGAAAAGAGGGAGGGAGAGAGGAAGGAATAAAAGGAAAGAAGGAAGAAAGAAAAAGGGAGGGAGGGAGGAAGGAATAAAAAGAAAGAAGGAAGGAAGGAAAAGGGAGGGAGGGAGGAAGGAAGAAAGAAAAAGGGAGGGAGAGAGGAAGGAAAGAAAGAAAGGTAGGAGGGAGGAAGGAAGGAAGGAACCATTTATCTGAAATGCTATAGGGTCTCCTGCCCAAGCAGGGGGTTGGACTACATGACCTCCAAGGTCCCTTCCAACTCTATTGTTCTATGTTATTTTTGTGTTTTAAGGGGATTTAAGTGCCTGAATGTGATTAATTGGCTCAGTAATATAGATAGTCCTCAAGTTATGAACACAGCGGAACCCAACATTTCTGTTCCTAAGTGAGACAGTTGGCACGGGAGTTTTGCCCCGTCTTAGGACCTTTCTTGCCACGCTTGTTAAATGAATCCCTGCGGTTGTTAAACGGATTACACCGTTGTTAAGCGAATCCAGCTTCCCCAATGACTTTGCCTGTCAGAAGGTTGCAAAAGGGGAATCATGTGACCCCGGGAATACAGCGACCGTCATAAATATGAGTTGGTTGCCAAGCGTCTGAATTTTGAGGACGTAACCCTGGGGATGCTGCAACGGTCCTAAGTGG
Organism: Natrix helvetica; assembly: GCF_964273705.1. Lineage (NCBI taxonomy): Eukaryota > Metazoa > Chordata > Lepidosauria > Squamata > Natricidae > Natrix > Natrix helvetica. The sequence continues at coordinate 3,757,113 of NC_138558.1, read as the reverse complement.
GAGTATCGGTCATAATAAGTCACTTTTTTCTAGCACCGTCGTAACTTGGAACGGTCCCTAAATGAATGCTTGCCAGCTAAGGACAGCCTGCCCGCCTGAGGAGAGTAAAAACAGGCATTTCTTTTCCGATGCTAGACAAAATCTTGTTTATAGTGGCCTTTTCCATCCGTAGAGGTGTAACAAACCCGCTGCAGCTTGGCTGTTTTTGTTTACTTCACCGATTAATGAGGATTTAATTGGCCCCCCGAGTAACTCAAGCACCTACCAAACGGCCTCCTAACCTTTGCACAGAGACGGAAGGGAGCTGTAGCCTCGGGATGAACATATGTTGGCTCCTTCCTTGCTGTTTGAGAGATCGGCTGACTGAGCTCATTCGCCGTGACGTTCCCCCGGATTGAAATAAAGACACTGAAAGAACCGTGATTTAAAGGGCTGAACAAAGCCGTAATTGCAGCATGCGGGGTCTCCAACCCCAGCTGTTGCTGAATGTATTCGCAAGCCAGGGGTGTCAAACTCAATTTCATCGAGGGACTCATCAGGACTGTGGTTGACCTTGGGGAGGAGGGGCATGGGCACAGGGTGGGTGTGGCCGACTGGGTGGGTGTGGCCGACTGGGTAGGCGTGGCCAGCTTGATGCCACTTTCTGGGCCTGGCCGACCGGGTGGATGTGGCTAACTGGGCGGGGATGGCCAGCTTGATGCCACTTACAGGTCCTGGCTGACTGGGTGGGTGTGGCTAACTGGGTGGGTGTGGCCAGCTTGATGCCACTTACTGGTCGTGGCTGACTGGGTGGGTGTGGCTAACTGGGTGGGTGTGGCCAGCTTGATGCCACTTACTGGGTGTGGTCGACTAGGTGGGTGTGGCTGACTGGGTGGGTGTGGCCAGCTTGATGCCACTTACTGGGCATGGCTGACTGGGTGGGTGTGGCTAACTAAAAATTATTAAGGTGAGATGTTTGTAAAGCGAGTTTTGCCCCATTTTATGACCTTTCTTGCTGCAGTCGTTAAGTGAATCACGTCAATTGATAAGCTAGCCACCCGGTTGTTAAGGGAATCTAGCTTACCAAGTCACTTTTTTCCTCCAGTGCCATCGTGACATTAAACGGTCACTAAATGAACTGTTGTAAGTTGGAGACTCCCTGTTTTTTTTGGAAATCCCACAGCATTTTAACCTGCTCTGTGTTTTCAACCCCGTGTTCGGTTATTTCATCCTCACCTTGTTCCTTTTAGCGGCCTGATTGTTCCCGAGCGGGAGAGCAACGAGACGGTCCCTGAAGTTACGGCCACCTCTGGCTATGCCCTACTACATTTCTTCAGTGACGCTGCTTACAACCTGACTGGCTTCAACATCACCTACCAGTAAGATACCCCCCCTCTCCCCCCGGACGTTGTACAGGTGGTCCTCGACCTACGTCCCTCGATGGACCCCGAAATTTCAAAATTGCTAAACCCAGACACTTGTTTTGTTCCACGTTGCTAACCTTGCCGCAGTCATTAAGTGAATCGCTGCCCTTTTAAAGTTAGGAACACAGTTGTTAAGCAAATCCGGCTTCCCCCTTGACTTTGCTCGTCAGAAGGTCATAAAAGAGGATCACACAATCCCCCGGACACTGTGACCGTCGTAAATATGAGTCCGTTGCCAAGCGGGTTAATTTTGATCACATGACCAGAGGGGGGTGCTGCAAGAACGGTCGTAAGCGTGAAAAACAGTCACAGGTCCCTTTTTCCGGTGCCATTGAAAGTTTGAACAGTCACTAAACGAAACTGATAAAGTCAAGGACTACCTGTATAAAAAGTTACTTGGTATAAAAGAAATGTTATCTTACAATTGCATCAGGAATGTCCTTCAAAGTGAAGCTCTTGTAAGACTTATGGAAAAATGACTCACCGGAATCAGAAAAGGTGATATCGAAATATTGTGGAAGCCTCAGTGGCCAAGACGCTGAGTTTGTCGATCAGAAAAGTCGGCAGTTTGGCGGTTCGAATCCCAAGCGCCGCGTAACGGAGTGAGCTCCCGTGACTTGTCCCAGCTTCTGCCAACCTAGCAGTTCGAAAGCACATAAAACATGCAAGTAGCAAAATAGGAACCACCTTTGGTGGGAAGGGAGCAGTGTTCCATGCGCCTTCGGCGTTTAGTCACGCCGGCCACAATCACCACGGAGATGTCTTGGGACAGCGCTGGCTCTTCGGCTTTGAAACGGAGATGAGCACCGCCCCCTAGAGTCGGGAATGACTGGCATGTATGTGCAAGGGGAACCTTGACCTTAAATATTGTGGCCAGATAGGTAGAAAGTAGAGAGGCCTAAATGAATCGTACATGGCTGTAGGTAGTTGTCCAAACTACTCAAAATTTCTGCTACCGGTTCCCCAGAACTGGTCAGAACCGGCTGAATCCCCCCTCTGGACCGTGACGATTGGGACTCCCTTTGATTGCTTCCCTTCGCCCCGCTCATCCGTCCTATTTCCCTTTGGAGCGCAAGCGCCCTCCGTTGTCTCCATGGGCAGCTGGGGACAAATAGACTGAATCTGGAATCCGAGGAACAGCAGCGCCACCTTGTGGTCGCTCTCCGAATGTCACTCTCAAAGTCATTCAGAAGAGCCAAGGTTGAAGGACGTTGTTGTACCACGTTTTCCCGAAAATAAGACAGGGTCTTCTTTTCTTTTGACCCCACCCCCACCCCGAAATAAGCGCTTGGCCTTATTTTTGGGGAGGTCTTGCTATTTTTGAGGTGCAGGAGGCGGTGAGTGTGGTCACCTCGGGGCTGCTGCTGTGTTGCAATATTTTTGGGGAGGTCTTATTTCAGCACACGTGCTCAAAAGCCCAATTAGCTTATTATCCAGGGAGGTCTTATTTTGGGGGAAAACAGGGTATTAGAGGGCCAACCTGTCCAGAGGGATGGACAATTCCTCCATCTGGGCCAGAATGGGCTCCCTTGGCTGGCCGGATTTCGTGTTACAACTGGTGTTCTCTGGATTGAAACGCTTGGGAATTGCAGGCAAAGCCTTCTCAGATTGGCTGAAATAAACCCACAAGTAGTTTAATGCCTTAATTCTCCGGACTCTCAGGAAGAGGGAAGAGTATCTCTGGTGGATCTGGAGAGCTGTGGGGTCATTTTAAAATGGTTGGACTTCAAAGGCTGCCATTCCCCAACAGGCCGAATCAGAAATTGGTTCAGATATACCTAGTGCAGGGATGGCTAACCGTTTTGGCGTCGTGTGGCGGAAGTGCAAGCGCGCACGACAGAGCACATGCGACCTCTCCCCCACGTGCCCCTCCCCCCCTGTGCATGCATGCGTGACACTCCCCGCTCTCCCCTCACGCCCGTTTTGGGCCTAGCAGGCCTCCCTGCAGACTCCTGGTAGCAAAAGTAGGCCACGGGGGGGGGGGGGGGCGCACTCCCATCACCCCCATGGATATGCACGTGATCCCGGCAACCCCCTATGCATGTGCACGCATCTCCCTTATGCCTCTCGCACATTTGCGGCAGAGACCCGAAAATCAACTGGCTGGCGGGAGGCGCATGCGCGGTGGAGCTGAGCTGGGGCGACGGCTTGAATTCCCGCCGAGAGGGCTCTGGCTCACTATAGGTTTGCCATCACGGACCTCGTAGGCTGCCTGTCTCCTGGACCACTTCCTTCTCTCTGTGGCTTTGCACCCAGGTTTTTCCCCCTCTGGTTTATTTCAAATCTTTGTGATGCTCCTGCAAAGTTGTGTGTGTGGCTTTGGTCTGAAGAATTCCAAGAGGTTGTTTCATTGCCTTCTGAAGTAGGGAGGGGTAAACGCCTAGGAATGACTTTATCGGTTTCTTCTCAAAGTCATCAGAAAAGAGTATTTGTAGCTCAGGGTTGGACTGTGGGGTGCTTGGGGCTCCTTGAGCGAGCTTGGTGGTTTTCTTGCAGACGTCTCATGACCCAACTAGGTAACGTCACCAGTGCTAGCCTGCAAGAAAACCACCAACCTCAGTTCCAAGGACGCTACGGTTGTTGTTGTTGTCCTCCTCTTCCCCCTTCCCCCCCTTCACAAAGCCCACCCCTCCTCCTCCTCCTCCTCCTCCTCCTCCTCCTCCTCCTCCTCCTCCTCTCTCTCCTTCCCCTACTCCCTTCTAGCACTGAAAGGTCTGCAAGAAAACCACCAACCTCAGTTCCAAGGACGGTACGGTTGTTGTTGTTGTCCTCCTCTTCCCCCTTCCCCCCCTTCACAAAGCCCACTCCTCCTCCTCCTCCTCCTCCTCCTCCTCCTCCTCCTCCTGCTCCTCCTCCTGCTCCTGCTCCTGCTCCTCCTCCTCCTCTCTCTCCTTCCCCTACTCCCTTCTAGCACTGAAAGGTCTGCAAGAAAACCACGAAGCTCAGATAGCACCAAGGACCCCATAGTCGTCCTCCTCCTCCTCCTCCTCTCCCCCCTCCACAAAGCCCACACCCTTCTAGCACTGATGATGTTACCTAGTTGGGTCATGAAACGTCTGCAAGAAAACCACCAAGCTCAGAGAGCACCAACACAACTCCACAGTCATCGTCTTCTTCCTCCTTCTCCTTCTTTCCTCCTCCTCCTCCTCCCGCTCCCCTTCCTCTCCTCAAACCGCATTCCCTTCTAGCACTGGTGATATTGCATAGTTGGGTCATGAAACGTCTGCAAGAAAACCACGAAGCACCAAGGACCCCACAGTCCTCCTCCTCCTCCTGCTCCTCTCCCTCTCCCTCCCTCCGTCCTCCTCCTCCCATTCCTTCTCCTCTCCTCCTCTCCTCCCCCTCCCTCCTCCCCTACTTCTCTTCAAATCCCCCTCCCTTCTGGCACTGATGATGTTCCCTAGTTGGGTCATGAAACGTCTGCAAGGAAACCGCCCAGCTAAGGGAGCATCAAGGAGCCCTCCTTTCGACTCCCGAGCTACAAATACTCTTTGCTAAAATCTTTTCTAAAAATGTAGCTGCAGCTTACATTTTTTTTCTTTGCGTAGCCTTGGGAAACCCTGAGGAAAAGGGGAGTAGTAGTATTATTTTTACCTTGAACCATCTGTGCACCACGGCTTGATTCACTGGAGTCGAGGGGGGACTCTTAAGCTCTGGGGTGCAGTTATCCTGCCAGAGGCTCGTAAAAGGAACGCACTGATTTGAATCTTGGGATTCTCTCCGCAGCTTTAACGTCTGCCCCCAGAACTGCTCGGGCAGAGGGGAATGTCGGCCTGGGAACGGCAGCCAAGCGGTGGAATGCGAGTGTTGGGAACATTGGAAAGGAGAGGCCTGCGATATTCCCAACTGCCCGGAAGACTGTGGCTTTCCCGAAAGGGGTCAGTGCAGCGTGAACGGAACTCAGGGCTGCGTCTGTTACCCTGGTTGGCAAGGTAGGTAAAAAGCCTCAATTGCACAGCTGGGCATTGGATGCCGTGAGATGCTTTTAACCGCAACCTGCCCCGCTTTTCTAAGCAAATCTTTACACTTCCCCACGGATGTTGAAGGAGGAGATGCATTCCAGTCTATGGCCGGGGTCTCCAACAGGGAGAGAAAAGGACCTTAAAATGAAAACATCGCAATAACAGCCCTGGGGCTCAAAAGCAAAAAAAAAAAAAAAAATGAAAATAAAACTGAGATTCAAAAGACAGCGTAAAGAAAAAAGAAAGAAAGAATCTGATTCTGGAATTTTTGTTGTCCTTACCAATGTAAACCGAATTTGCAATTAGTTGGAATAGATCTAATAGAGCCACAAGTAGGTTTGTTAGGTATGTTTGATCTTAATTTGGCAGGAAGAAAAGACAACTGAAAGAAATGAGAAAAGGAAAGAAAGGGGGGGGGGGAAGAAAAGAGGAAGGGAGAGAAAAAGGAAGAAAAGGAAGGAAGGAAGGAAAAAGGAAGGAGGGAGGGATGAAGAAAGAAAGGTGGGTGGGAGGGAGGGATGAAGGAAGGAACCATTTATCTATAATACAATGCAAGACAATAGAATTGGAAGGGACCTTGGAGGTCTTCTAGCCCAACCCCCTGCCTAGGCAGGAAACCCTATACCGTTTCAGACAAATGGCTATCCAACCTCCTCTTAAAGACTTCCAGTGTTGGGGCATTCACAACTTCTGGAGGCAACTTCTGTTCCACTGATCTGAAGTGGTATAGGGTCTCCTGCCCAAGCAGGGGGTTAGACTAGATGACTCCAAGGTCCCTTCCAACTCTATTATTCTATGTTCTATGAACTGGGCCACAGAAGCGATAGGGAAGCACCTGTACATTTGCGTCCACCACTTGCACGAGCAGCAGGCGAGTGCGTACGCCCTCCGTTTGCCTGTCTGTTCAGGTTCAAATCCAAAGTTTCACCTCTTGCTAGGCCATCCTCATTTAGCAACCACAGTTGGTGCTGGCAACTCAGTCGTTAAGCGTTGCGGTCACTGTGTGAGAAAGTCCGCGATCGCAGTCATGAATATTTTAACGGAAACTCACTCAGCAACATAAATTGGGGAGGGGGGCTCACTTGTAGCCATAAGTCGAGGACTACCTGTCCGGTCCTATGTTAAGATACCCGAGGGTGTAACGGAGGGCGTGTTTTGCCCCTCATAGGTGTCGATTGCTCGGTTCCTCTTCCAGCAAATCGTTCCTTTTGGACCCGGGAGGAGTTCTACACCCCCAAACTCCCACGAGCGTCTCACAAAGCTTTGGTCCAAGACGACCTCATGTGGGTGATCGGTGGCTACATGTTCAATCAAACGGACTCTCAGATGGTCTTGGCGTGAGTAAAAAGACTTTCTTCCGGGCAGATTTTAAGCGGGGAATGAAATGTAAATTTCCACAGATTAAATCCAGCAAGAAATTGTTCTGACCGAGGCTTCCCGAGAGCCGGAAGCCAACTCCTTGCCCCGACAAAAAAACCCTTTTATTAATTTATTGTGAATCCTCTTCATTCCCATCCATCAAAGTCTTTCAAGGGAGGATTTACGGTCACAGACCTTATCTGGCTTGGAGAGCTGCCAGGCCGAGATCTGCAGAACTTAAGCAAGGAGTCTCGCAGAGTCACGAACCAATTAACACGAACCGAGTGCAAAAAAGGCCGAGGGGAAATGTCATGCACGCACATGCTCATCAGGGCCGTACTCGGGAAAAGCCGAACGCCCGGGATCTGGCATGCATGAGCGCCTGACCATCAGCTGGCCGGTGTGCATGCGCAGACTAGTTTTCGGCAACGCCATGCGTGCAAAGGGCAGCTGATCGTCGCGTGCGCCTGTGCGCCAGAAATCCGGAAGATCAAACAGGCAAGGCCGCTCGTGACGGGCGACATGGCTTTGCGTGCCACTTTGAGCACACGTGCCAGAGCTTCGCCATCACGGGAGTAGGCTGTCTTCATGGCTTCCGTCAGAAGGTGATCATTTTTCTCATCGAACATATGGGTTGTTTTTTTTTTTTCTTCTTCACTCTGGTGCTCTACCTGGTGGGTGCTGAATATGGTAATTTAAAGTTGGACCATTGATTATTTTGTCCCTGGTGGGGTTTTTCTCGCTTTGGAGGTTGTTATTTTGTGTGGGCGAACTGCATTGATTTGTTTTCTTGGAGAAGAAAACGGAGAAGATATAACTTTGCATTCTGCAATAAATTACGTCACTGTTTGATAAATGCTCTTTTCTGACAGGGGGGTCTTTGGGGCTGTCTGACCTGGGTTCTTTGCTTGCAGACGTTTCCTTATCATACTAGGGGATATCATCAGGGTTAAAAGGGAGTGGTGCTTGCTCTCAGTTTACATACTAGGGGCTCCTCCTCCTCCTCCTCCCCCTCTCCGCAAGCCCCACTCCCTTCTAGGACTGATGATGTTACCTAGTTGGGTCATGAAACGTCTGTGAAAAAAGTAGCAAACTCAGAGAGCACCAAGGATCCCTCAGTTCTCCTCCTCCTTCTCCCCTTAACCCCCCTGTTCCATCTAGCAGTGATGATGTTACCTAGTTGGGCCATGAAACGTCTGCAAGAAAACCACCAAGCTCAGAGAGCACCAAGGACCCCACAGTCCTCCTCCTCCTCCTTTCCCTCCTTCCTCCTCCTTCTCTCCTCTCCTCCTCCTCCTCCCCTTCCTCTCCACAATCCCCATTCCCTTCTAGCACTGATGATGTTACCTAGTTGGGCCATGAAACGTCTGCAAGAAAACCACCTAAGCTCAGAGAGCACCAAGGACCCCACAGTCTTCCTCCTCTTCCTCCCTCCTTCCCCCTTCTCTCCTCTCCTCCTCCTCCCCCCCTTCCTCTCCGCAAGCCCCACTCCCTTCTAGCACTGATGACGTTCCCTAGTTGGGTCATGAAACGTCTGCAAGAAAACCACCAAGCTCAGAGAACACCAAGGACCCCACAGTCCTCCTTCTCCTCCTCTTTGCAAGCCCCCTTATAGCACTGATGCTGTTGCCTAGTTGGGCCATGAAACGCCTGCAAGAAAACCAGGAATGTCAGAAACCAGCCAGATCCCCCTCCTCCATTCCACAAACGCCCCTCCCTTCTGGCACTGACGATCTTACCCAGCTGGCTCATGAAAGCCCTCAAAGCTCAGGGAATCCCGGGGCCCCCACCGCTCAACCCCTGAGCTACTAATATTCTCCTTGATTCATTTTCTGAGTCTTTAGGATTCTCCGAAAACGACACCGGGGCAAAGAAAACGTGGGCAATGCCTTAATGTGTGCAGATCCCTAAGTCTTCCAGAGGTGACGCTGTGTCTTCTTTGGCTCCCTCCCAACAATTCCCAAGCGGGGCGCGTGAGGTTGCTATTAAACCAATGCCCTCCTCTTCCCATTGTTTCCCTCCATGAATAGTTTTGGGCATCAGCGCCAACCGTTTCTTTGCTATGAAAAAAAAAGCAGAATAAGCCGGGCCCTAAATCAGCTTTACTTTTATTGACGTAGCAGGTTCGTCCATAAAATATCTCCTGCATTCCCCCACCCCCTCCGGCTTCCTTTATTTTTCTCCTTCATTGCGGCTTTGTTCTCCCGTGCGAAAGGCTTTGTGTTTTTGTGCTTTTTATCGCCCAGGTATAATCTGCAGTCCAGAGAATGGATGACCCTAAGCAGTACCGTAAACGCCGTGGGAATCAGATATGGGCATTCCATAGCCTTGCACGAAGTAAGTGGCGTTGTTTTTTTTCTTCCTTTTTTCCTTTGCCTTCTTGAGACTTTTCTCATTTGGCTCGGATACGAAATCAGCACAGGGAGTCCTTGAGTTATAACGGCGCCGATAGTGACCGTTCGGCGTTACAGTGGCACTGAAAACATGGCTGTGTTTCACACTTACGACCATTGCAGCATCCTCCTGGCCCCCTGATTAAAATTCAGATGCCTGAATTGCAACGGACTCTATTTATGACCGCCGCAGTGTCCCACGATCGCCTTTTGGCGAGCAAAGTCAGTGGGGAAGCCTGATTCCCTTAACAACGGCGTCCCTAAGTGAACAAGTTCAGTAATCTTACTTAACAACCATGTCAAGAAAAGTCGTGCAATGGGGGAATATCCATATTTAACAAATGTCTCCCTTAGCGACAGAAATCTGGGGGTCCATTGTGATTGTAAATCGAGGACTACCTGTAAAATCAAGGGTGAACGTAGTAATCTGGGAACAAATTGCCCCCGGTCCCTTTTTTTCCTTGCATTTTTTAAATGCAGGTAGTCCTCGACTTACAACCACAATTGATCCCCAAATTCCTGTCGCTAAGGGAGACTTACAACAGTCCAGTTACTGACCATTCAAAGTTACAACAACACTGAAAAAAGAGACTTATGATGGTTTTTCACACTTACGACTGTCTGAGTATCCACATGGTCACAGGGATCAAAATTTGGGCACATGGCAACTTTTTCCTATTTATGACGGTCACAGTGCCCCAGGGTCACGTGATCTCCTTTTGCGACCTTCTCATGAGCAAAGTCAATGGGGAAGCCAGATTCACTTAACAATCATGTTACTCAATGAAGAACTGCAGTGGTTCACTTAACCATCCTGGAAAGAAAGGTCAACAATTGTCTCACTTAGCAACTGAAATGTTGGGCTCAATTGCGGTCTTAAGTGGAGGAATGCCTGTTATAACTCCGGGTAGAATCCGAACGTGTTCATCAATACTGTCAGGGTAATGATTTAAGAGCTGACCAGCTGCTACGACGATGTAATGCTGAGAATGAGTCTGCAAGGTTTTTGGGCTGTTATCACTTTAAGAGCCTGTAATAAGAAGAGGCCCTGTTGACATCTTTGTGTGTGCTTCCTTGCTGTAATTGCTGATTGCTGCTTGTTTGAGGTCTGACTATGTGTATGTATATATTTGTAGATAAAATCACTATTTAAATAAAAACCTCTGTTTACTGTATTTGCTCTTGGGTTGTCTCACAGTCACACTGTGCGCACTCTGACGGATGCCCTCTCTCTGCAACCTGTTTCTTCTAGAACAAAATCTACATGTACGGAGGCAAGATAGATGAAAGCGGCAACGTAACCACGGAGCTCTGGGTCTTCCACATCTCCAACCATTCCTGGGTCCCCCTGGCGCCGAAGGCCAAGGAGCAGTATGCCGTGGTGGGCCACTCCGCCCACATGGTCACCCTGCAGGACGGCACGGCGGTAATGCTGGTCCTCTTCGGGCATTGCCCTCTTTACGGCTATATCAGCAGCGTGCAGGAGTACAATCTAGGTGGGTGTTGGCTTGGCGTGACTTTCACTCTTGGGTAGAATAACAGAGTCAGAAGGGACCTTGGAGGTCTTCTAGTCCAGCCCCCTTCTCAGGCAGGCTACCCTGCACCATTCCAGACAAATGGCTGTCCAGTCTCTTCTTAAAAACCTCCAGTGATGGAGCATCCACAACTTCTGGTGGCAAGCTGTTCCACTGGTTAATTGTTCTAACTGTCAGGAAGTTTCTCCTTAGTTCTAGGTTGCTTCTCTGCTTGGTTAGACTTAGAACCCAGTCGTCGTCCTTTTCCTCCTCCTCTTCCTCCTCTTCCTTCTCCTCCTCTTCTTCCTCCTCCTCTTCCTCCTCTTCCTCCTCCTCTTCCTCCTTCTCCTCCTCTTCCTCCTCTTCCTTCTCCTCCTCTTCTTCCTCCTCCTCTTCCTCCTCTTCCTCCTCCTCTTCCTCCTTCTCCTCCTCTTCCTCCTCCTCCTCCTCCTCCTCCTCTTCTTCCTCCTCTTCCTCCTTCTCCTCCTCTTCCTCCTCCTCCTCCTCTTCCTCCTGCTCCTCCTCTTCCTCTTCCTCCTCCTCCTCCTCTTCCTCTTCCTCCTCCTCTTCCTTCTCCTCCTCCTCTTCCTTCTCCTCCTCCTCTTCCTTCTCCTCCTGCTCCACCTGCCCCTCCTCTTTCTCCTCCTGCTCTCTCCCCTTTCCACAACCCCCCCTCCCTTCCATTACTCATGATGTTCCCTAGTTGAGTCATGAAATGTCTGCAAGAAAACCCCCAAGCTCCGAGAGCACCAAAGACCCCTCATTTCCACCCGAGCTACAAATATTCTCCTTTATTAATTTCCCTGACGGCTTCTCCCTTGGCCTCCCAGCCTCCCTTGGCAGAGATTCCCCTCTCAGATCTTTGTCCCTCTTCGTTGCTTTTTCCCCAGCTCTCGTCGTTTCCATCTCTTCCTCCTTGATCCGGTATGAACCATAAATCCTCTCGAGCCGAGCTGGTGTCTCTTCTGCGGACTTCTCCCTGGTGTTGCATTTTGTGCCCGAATTTCTTAGACCGCAGGGTAGAGACAAGCAGTCAGATAGAAGTGCCGAACACAAACGGCATATTAGCTCTTTAACGTCCTGCCTGCTTAGCTTCTGTGTTTGTGTGTGTAGCAACAGAGCTTCTGTCAAAGGTGCTTTTTAAAAGAGGTGCTCGGACTTTCTGGTTTCTCTTTGAAGACGTTTCACTTCTTGTCCAAGAAGCTTCTTCAGCTCTGACTAGATGGGGGAGGCTGGTCATTTGCATCCTTTTCGGAGGGTCGTTAAAGCACTTGGAGGTTTACCCGTGTCCTCAGGATCACCTGCATTCCCCCCCCCCCCGAAAATCCGTTCCTACTCCCACCCCATTCAAGGGTCTTCACCCCAAATTGCACAGCTAAAAGTCTGTAGAGATTCTCCGTCATCCAGGTCATGGTTGTCCCAGAGGTGCTTTTTTTCAGGAGGCAACTATTCTGTCAGAGCTGAAGAAGCTTCTTGGATGAGAAGCAAAACGTCTTCAAAGAAAAACCAAGAAAGTCCAGTTGCCTCCAGAAAAAGCACTTTTGGATACAACGATAACCTCGATGACCTGAGAATCTCTACAGACTTTGAACACAACTTCTGATCATCATCCAGACGTGGGCATTGACACGATCTCTAGCTAAGAAGCTACTATTGAGAAAGTCCTCCCTTGAAAACAAGGAGAGGTATCGGTATAGAGAGTCCTCAACTTAAAACAGTTGATTTAGTGACCATTCAAAGTTTCAATGGCACAGAAAATGTGACTTAGGACCATTTTTCGCACTTCGTTGTTGCGTGATCTCGTGGTCCAAATTCACACGCTTGGCAGCTGACGCAAAAGGTGATGGGATGGTGCAACGGTCGTAAGTGTGCAAAACGGACATCGGTCGCTTTTCTTCAGGGATGTCGTAACTTTGAACAGTCACTAAATGAACTGTTGTAACCTGAGTACTACCTGCCCAACAACCCTCAAGTCAAGTAGCTAAAATAATTGCCATGATGGAGGATTGTGGGTTCCCGGCATCTTCGGAGAACAAGTCACAGGTGGTCCAGTCTGTAGTATCTGAAAATTCAGCATAGCTTGCTCACATCTGCCTTTCCGGTTGCCCCCGCTTTGTGGCGGTCATTCAGTTATGGCCGCCACCCCCACTGCTGATTTTAAGGATTTTTCTCCAACCTTGGAAGAAACTGCTGGTTTCTCTAGATCAGTGATGGGTAACCTTTTTGTTGTTGGGTGCCAAAAATGCGAGGGCGTGTGTGTGCCATCTTGCGCGTGTCCCGGCACCCATAATGCAAAGCGTCCATGCTTCCCCCCCCATGCATGCCACACTACTCGCCTCCAAGCTGAGCTTGGTATTTCCTCTGGGAAGCTGGGGGAGAGTGTTTTTGCCCTCCCAGGTGATTCAGGGAAGCCTCCGGAGCCTGGGGAGGGCAAAACATGGGCCCAGTGGGCCAACCGGAAGTTCGGAAACGAACTTTGGGCCCATGTTTTGCCCTCCCTAGGCTCCGGAGGCTTCCCTGAATCCTGGGGAGGGCAAAAACGGCCTCCCACGGCCCTCCGGAAGGCCAAAAGCCAGCTGGGCAGCATGCACATGCACGCTGGAGCTGATGGCTCGCGTGCTGGCAGATATGGCTCCATGTGCCACCGGTGGCACACATGCCATAGGTTCACCATCACAGCTCCAGGTCCTCAGAGCCGTCTCTTCTTCTCCCCTGTCCCTCCAGGACAGGTTTCAGTCCGAAGACCTCCCGACGGCAGTTTGTCCGGCCCGGATTTCCGTGCGGCTCAGCAGTGCTTGCTTTTTTTCCAGCCGGTCTCGCTGCGATGCTTCCGGCTTCTCACCCACCTCCGCCCTTTCCTTCTCTCCTAGCCACAAACACCTGGAGCATTTTACAAACCCGAGGAGCCCTGGTGCAAGGGGGCTACGGCCACAGCAGCGTCTACGACGAAAGCTCCAACTCCATCTATACGCACGGGGGTTACAAGGCCTTCAGCGCTAACAAATACAGGCTGACAGACGACCTGTACAAATACGAAGTTCGTAAGTACAAGTGGTAAGTCTGTGTATTGAGTTGCAAAGTCTGGTGTGCACATGTGCGTCTGTGTGGGAGTGCAGCTTAGTTGTGATTCTCCCTTGGAGAAAAGCCCGCAACTTGAGTTTCTCCTAGATTTTCAGCTCCTGAAGCACTTGCGAAGCGATATATAAGTCTAAGTGGTATTGCTATTCTCTCTCTTTCCCCACTTCCCTCCCTCTCTCCTCCCTTGGCATCCTTTTCTTTCTACCTTTTTTTTCCTTCCTTCCCGTTGCTGTCTTCGTCTTTCCCTTCTTTTTCCATGTTTCACTTTCTCCTGCTCCCTCCCTCTCTTATTTTCCTTTCTCTTTTTCTCTCCCTCTTCTTCCCTTGCCTCCCTCCCTCCTTTTTCTTTCTCCTTTTCTTTCCTTCCCTCTGCTGTCTCCTTCGTTTCCTTCTTTTTTCTCATTTTTTTCTTTCTCCTGCTCCCTCCCTCTCTTATTTCCGTTCTCTTTTTCTCTCCCTCTTCTTTCCTCTCCTCCCTCCCTCCCTCCTTTTTCTTTCTCCTATTCTCTCTTTCTTTCTTTCTTTCTTTCTTTCTCCCTCTTGTAAGAGCCTGGTGGCGCGGTTGTTAGAATGCAGCATTGCAGGCTGACACTGCTCACTGCGAGGAGTTTGATCCTGACCAGCTCAAGGTTGACTCCTCCTTCCATCCTTCCGAGCTGGGTAAAATGAGGACCCAGATTGTTGGGGGCAAGGGGCTGACTCTGTAAACCACTTAAGAGAGGGCTGCAAAGCACTGTGAAGCGGTATATAAGTCTAAGGGCTATTGCTGTTTTCCTTCTTCCTTCCTTTCCTCCCTCTCTTAACTCCCTTTCTCATTCTCCGTCCTGGTGGCACGGTGATTAGAATGCAGTATTGCAGGCTAACTCTGCCGACTGCCAGGAGTTCGATCCTTACCGGCTCAGGGTTGACTCAGCCTTCCATCCTTCTGAGGTCGGTAAAATGAGGACCCAGATTTTTGGGGGCAAGAGGTGTGACTCTATAAATGGCCTAGAAAGGACTGTAAAAGCACTGTGAAGCGGTAGATAAATCTAAGGGCGATTGCTATTTCCCCCCCCCCCCAAAAGAACATATTATTGATTTGTGCAGGAATAAGATCGGTTCAACTCACAAAGGAACACGAAGCTGTGCAGTATAGATACACGCCTGTCTTAATGTGATATAGGAACAAAGAAATGCCATGGCTAATTAAGCCACAAATGTTTGGGGAGTGACTGTTTTAGTTAAGACATTTGGTTCCAGCTGAGAGGAGAGAAGCAGCCGGTGCCTATTTTAAAACAAGGTAGCCTTTGTTTCAGCCAGCGGATGCTGTAAAATTGGAGAGGATATATATTTCCTTGGAAAGTATTTCAGTGCTGGCGCATTTTAAATTGGAGCATCAAACTTAAATATGTACGTGGTTAATCAGACAGAACCTTATCTTGTTTGTATCAAAGATAAAATCGTATTTTATGCTTTGACTAGAGATAAATCTCACTAAAATGTTGATGAAAGAAGAGGAATATAAAAGAGATAAGGCAGGAAGGAGCGGGCCAATGTCTGTCTCAGGATCCCCTGCGAGTAGGGAACGATGGGCCTTTTATGACCCCTGGACTTCAACTCCCAGAATTCCTGAGGCAGCATGAGGAAACTATAGCCCTATTAGGACTTCTGGACTTCAACTCCCAGGATTCCTGAGCCAGCATGAGGGAACGATGGGCATTTTATGACCCCTGGACTTCAACTCCCAGAATTCCTGAGGCAGCATGAGGAAACTATAGCCCTATTAGGACTTCTGGACTTCAACTCCCAGGATTCCTGAGCCAGCATGAGGGAACGATGGGCATTTTATGACCTCTGGACTTCAACTCCCAGGATTCCTGAGCCAGCTTGAGGGAACGATGGGCATTTTATGACCTCTGGACTTCAACTCCCAGGATTCCTGAGCCAGCATGAGGGAAGATGGCTGGCTCAAGAATTCTGGGAGTTGAAGTCCACAGGTGCTAAAAGGGCCATTGTTTTCCGCCTCTACCTTAGGAAACTACAATTGTTCTCTCCCCCCCCCCCCATTGTTTTAACACAGGTGTATGGAAATTACTGGCAATTTTCTCCCATAACGGAAAAAAAAACCATGGGAGAAAGATTTAAGGGGAAAAATAAGATCAAATAAATTTCTCAGTCCTCTCCGCGGAGTCTTAACTCACTTGATTGGGACTCGGTGATTCAATTTCATTTCTTTTATTTTTCCTTTCTCGCTTTCTGATCCTTCGCTGCCTCTCCGAGAAACATTATTTGGTCTTCTTCTTCTTTTTAATACTTAAGGCAGGGGTGGCTGGGGAATTCTGGGAGTTGAAATCCACAAGTCTTAAAGTTCCCAAGTTTGGACACCCCTGACTTAAGGGGACAGCCTACAGGAGCGAGAGGGCGGTGGCTTTTTTGAACCCCTGTTTCTTTCCTTTCTTTCTCCAGGACTATCCTGAAAGAGAGCCGCTTCTCCCGTTATTTGCATTCGGCAGTCATCATCAACGGAGCCATGCTGGTTTTCGGAGGAAACACCCACAACGACACCTCCATGAGCCAGGGGGCAAAGTGCTTCTCTTCAGACTTCATGGCCTACGATATAGGTACGCCCCATCTCGGCCAGGCATTAAATCCCCAGTGATAAAAAAGACGCGGTGGGTCAGGAGCTAAGACGCCGAGCTTGTCGATCAGAAAGGTCGGCCGTTTGGCGGTTCGAATCCCTAGCGCCGTGTAACAGAGTGAGCTCCCGTGACTTGTCCCTGCTTCTGCCAACCGAGCAGTTCGAAAGCACGTAAAAAATGCGAGTAGAAAAATAGGGACCACCTTTGGTGGGAAGGGAACAGCGTTCTGTCCGCCTTCGGCATTGAGTCAAGCCTGCCAGATGACCACGGAGACGTCTTCGGACAGCGCTGGCTCTTCGGCTTTGAAACGGAGATGAGCACCGCCCCCTAGAGTCGGGAACGACTAGCACAGATGTGCGAGGGGAACCTTTACCTTAATAAAAATGAAATGAAAGCGAAGACTACCCTTTTCCGATAGTATAAGGTAGTCCCCAACTTACGACCATAGTTGAACCCAATATTTCTGTTGCTAAGGGAGGCATTGGTTAAATGAATATATTTGAGTATTGGCTAAATGAGTATGAGCTGCTCTAGTACGACTTTCCTGGCCACAGTTGTTAAGCGAGTCACTGCAGTTGACAAGTCAGTAACCCGGTTGTTATGTGAACCTGGCTTCCCCCATTGACTTTGCTTTTCAGAAGGCTGCAAAAGGGGATCACGTGACCCTGGGACACAGCAACGGTCATAACTATGAGTCAGTTGCCAAGAACCTGAATTTTGATCATGCAATCATGGGATGCTGCAAAGGCCGTAACTGAAAAACGGTCATAAGTCACTTTTTTTAGTGCCGTTGTAACTTTGAATGGTCACTAAACGAACGGTTGTAAGTCGAGGACTACCTGTAATTTGTTTGGGGGACAATGGAAGAGACCACATGGGAGGTTTCCTGGCATGGTTCTGCTTGAGTTCCTGTCCCTTGAGTGAGAGATTTCTTCAATCTATTAAAAAGGCGAAATCCATTATAGGATGCCCTTCACTTACGACCACAATTGAGCTCAACATTTCTGTTGGTAACCGAGACAGTGGTTAAATACGTTTTGCCCCATTTTATGACCTTTCTGGCCACCGTTATTAAGTGAATCCCTGCAGTTGTTAAGTTAGTAAACCGAGTTGTAAGCGAATCCAGCTTCCCCATGGACTCTGCCTATCAAAAAGTTGCAAAGGGGGGGGGAATCACATGATTCCCCCCCCCAGGATGCTGCGGCCGTCATAAATACGAGTCAGTCAACAAGCATCTGAATTTTGATTGTGGGAACGCCTCAAAGGCCGTAAGTGTGAAAATGGATCGTGTGTCACTTTTTCCAGCGCCCTTGTGACTTCGAACGGTCCCTGAACGAACGGTTGTAAGCTGAGGACTACCCGTAGATACGAAAATAGACGTTTGATATGAAAACAGAACTTCCGTCGTAAATGTGATTTTTTCCCCTTCTCCTGCCCTGCTGTGTATTCAGCCTGCAGAAACGGAGGCTCGTTTGAGTCCCTGCAGTGACAGGAGACAATTAATTTCAGTCCCTCTTTTAATGCAAACCCACTTTAAATCAGGCAGCTCCAACCTGCAGCCTGAGGGTCATGAGTAGCTACTATTGCAGCCCCACAAGAATGGGAGACGGAGAGTTCTAGTTCTGCTTTAGGCATGAAAGCCGGCTGGGTGACTTTGGGCCAGTCGCCAGGAGACTTGAGAGTTCTAGTCCCGCTTTAGGAATGAAAGCCGGCTGGGTGACTTTGGGCCAATCACCAGGAGTTGGTGAGTTCTAGTCCTGCCTTAGGTTCAAAAGCCAGCTGGGTGACTTTGGGCCAGTCGCCAGGAGACTTGAGAGTTCTAGTCCCGCTTTAGGAATGAAAGCCGGCTGGGTGACTTTGGGCCAATCACCAGGCGACGGTGAATTCTGGCTCCGCTTTAGGCACCAAAGCCGGCTAGGTGAGCTTTGGCTGGTCCCTTCCTCTCAACCCACCCCACCTCACAGGGTTGTCGTTGTGGTTAAAATATGCCGTGGAAGGTGTTTTGGATATGTTGACCTCCTTGAGATATTTGTCAAAATAAATGCCGGATACAAATGAATAAAATAATAAAAAAAATGAAGGACATCTGTAATTTATACACATTGACTTTGTTATATATTTCATAGGCGGCCCAAGGCAGTTCCTCTTCACTCAGTGTGGCCCAGGCGAGCCAAAGGGCTGGATAAACATGGTTTAAAGGAAAACCTCCCTAATATCTTGAGTGATTATTTCTCCCCCCCCCTCCCCCAATATCTCATAAGCCAGAATTAAACATTTATTCATCCCCTTCTGCGTCTCACCCTGCCAGCCTGTTAGATCCGCTGAAGACGCCTTCAGAACTGCGAAAGGTCTTTAGCCATCTTGGCTAAGACAACCACATATAACCTCCTAATATGAACTGTGCACAAATGCCAGAGACCGTTTCCTTGAAAAGAGCAGCGGGCGCATGCACAAACACACAGACACACACACACACACACACACACACACACAAAGACAAACTCCATTCATCGGGCTGTTTAGACAGTTATAAATCCCTGTGGATCCCTGAACAATAAATCTTAACTCGCTGGGCCCGAAAGGTCAGGAAGGAAATAATTCTTGGTAGTTGCATAGCCTTGAGCTTTCCTCCTTTCTCCTTTTCATTCAGAGAGAGAGAGAGAGAGAGAGAGAGAGAGAGAGAGAGAGAGAGAGAGAGAGAGAGAGAGAAATATATTTGTTGGCTTCGGAGTGAAGGATTCACATTGAATCCCTTTGTTCTGACCTTCCCCAGCAGCATGAAGTCGAGTCTCGATAAACCCCTTTTATTTAATTGACAGTGAATTCCGCTCCAGCAAAGTCTTTCCTCTCCCACAGTCTTTCAAGATAGTCCACAATTACCAACCTTTCTCAGGCTTGGAGAGCGGCCAGGCTGATATCTTTCAGATGCCACAATACTTGGCAAGAATGCAGGGATGAACTAAGTGCCTCCTGCAAACTCCACTCCCCTGTCGCTCCTCTTTTATTTCCTCTGGGAGGGGCCATTCATCATCCACCTGTGGCCTTCCTCCTAAGTCGACCCCTGTTCTTTAGCTGTTCCCTTCGTCTGGCAATTCTGCACATGCGCACACTGGGAACAGGCTCCAGCTGTTCTTCTGCCTCACTGGTGTCTGACTCCGAAGGCAGCTGATAACTGTTGGCCCCCTCTCTGCCTCCGACGCAGAGCCCTCATCAGAGCCTTCCCCAGACTCCAGGACTGGCCCAGGTTCCTCCCCAACCTCCTCACTGTCTGAATCTGCTACCAGCTCCACTGGCCACTGGCAGGCCACAACACCCTTTCCTTTAAATGCACATAATGCTCTGGAAAAAATTGCATGTACTCCTTACCCAAACACTGTTCCCTTCCCAACAAAGGTGGTTCCTATTTTTTTCTACTTGCATTTTTACGTGCTTTCGAACTGCTAGGTTGGCAGAAGCTGGAACAAGTCACGGGAGCTCATTCCGTTACGTGGCGCTAGGGATTCGAACCGCGGAACGGCCGACTTTTCTGACCCACAAGCTCAGCGTCTTAGTCCCTGAGCCACTGCGTCCCTTGTGTGAAGCGTGAAGCGTATAGATATATGTCTAAATGCTGTTGCACCAAGGATCCTACATTCCTCCTCCTCCTCCTGTTCTTCCTCCTCCTCCTGATAAGTTACTGATTACTGTACCGTTTCTACAATGGCGAAGAAGTTGGGGCATGAAACATCTACGAGAAAACAAGCAAGCTCAGAGAGCACCAAGAAGCCCTCATTTCAATCCCCAGCCACAAATATTCTACTTTGTTGTTGTTTATATTTGCTGTGTAAATACTGCCACAGTTCCGTGCCCTTTAGAAGAAACTACCCTGATTTCTGAGTTGTCACTGATGTTTCTATGGGAATAAGCGAAGTTTTACTGTGGCCAAAGTGCCCCCCCCCGAATGCTTTTGAAACAAGCTTATACAATACAATACAATACAATACAACACAACACAACACAATACAATACAATACAATACAATACAATACAATAGTAGAGTTGGAAGGGACCTTGGAGGTCTTCTAGTCCAACCCCCTGCCTAGGCAGGAAACCCTATACCGTTTCAGACAAATGGCTATCCAACATCTTCTTAAAGACTTCCAGTGTTGGGGCATTCACAACTTCTGGAGGCAAGGAGTTCCACTGATTAATTGTTCTCACTGTCAGGAAATTTCTCCTCAGTTCTAAGTTGCTTCTCTCCTTCTCTCCTATATTTTTTTTTGCCTCCTAGCTTGTGACCGTTGGGCGGTGCTTCCTCCACCTGATCTCCCCCACGACATCAACCGGTTCGGACACTCGGCTGTGCTGAGTAACAAGTAAGAGGAGGCTACTTTGCGTTGGGGTGGAAAGTGGTAGTAGGATGGAGAAAAGGGAGCCGAGGGCCGCGGCGTGATGCCCGAAGAGCCTTTTTTTAGTTCTTAGATTTGGGCATTAAGTTTGTCGAAATGTGAAATATGGAAACTACAGAAAAATAAGGCGAATGGGAAACATAGGAAAGGAGAAGAGGAAAAAGTGCAAGGTGAAAAGGAAAAAAGGAAAAAAACCCATTGATTTCAAACTGTTTTGAGTTGCAGCAAAATAAGGAAATAATATAGAAGGGTATCTTTTTATGTTTGCATAATAATATATTCTAGCCATTTCTATAACACCAAGCCTATTTAACCAGCAAAACCCCAAATCAGGTTTTTTTTCCAGCTCAAGCACAAAGCGCAGAAGTGGTTTCCCATTAGAAACAAACTTAATTCTATTCTTCGTTTAATCAAAGCAGTCAATTTAGCCCTCTCTGCTTTTGCAGCAGTCATCCATCGTGGGAATCAAAGTATCCTTCTATTTTTGTGCACAATGTTTGCTGTTGATGGGGCCCGAAAAACCAACCATTTTAGGACCCCCCCCCCAAATCTCAGTTAAACGTATCTTGTTTAGGATACTTTTCCAAGACATTATAGTGCCTCTGCAAGGCCAGTCACTAACAGAAAAACAGAGTTGGAAGGGACCTTGGAGGTCTTCTAGTCCAACCCCCTGCTCGGGCAGGAGACCCTATACCATTTCAGGAAAAAAAAAATGTTTTCTAAGCTCTTCTTAAAAACTTCCAGTGTTGGAGCATTCCCATCTTCTGGTTGCCAGCTGTTCCACTGGTTATTTGTTCTTTACTGTCAGGAATTCTCTTCTTAGTTCTAGGTTGCTTCTCTCCTTGATCAGTTTCCATTCATTGCTTCTTGGCCTGCCTCCAGGCGCTTTGGAAAATAGCTTGACGCCCTCTTCTCTGTCCCCTCAAATATTAGAAGATTGCTATCATGTCCCCTCTAGTCTTTACAGAACCTTTACAGAATACAGAATGACGGACTCGGAAGGGACGTTGGAGGTCTTCTAGTCCAACCCCCTGCTCAAGCAGGAGACCCTATGCCATTTCAGGCAGGCTGTTGCCCAATCTCTTCTTAAAAGCCTCCAGTGATGGAGCACTCATATCTTCTGGTGGCAGGCTGTTCCACTGGTTAATTGTCCTCAATGTCAGGAAATTTCTCCTTAATTCTAGATTGCATTGCTCCTTGATTAGTTTCCATCCATTGGGGAAGAAGACGTATTCAAGAACATGGAATGATGAGGTTGGGAGGGACCTTGGAGGTCTTCTAGTCCAACCCCCCCCCTTCCTCAAGCAGGAGACCCTAAACCATTTCAAACAAGGGATTGTCTAATCTCTCTTTAAAAACCTTCAGTGATAGAGCACCCACAATTTCTGGTGGGAAGCTGTTCCACTGGTTAATTGTTCTCACTGTCAGGAAATTTCTCCTCAGTTCTAAGTTGCTTCTCTCCTTGATTAGTTTCCACCCATTGCTTCTTGTCCTGCCCTCAGGTGCTTTGGAGAATAGCTTGACTCCCTCTTCTTTGGGGCAGCCCCTTAGTTATTGAAACAGTGCTATCATGTCACCCCTAAATCCTTCTCCAATGAACCTTTACAGAAGATAGAGTAACAGAGTTGGAAGGGACCTTGGAGGTCTTCTAGTCCAACCCCCCCCCCCCTTCCTCAAGCAGGAGACCCTATGCCATTTCAAACAAGGGATTGTCTAATCTCTCTTTAAAAACCTTCAGTGATTGGGCACCCACAACTTCTGGTGGCAATTTCTGTTCCACTGGTTAATTGTTCTCACTGTCAGGAAATTCCTCCTTAGTTCTGGGTTGCTTCTCTCCTTGATTAGTTATTTCCCTAATTGCGAAAACATGACTTTTACCCGTTTTGAAGCATGAGGATTTAGCTCATTGAGTCCTCCCACCCGTCCTTGCTTTGAACAACGGCTTCTCCCTCGGTTTTTCCACCTCATTCGCTGACTAATGTCCCTCCTCTCGTGGCAAGAGGGCTTAACTTCCTCCTCAAAACGCTCCCCCCCACTCTTAAATCTTCCCTGGGGCGAAAGCCATTCCTGGCTTGGCTGTTACGAGCCCCTTTTGCTGAACTCTCCTTGTATCTGCCCCGTTGTGCTTGGCTTCAGCTGGCCCCTCGCTTCGTCTGCAGTGCCGTAACTTTTAAAAACACGCGCCGAAGCTCTTTTTCAACGCGACTTTAATTCAGCAAGAAAGCTTGCGACTCCTTCCTGCTCAGCAGCTAAAACGATTCTGTCCCTTCCGCGCTCCGGTCATCATTCTGCGTTTCCAAAGTTTAAAACGAAACAAAACACCTGCCCTCCAAATAACACGTATCCGAGCTATATAACACCCTGTGTTATTTTATGAAGCGGATTGGGAGAGAGACGGGGTGGAGTTGTCAGCGTTTTTAAAAGATTTGATTGGTCCAGATTGGAGACGGGTACGTTGGCGAACGAGTGATCAGAATCAATCAGAGGATATAATCGGGTAAGGGCAGGGCACCTGGGAAAAAGTTAGCACCGCTTGTGTTAGAGCAGCAAAATAACAGAATTGGAAGGGACCTTGGAGGTCTTCCAGTCCAACCCCCTGCTTCAGCTGGAGGCCCTGTTAGGAAATTTCTCCTTAGTTCTAGGCTAGGCTAGGACAGAACAGAATATAGAGTAGAGTAGAGTACAGTAGAAGAGAAGAGAATATTAGAATGGGGTAGGATGTGGGATATGATAGAAATAGGAATAGGACATAAGGTAGAATGGAATATGGGATAGAATTGGACAGAATAGATTAGAATATAGAAAATACTATGAAATAAAATCGAGAATGGCATGGCATAGAATAGAATAGAATTCAGAATAGAATTCAGAATAGAATAGAATAGAATAGAATAGACTAAATAGAACAGGACTGAACCGAACCGAGATGGCGCAGTGGTTAGAGTGCCGTCCTGCGGGCTACTTCAGCTGACAGCTGGCTGCAGTTTGGCAGTTCGAATCTCACCAGGCTGACTCAGGTTGACTCAGCCTTCCGTCCTTCCGAGGTGGGTAAAATGAGGACCCAGATTGTTGGGGGCAAGAGGCGGACTCCGTAAACCGCTCATAGAGGGCTGTAAAAGCACTGTGAGGCGGTATGTAAGTCTAAGGGCTATTGCTGTAGAATAGAATTGGAGAAGAGAGTAGAAGAGAAGAAGAAGAAACAGGCGAAGACCTGCTTGTCCACTCTGATGAGCGTAGATCACAGACTTAAACGATATACCGTAAAATCAACCTTGATTGCTTCCCAGCATTCCTTGCCAGCGTGAGAGCCACAGGTTAACCCCTTCCATTTTCTATCTCTCCCTCTCTCCCTCTCTTTCTTTCTTAGTACCATGTACCTCTTCGGAGGCTTCAACAGCCTGCTCTTGAGCGACATCATAAAATACACACCCGAAAGCTGCGAAGCGTATGCCACTCAGCTCTCCTGCTTAAAGGCGGGTCCTGGACTCCGATGTGTCTGGAACGCCTCCGTTTCCCAGTGCCTCCCTTGGGAAATGGCCGCCACGCAGCAAGAACACAAAACGAACGAAGAATGTCCTTCTTGGCTGGGTGGGTATTGCAGTTTTGAGTCGACTGGTTTTACCGTGGACTGTATCCTAGGCCAGTATTGCCGCACCTGGGCCCCTTCAAGAACTGTGGACTTCAACTCCCAGAATTCCCCAGCCAGCCATGCATGTCAGTGTGTGAGAGAGTTCATGACTCGGAATAGACATAGCCACTAAGTGAGCCAATGAGGGCTGTTTGGAAACTGAAGCAGTATTTGCTGGAGACAACTACCGTGTTTCCCCGAAAATACAACCTGTCCCGAAACTAAACCCTTGCCACATTTTTCGCGTGGGCAAAAATATAAGCCCACCCCCGAAAATAAACCCCCCCTCCGGCCAGGCAGAGCACCGCTCACTGACCTAGCGTTATTCCGAAAGCGCCAAGTCGCAGGAGCCGGGGGGGTGGGGAGCGTTCACGTTGCTTGCCACCTTTGGGATACCGCTAGGTTGGGGAGTGGCGTTCTGCCTGGCCGAAGGGGAGAGTTGCCGGGCGGCTGCTCCCTTGTGAACTGGCTCCCGAAGAGCCGGGCACAGCCTCAGGGGCGAAGCAGCCATGAGGTAACCTTGCTCACGAGCAGCCGCCCGGAAAATCCCCTCTCCAGCCGGGAAGAGCGCCATTCACTGACCTAGGGGGTAATCCCTAAGGTGCCAAGCCATGTGGCGCTCTGCCCGCCCCCCCCAGCTCCCGCGGCTTGGCACATTCGGGATACCCCCTAGGTCAGTGCATGGAGCTCTGCCCGGCTGGAGAAGTGGGTTGCGCGAGCGCCTGTTCCGCCCGCAGCTTCACCAAGCCCTTGCCAGGCTCTCCCAACCACCGCCGCTGCCCGCTGCTGCCCGCTGCCACCCGCCACCGCCCCGCTCCGGGCATAACTTCCAAACTCCAAAACTCGGGTCCGAGTCTTCCAGCATCGGCCGCTCTAGGAGTGCTCTCTATGGTGGGCCGGCTGCCGGACAGAGAGTCTTCCGGACAGAGTCTTCCAGCAGCCGGCCCACCATAGAGAGCACTCCTAGAGTGGCCGATGCTGGAAGACTCGGCCCCGAGTTTTGGAGTTTGGAAGTTATGCTCGGAGCATGGCGGCGGTGGCCTGGGAGAGCTGCGCAAGGGCTTGGTGAAGCTGCGGGTGGAACAGGCGCTTGCGCAACCCCCTTCTCCAGCCGGGCAGAGCTCCATGCACTACCCTAGGGGGTATCCCGAATGTGCCAAGCTGCGGCAGCTGGAGGGCGGGCAGAGCGCCACATGGCTTGGCACCTTAGGGATTACCCCCTAGGTCAGTGAATGGCGCTCTTCCCGGCTGGAGAGGGGATTTGCCAGGCGGCTGCTCGTGAGCATGGTTACCTCATGGCTGCTTTGCCCGAGGCTGTGCCCGGCTCTTTGGGAGCCAGTTCACAAGGGAGCAGCCGCCCGGCAGCCCCAAAACAATAAGCCCTCCCTGATAATAAGCCCAAGAGCATATTTCGTGGGGCAAAAGAAAATAAGCCCCTGTCGTATTTTCGGGGAAACACGGTAGGAGCCTGGGCGTGGCTTAGCTCTGTAGCTCTGAGTCTGTGGTGATCTCTAAACTAGTCTGCTGCTCTGAATTGAAACTGTTCTC
This sequence comes from Natrix helvetica, assembly GCF_964273705.1. Lineage (NCBI taxonomy): Eukaryota > Metazoa > Chordata > Lepidosauria > Squamata > Natricidae > Natrix > Natrix helvetica. Next base: position 3,731,222 of record NC_138558.1, on the reverse strand, counting down.
TGCCCAACTTTGACTATTTAGGCATGTTTTTGAGGCTGGGCGCATGCGGGGAAGGCGCATGCATGAGCAAAGCACATGCACGGAAGGCCAGGTGCATGCGCAGAAAGGGAGTGTGCGCTTGGGGCGAAGCCGTAGTAACAAAATGTGAAACCCACCACTGGTCGGAGTGATATTTCTTTTAGCAGGAAATAATTCTGATACGTCAACGAAATTGAGGCGGTTGGTTCAGTTGAAATGGCAGTGAAGGTGGCCCCTGAGCGGCACCCTGCTCCCTGGGGCGTCCCTGGGGGGCGGGTAGAGAAGTTCAACAGTTTTATGTGTTGCTCATCCGCGGGCGGGATGAATCATGGGAGGGTTTGACGGTGCTGCCTGTTCTCTCTCTGCCTAGCGGTGGACCATGAAAAATGCGACCAGATTACCGACTGCTACAGCTGCACGGCCAACACCAACTGGTGCCATTGGTGCACCGGCCAGTGCCTGTCCAAGAACAGCAATTGCTCGGAAGACCAGGTAACCCTCTGCGCATGCTCCGTTGCAGAGCCATTGGCCCTGATTTGGAGTTCTAGGTGGGTTGAAGGGAGGGAGGGAGGAGAGAAAGGAAGAGAGGGAGGAAGGAAAAGAGGGAGCAAGACAGGAAGGGAAGGAAGGAAAAGGGTGGGAGGAAGGAAGGAAAAGGGAGGGAGGAAGAAGGGGAGCAAGGAGAGGAAGGAAAGAAAAGAGGGAAGGAAGGGAGGAGAGGAAGGAAAGAAAAGAGGGAGGGGGAGGGAAGGAAAGAAAGGAAGGGAGGAGAGGAGAGGAAGAAAAGAGGGAAGGGAAGAAGGAAAGAGAAAAGGGAGAGGGAAGGAAGGAAAGAGGAAGAAAGGAAGGGATGAATGAAAGAAAAAAGAGGGAGAGGGAAGGAAGGAAAGAGGAAGAAAGGAAGGGAGGGAGAAGAGGAAGGAAAGAAGAGATAGAGGGAAAGAAAGGGAGAAAGGGAGGAAAGGAAGAGAGGAAGGAAGGAAAAAAGGGAGGAAGAAAGGGAGAAGGAGACAAAGGGAGGGAGACAGGAAGGAAGGAAAGAGGAAGGGGGGAGGAAAGGAAGGAGGAGAGGAAGAGAAAGAAAGGTAGGGAGGAGAGGAAGGAAAGAAAAGGGAAGGAAGGGAGGAGAGGAAGGAAAGAAATAAAAGAGGGAGGGGGAAGGAAGGAAAGAGAAAGGAAGGGAGGAGAGGAAGGAGAGAAAAGAGGGAGGGAGACAGGAAGGAAATAAAAGAGGGAAGAAAGAAAGGAAAGAGGAAGGAAGGCAGGGAGAAGGAAAGAAAGGAAGGAAAGAAAAGAGGGAGAGAGGCCTTTAGAGCCTCGTAAAAGCCTGCCAAGAGGGGAGCCCATCTGATCTCCCCAGGGATGACATTCCACAGGGAGGGAGCCACCACGGAGAAGGCCCTTCTTCTTGGTCCCTGCCAGAGGGACCTCCATAAGAGAAAGGGACCCACAACATCCCCTGCCTTCCCCACTCCATGAGTCCGGGAGCTGCGGCTGGGAAAAGACCGCCCTTCAGTTAACCCGACGCCCCCCAGCCCCTCCCTCCAAGCCATGTTGGGCTTTGAAAGCGACCCTACCAGCCCCTTGAATCGGACCCGGAAGCCGATGGGCAGCCAGGGCAGCAGCTCCCGCAGGAGAGACAACACCTGCGCACACCTGGGTCTGGACAAAAGCATGCGGGCTGCCTGTTTTGAACCAGGTGGCGCTTCGGCATCCTCTTCAAGGGCCGCCCCAGGCGGAGCACGACGCGGCAGTCAAGTTGCCATGCAGCGTCTCACCCGGTTGCTGCAGGGAGAAAATGGGCTGGACTTGGTGGGTGTCCCCCTTCTTCTTCCCCGGGGCTCCTTTTGGTCCCTAGAGGTTCTTCACTGACCAAAGAGTCTGGGCCGAATTCAAAAACTTTATTTATTTTTTCTTCTTTTTGGCTTCTAGAGCCCCATCACCTCCTTCGAAAGCTGCCCCAAGGATAACCCTGCCTTTTACTGCAACAAGAAAACCAGCTGCAAGAGCTGCAGCCTGGACCAGAACTGCCAGTGGGAAGCCAGGAATCAAGAATGCATCGCTTTGCCTGGTAGGTTTGCATTTAACGTCCCGTCCCACCCCACCCCGGGGTAGTTTTCCCCTGTTGTAACTTTCAGCATGTCAGAGTTCCAAATAGCATCCAAAAATTAAATCAGAGTCCGAGGCAAAGGATTCCTCAAAGTTCCAATTGATGAAGAGAGCCATGTTGGCACATCTGGGAAAACCCGGATCTGAAAGCTTCCCGGTTTTCCCCACCCAGTTGAAAGTTCAAGATCTTGACCCCCCCCCACACACACCCACAAGTCCAATCTCCCACTGCCCTGCTGGCAGCTTCCGCCCATCCAGTTCCGGGCAGGTGCAGAGGGGCAAAGATAAAGGATGACCTTGGTTTTCTAGAAAGAATTTAGTTATGGCTACCTGTCATCTAACTCCTTACAGTCCCATTTTCCCACAATAGAAAAATGCATCGCAGAATAATGGAAAGTATGGCAGGCCAACGATCCAAAATAAAAGATGGCTGCAGGCCTGACAGTGCAGTCACTAAATGAACTGTTGCAAGTCGAGTTCTACCTGTCAATATAATAACAAAAAGATGGACAAATTTTAAGACATGTGGACTTCAACTCCCAGAATCACCTAGCCAGTTGAAGTCCATGCATCTCATCATCATCTTTTAACCACCCCGCAATCCCTTGCAGGGTGGGATGTGGGCAACTGAATGGAGCTAGCAGAGTGTTTACTGGCCAGATGCCCTTTCTGTCGCCAGTACGGAGTTTTGTTTAGCAGATATATTCTTAGTGTGCCCAGAGAAAGAAATACCTGCCTCTACCTAGGAACGAACTCGCAGCCTTCTGATTTTCAGCCGAGAGCTCCACTCTTGAAGTCCCCACATTTGAGGTTGAGAAATGCTGGTCTAGCCGTCAAACATGGCATTTACGGCTTGCTAATTGTCCCTTTCCTATCCACTCACCCCAGGAAAGAAAGAAAAGAATTTGTTGGTGATTATTTTATATATTTTACCTACGATTATTTGGCAGAAAACATCTGTGGGGCAACGTGGCACCTGGTGGGCAATTCTTGCCTGAGAATCACCAACACTAAAGATAGCTATGACAATGCCAAGTTGGCTTGCAGGAGCCATAACGCGGCTCTGGCCTCCCTCACTACGCAGAAAAAGGTGGAATTCCTCCTGAAGGAGCTGCAGAAGACCCAGGCCTCGGTGAGCGACCTCTGTCCCCTTTCCCCTTTCGGCTGGGGGTTTGGGGATACCCATTGTGTGGGTGGGACCCGATGGAAATACAACGTATCTCTGAATTAGCACTTGGGACCCAAGTAACTTTGTAGGTGCTCTTTTTGAGCTTGGTTGGTTTCTTGCAGACGTTTCATGATCCATCATCAGTGCTAGAAGGGAGTGGGGCTTGTGGAGAGGAAGGGAGGAGGAGGAGGAGAGGAGAGGAGGAGGGGGAAGGAGGGAAAGGAGGAGGAGGACTGTGGGGCCCTTGGTGCTCTCTGAGCTTGGTTGGTTTCTTGCAGGCGTTTCATGACCCAACTAGGGAACATCATCAGTGCTGGAAGGCAGTGGGGTTGGAGGAGGAGGAGGAAGGGAAGAGGAGGAGGAAGAGGAGGATGGAAGGGAAGAAGGAAGGAAGGGAAGGAGGAGGACTGTGGGGTCCTTGGTGTCTCTGGGCTTGATGACTTTCATGACCCAACTAAGTAACACCAATAGTGCTAGGAGGAAGTAGGGTTTGCAGGAAGGAAGAGGAGGAGGAGGAGGACTGTGGGGTCCTTGGTGCTCTCTGAGCTTAGGTGGTTTTCTTGCAGACGTTTCTTGACCCAACTAGGGAACATCATCAGTGCTAGAAGGGAATGGGGCTTGTGGAGAGGAAGGGGAGGAGGAGGAGGAGGAGAGGAGAGAAGGAGGGGGAAGGAGGGGAAGGAGGACTGTGGGGTCCTTGGTGCTCTCTGAGCTTGGGAGTTTTCTTGCATACAAACTAGGGAACATCATCAGTGAAAGAAAGGAGATGGCACTGATGATGTTACCTACTTGGATCCTACCCTCCTCCTCCATCACCTCCACCTCTCTGCAAACTCCACTCCTTTAAAAACAATGTTGACGTTACCTAGTTTGGTAATGAAATGCCTGCAAGAAAACCACCAAGCTCAGAGAACCCCAAGGACCCCACAGGTCAACCCAGAGCTCTTCAGCTCTGACTGGATGGTGGGGAGTGTGGGGGGATTCATATTCCTTGCAGACTGCTGGGCATTTGCATTCTTTTCAGAGAGTCATTGAGGTCCTTGGGACTGCTGAGAGGACGGTGTTGTATGCGGGAGATTGGTGGAGAAAGAAAACAATCACTTCACATACGCAGGGCACAACATAGGAGTACAAAGCCACGAGGACCAGAGTCAACAGTCCATCTGCTTTTAAAAGATAAAGGCTACTTGTTTCAAGACAGCAAAGGCCACATTTTGGACAGAGAGCACCTCTCTGATTTGAAAGAGGGGTCAAAAATTGAAATCTATGTCAAAATTCGGCAGTCCTCTCTCAATAGATGGGGAAGGACACGACAGCATCTGTCTCCAGTTTACAACCCAGTCCTTTCAGCAGTTCCAAGAAGGCTCCACACCCATTTGCACCTCTCGGGTGACCCTGAGGACACAGATTAACCTCCAAGTCGCCTCAACGACTCTCTAAAAAGATGCAAATGACCAGCAAGGAATATAAATCCTTCCATCCCCCACCATCCAGTCAGAGCTGAAGAAGCTTCTTGGATGAGAAGCAAAACGTCTTCAAAGAAAAAACAGAAACTCCAGGTGCCTCTTGAAAAAGGGAGCATGAGGTGACCACGCTCGCCGCCTCCTGCACCTCAAAAATAACAAGACCTCCCCGAAAACAAGGCCAAGCGCTTATTTGGGGGGTCTGTCTTATTTTGGGGGGGAAACATGGTAGTTGATCTCTCTCTGTCTCTCTTTCTCTCCCTCCCTCCCTTTCCCCCAGCCCAAAGCTTTGACACCCTGGGTCGGACTGCGGAAGATCAACGTCTCGTACTGGTGCTGGGAAGACATGTCTCCCTTTACCAACACCCTCCTCCGGTGGCTTCCGGGGGAGCCCAGCGACATCGGCTTCTGCAGCTATTTAGCAGAGCCCAGCAGCCAAGGCCTGAAGGCCGCCACCTGCATCAACCTGGTCAACGGCAGCGTTTGCGAACGGCCAGGTAAAGCATTGTTCAACTTCACTCAGGTTGCTTTGTGGAGGGTGTAGAACTACACACCCAGAGGCAAGGAGGAAAAACAAATGAAGAGCAGCTGGCAGGAATAGCCAACACTCCAGAAGATAGGCTTAAGATACAGAAGGATCTTGACAAACGTGAACATTGGGCACTATCTAATAAAATGAAATTCAATGGTGAAAAGAGTAAGGTTCTACATTTAGGCAACAAAAACAAAATGCACAGGTACAGTATAGGTGGTACCGTGCTCAGTAGTAGTAACTGTGAAAGGGATCTTGGAGTCCTGGTGGACAACGGTTTAAATAGGAGCCAGCAGTGTGCAGCAGCTGCCAAAAAAGCCAACACAGTTCTAGGCTGCATCAACAGAGGGATAGAATCAAGATCCCGTGAAGGGTTAATACCACTTTATAAGACCTTGGGAAGGCCACACTTGGAATACAGCATTCAGTTTTGGTTGCCACAATGTAGAAAAGATGCAGAGACTCTGGAAAGAGTGCAGAGAAGAGCAAGAAAGAGGATTAGGGGACTGGAGGCTAAAACATAGGAAGAACGGTTGCAGGAACTGGGTATGTCTAGTTTAATGAAAAGAAGGACTAGGGGAGACATGATAGCATTATTCCAATATCTCAGGGGTTGCCACAAAGAAGAGGAGTCAAGCTATTCTCCAAAGCACCTGAGGGTAGGACAAGAAGCAATGGGTGGAAACTAATCAAGGAGAGACGCCACCTGGAACTAAGGAGAAATTTCCTGATAGGGAGAACAATGAATCAGTGGAACTACTTGCCTCCAGAAGTTGTGGATGCTCCCTCCCTGGAGGGTTTCAAGAAGAGACAAGACAACCATTTGTCTGAAACGGTATAGGGTTTGGGGGTTGGACTAGAAGACCTTCAAGGTCCCCTCCAGCTCTGTTATTCTATTCTAATTGGGTACAGCCAGTTTAGAGAAAAGAAGGCCTAGGCGAGACATGATAGCAGGCTTTCAGTATTTGAGGGGCTGCCCCAAAGAAGAGGGAGTCAAGCTATTCTCCAAAGTACCTGAGGGCAGGACAAGAAGCAACGGGTGGTTTTACATTTTCCCATTAGTTCATTTAAACATAAATAACATTTCTTTGCATCCTGTGTTTGTTATCCCTTACTAAGTGTTATCATTCAATATTTTAAAAATCATTCATTATTCCACCATAGCATCAATATTCCAAATGTATGGGATTACTAATAACACCAGTTATTAACAATATTCAATCCATCACGGGAGCGTATCTCAAAGTGCCCACCATTTCTAATCCTTAGTATTTTAAATTCACAATATATTTTAACACACGGTTAGTATTAATAATACAGTTAGATTGCCTAATCTTAAATTACCATCTACTAATCTGAATTTAGTGGGAAAATGTAAAAGGAATATGAAATGAGATTAGTATTGTTGAAGTTGGAAGATTAGAACTCCACATGCTATTTGTATTTTTATTGTTAACATTTTTAAAAAGATGACCCAGTCAATTCACTGTCCACAAAATATGTATCTTTGTATTGGAAAAAAATAAAAAAAAATATTAAAAAGAAAGACAGAAGAAGAATAACAGATGGAAACTAATGAAGGAGAGAAGCAACCTGGAATTAAGGATAAATTTTCTGATAGGGAGGATGATTAATCAGTGGAACTCCTTGCCACCAGAAGTTGTGAATGCTTCAACACTGGGAGTTTTGAAGAAGAGATAAGACCGCCATTGGTCTGGGATGGTAGAGGGTTTCCTGCCTGAGCAGAAGATCTCCAAGGTCCCTTCCAAGCCTATTATTCTCATTTCTATGTTCTTCGTCTTCATTACTTCGGCATTAATTGGCTAATATTGGATTCAGAGCTACTGTATTTTTCGGAGTATGACACTCACCCCAGAAAAGAGGGAGCAAATCTGGTTGCGTCTTATACACTGAATGCAGCATTTTTGGCCTCCTGAAACCCCGTCCCCTTTGCAAAAATGGACGTGCAGAGGGTTTGGGAGGCCTCCACAGTGCTCCCGGGGGCTGGGGAGGGCAAAAAGGAGGGAAAAACGGGCCATTTTTTGCTCATTTTTGCCCCCAGCCCCCAGGAGCACTTTGGAGGCCTCTCAAACTCTCTCCCTGCCCTGTTTTCCACAAAAAACGAGACGCGCAGAGGGTTTGGGAGGCCTGCAGAGCGCAAAAACTTTTTTTTTTAAAAAAATGTACCTCTTCAAAACCTTGGTGCGTCTTATACTCCCAAAAATACGGTATCTTTGTTTCCCTGAAATGCCTATTTCGAGTAAGAAAGGGGAGACTCGATAGACCGAGAAAAAGGTTTCTAGGTTTGCGCCGGACCGCTGCAGATGTTTGGAAGAAGGCGCTTGCATTCGCCCCTTGCCCTCATCCTCGTGTCTTTTCCTCCCCCCCTCGCCCCCCCCCGCAGCCAACCACAGTGCTAAGCAGTGCCGGACCCCCTGCGGCCTGAGGACGGCGTGCAGCGAGTGCACCAGCAGCAACTCGGAGTGCATGTGGTGCAGCAACAAGAAGCAGTGCGTGGACTCCAACGCGTACGTGGCCTCCTTCCCTTACGGCCAGTGCATGGAATGGCACACCGTCAGCAGCTGCCCACGTGAGCCCTCTCTCTTCCTTGCTGGGGTCAAGAGGGGCGGGTGGAGGGCATCCAGGGAATGGCACAGGGTGCGTCGGTGCTCCCTGAGCTGGGTGGTTTTCTTGCAGACGTTTCTTGACCCAACTAGGGAACATCATCAGTGTTAGAAGGGAGTGGGGTTTGCAGAGAAGAAGTAGAAGAAGAGGGGGTGGGGAGGAGACTAGGACTGTGGGAGTTTTTGGTGCTCTCTGAGCTTGGTGGTTTTCTTGCAAACATTTCATCACCAAGGTAGGTAACATCATCAGTGCTAGAAGGGAGACTGGTTGGCAGAGAGGAGGAGGAGGAAGGAGAGGAGGAGGAGAAGAAGGGAGAGAAGGAGGAGAATGCGGGGAAGGAGGAGGAAGACTAGGACTGTGGGGTCCTTGGTGTTCTCTGAGCTTGGTGGTTTTCTCGCAGACGTTTCATGACCCGACTAGGTAACATCATCAGTGCTACAAGAGTACGGGGTTTGCAGGGAGAAGGAGGAGGAGGAGGAGAACAAGGGAGAGGAGGAGGACTGTGGGGTCCTTGGGGCTCTCTGAGCTTGGGGTTTTTCTTGCAGAAGTTTTGACAAACAAAGTCAACGGGGAGATTCACTTAACAACCGGGTTACTAACTTGTCAACTGCGGTGATTCACTTAACAACCGTGGCAAGAAAGGTCACAACATGGGGCAGAATTCACTTAACCAATGCCTGGTGTCACAACGGAAACCTTGGGCTCGATTTCCGTCGTTCAGCCGAGGACTAAAGCTTTTCCATGGCTGAGCACTTTTCCTTTGCTTTCTCCCCGCAGCTGAAAACTGTTCCGGCTACTTCACCTGCAGCCACTGCCTGGAGCAGCCGGGGTGCGGCTGGTGCACGGATCCCAGTAACACCGGGAAGGGCCGATGCATGGAAGGCTCTTCCAGGGCTCCAATGAAGATGCCACCGGTCTCCCTGCCCTCCACGGGGAAACCCTACCCGGACCCCATCCTGGATGCCAGCCTGTGCCTGACGGAGAACAGATACAACTGGTCCTTCATCCAGTGTCCAGGTATCGAAAGGGGCTCTTTCAAAGAGGCCGAGCAGGGATCCAGGCCCAATTGGGAGCCCAAAAGAGTTTCCAACCGCAGGGCAAGGCAACCCTTGGCACAGAGTCTCTTATAGTCACAAACAGAACTTTCCACTCTTGAAACGACCGAAGGAACAAATTGTTTCCTGCAAAAGCCCCCTCCCCATTTGCCCCTCTTTGGTTTCCTATGGGAGGGTCCAATCAGCTCCAAGGTGGGGCTTTACTCCCAAGTTGACCCTGCTTTCTTAGTTGTTCTTGTCTTCTGGCAGCTCTGCGCATGCGCACACTGGGAACAGGCTCCAGCTGTTCTTCTGCCTCGCTGCTGTCTAGCTCCCTCTCTGCCTCCGGCACAGAGCCCTCGTCTGAGCTATCCCCAGCCCCCCAGGACTGGCCCTTGTTCCTCCCCAACCTCCTCCTTGTCCGACTCTGCTGCCAGCTCCGTTGGCCGCCGTCGGGCCACAACACAAGGTTGGACATCCCTGCTTTCCTTTCATCCTACCTGGAGTCTAGAAAGCAGAGCCAGCCTCATCAGAACCCAGGGCCAACCCATCTCCTTGTCAGCCCCGTCCTTGCTGGTCAAGAAAACTGAGCACTGGGGCAGCCTCCAGAAGCCGACGCTTGGATCTCCAGGAGAAATACCAACCCAAACTTTTTTCTTCCTTTTGCCCCCAGCCTGCCAGTGTAACGGGCACAGCAAATGCATCAACGAGAGCATCTGTGAGCGATGCGAGAACCTGACCACCGGCAAACACTGCGAGATGTGCATCTCCGGTTACTATGGAGACCCCACGAACGGAGGGATGTGCCAGCGTAAGTCCCATCCTTCCTCTCCTCTTTTGATTGCAGACCAGCGCCGAGCAATTGTGCCTTTCCCACCCAGCCGCCGTGATGCTCTTTGCAGGCGGCGGTAATCAAGGGCGCCTGTGTACCCTACTCAATAATTTAAGACTCCGGGCCAAGAAATTCTTGGTGAAATTAGGTGGGATTGAGGAAATGTGTCTAATCTTAACGCCCACGGCATTGCTTATTTATGTGCCCTTGATTTTCGCTCCGCCGGTGAAGAGGCTGGGAGGGAGGGCACAGTGCCGCCAGGGACCGAACGCTGCCTGCTTGTCAACCCGTATATATTTTTGGTGCCCAACCATTGTTTGCCTGTCTCCGAGAGTCCTTTGCGCGCTCTGCGAAAGATGGGCCAGCTATTGTCTGCCTGTGCATAATTTAATTAAGGAAGAATGCATGCTTTCCTTCCCTGATTAAATTGATAGCGGCGTCTGGGGAAGAAGAGAGGTTTGCAACGACGTACCTTGTTAAGATTCGCAGCCCTGCAGGCCCACCGGAACGGCGTTTTGCTTCTCAGGCAGAAAAGCTTTTTAAAGTAGGTTACTCACAGTCATTAAGTGGAGAGGGGGGGCGGAAAAGAAAAACACAAGCAAAATTGTTGCTGTGGTGGTTTATAACCTCAAAAGACAAGCTGCAGTGACCCCGTTTTGGAAAAAAGCAACTCTTTTTCCAGTTGCTAAAAAAAAACAACCCAGCAAACTGCCAGTTCCTAAAACCAGCCTTGGTCCTTTTGCTCTTGAGAAGGTTAGTTTTAATCCCGATGGCTCAGCGGTTAAAAGGCGCTGCTGAGCTTGTCAGCCGGAGAGCCGACAGCCCAGGGTTCGAGACCTGAGCTTCACGAGATGGGGGAGCTCCTGTTCCTGGCCTCCGCTCCTGCCCACCTAGCCGTTCGAAAGCACGCAACTGCAAGTAGATAAATAGGTGGACTTTGGTGGGAAGGTCGCAGCGTTCTGTGTGCTTCGGCATACGCTCCCGCTGGTGACGTGACCATGACGGGAATTGTCTTCGGATATCACTGGCTCCCACAGCCGACAAACAGAGTTGAGCACCATGGCTTAAACTCGGACACAACTAACAGGAAAACCTTCCCCACAATCCTGTCTGAGCTGAAGAAGCTTTCTTGGAGGAGAAGCGAAAGGTCTTCAAAAGAAAAGTAAAAACACCAAGGACGTCCAGTTGCCTCCTGAAAAAAGCACCTAGATGGCAGAGAATCTCTACAGAATCTCTTACCTTTAGAGGTGAATTAGTTTGGGGCGAAAGTGAGATAACGTGAGACCATCCGTCAGAAGATGGAAGCTCAGCCCAAAGTGGACTTTGCAACATCGTCATGACCCTCAGCCTCCCAGCAAATCTACCAAGGAATAGCTGGGAAAAAGAGAACGGTGGGTTCTGAAATAGCCACGTCAAAGCCCAGATCTCAACCTAAATCTAATCCTAGTTGGATGCCCTGTGGTCCTTACCTGTAGTAGAGACTGCTTGTAGCTCAGGATTGAATGTGGGGTCCTTGGTGCTCTCCGGGTTGGGATGCGGTGGCTCAGTGGCTAAGATGCTGACCTTGTCGATCAGAAAGGTCGGCGGTTCAAATCCCGAGAGCCGAGTAACGAAGTGAGCTCCCATGACTCGTCCCGGCTTCTGCCAACCTGGCAGTTCGAAAGCACTTAAAAATGCAAGTAGAAAAATAGGAACCACCTTTGGTGGGAAGGGAACGGCGTTCCATGCGCTTTCGGCATTGAGTCATACAAGCTACGTGACCACGGAGACTTTGGATAGCACTGGCTCTTCGGCTTTGAAACGGAGATGAGCAGCGCCCCCTAGAGTCAGGAAAGACTACCACAGATGTGCGAGGGGAACCTTTACCGTTACCTTTTGGTGATCTCTGAGCTTGGTGGTTTTCTAGCAGACATTTCATGATGTAACTAGATAACGCATACCTAGTTCGACAATGAAACATCTGCAAGAAAACCACCAAGCTCAGAGAGCACCAGGGTGGTCCCCGCATGCAGGTGGTCCTCGACTTACAACAGTTCATTTGGTGAACATTCAAAGTTACAACGGCACAGAAAAAATCGACTTAGGATCGTTTTTCACACTTCAACCATTTTACATCCCCGTGGTCACGCGATCAAAATTTCAAACACTTGGCAGCTGGTTCTTATTTATGACCATCGCAGCGTCCCGGGCTGAAGCGATCCCCTTTTGCGACCTTCTGACGAGCAAAGTCAATGGGGAAGCCCGATTCGCTTAACAACCGTGTTCCTAACTGAACAAATGCAACGATTCACTCAACAACCACGGCAAGGACAATCCCCAAATGGAGCCAAACGCACGTCACAGACGTCTCAATTAATGACAGAGGTTTTGGGGATCGCATGTGGTCGTGAATCTAGGAGCCCCCGTGCTTCAATTTCCCCCCAGAGGGAAAATCCACCTCTGCTCATTTTTCATCGAAGAAATGATGGCGAATCCCCGTCAAACGGTTTAATATCGATATCGTGCCTGGTGCTTTGACGGTCCCTGCGAGATGATTTCTTCCAACCTCTGTAAAATTAGAAGATGCTCAGCGGGAATGGGTGGGGTGGGGGGTTTAGGTTCCTTCCCAAACGATTAAATAAACAAGTAAACAGACGAACCAACAAATAAATGCCCACCCAGGAACGGAACCAGCGGTACGGAGATGAGCTGGGTTCTCGCTTTCGGCGTCTTTAAAAACCATCGCTGGGATTAACCTCGGGCTGCAGCAGTTGCCCCCGTTGGTATAATGGGCCCGTGGGCCGTTTCGCAATTTAGCCTCCCGTGTTTTCTGATGTTTTTTCCCCTCTTTTTGGCAGGTGTTGGTGACGCACTTAAAAGCTTCTCTCTGCAGCCTTGAGGGCTGACAACTTTTCCAAATCAAAGTCATGACTTCTGAGAAGCAGGGAATGTTATTCTGTCTCTCTCTTGCGCTCTCTCTCTCTCTTTTTTTTCCCTCCTCCTGCTCTGCATGCGTCGTGCAGCAATTTGCGTTGAACCTGTTGGCGGACGCCGCGAGGTGCCTCCTTCCCACCACACGCTCCGAATCGTCTCATGCTAGTCAGTCTGTTCTGCAAAGCACCTGGAGGAAGGCAGGAGAAGAAGAAGCAACGGGGGGGAAACCCATCCAGGAGGGAAGCAACCTGGAATGAAGGAGAAACGTCCTGACAGGGAGGACAATTAACCAGGGGAACCGCTTGCCACCAGAAACTGTAGCTGCTCCATGAAGTGTTTGGAAATGGTATAGGGCTCTGATGGGGAATCTTTTCGACACCAAGTGCCCAAACCGTAACATGTCTGCATGTGTGCGTGTCAGAGCCCCGGAAACCCAAAGACCAGCTGGACGGCCCATGCGTCTTCTTTTGGGGCCATTTTCAGGTCGGTTTGGGGCTGTTTTTTGGGCTGTTTTTGAGCTGTTTTGGGGGCTGTTTTCAGGTCGTTTTTTGGACTGTTTTCCGGCTGTTTTTGGGCTATTTTCAGGCTGTTTTTTGGGCTGTTTTCCGGCTGTTTTTTGGGCTATTTTCAGGCTGTTTTTTGGACTGTTTTCCGGCTGTTTTTTGGGTTATTTTCAGGCTGTTTTGGGGCTGTTTTCCGGCTGTTTTTTGGGCTATTTTCAGGCTGTTTTTTGGGCTGTTTTCCGGCTGTTTTTTGGGCTATTTTCAGGCTGTTTTTTGGGCTGTTTTCCGGCTGTTTTTTGGGCTGTTTTCCGGCTGTTTTTTGGACTGTTTTCTGGCTGTTTTCTGGGCTATTTTCAGGCTGTTTTTTGGACTGTTTTCCGGCTGTTTTTTGGGCTATTTTCAGGCTGTTTTTTGGGCTGTTTTCCGGCTGTTTTGGGGCCATTTTTGGGCTGTTTTCAGGTCATTTTGGGGGCTGTTTTCAGGCCATTTTGGGGGGCGTTTGGGGGCTGGTTTTTTGGCTGTTTTCAGGTTGTTTTTTTGGGCTATTTTCAGGCTGGTTTTTGGGCTGTTTTCCGGCTGTTTTTTGGGCTGTTTTGGGGCTGTTTTGGGGCTGTTTTCAGGCTTTGGGGCTATTTTTGGGCTGTTTTCAGGTTGTTTTTTTGAACTGTTCTCAGGCTGTTTTGGGGGTCATTTTGGGGCTGTTCTCAGGCTGTTTTGGGGGGTGTTTTGTCCTGGTTTTTGAGCTGTTTTCAGGTCGTGTTTTTTTTGCTGTTCTTAGGCTGTTTTTTGGGTCGTTTTGGGGCTGTTTTCAGGCTGTTTTGGGGGTCGTTTGGGGGCTGTTTTGGGGGCTGTTTTCAGGTCATTTTTTGAACTGTTTTCAGGCTGTTTTTCAGGCCACAAACCAGAAGAGCAGTTGGCGATGGTGCGTGTGTCCACAGAGAGGGCTCTGCGTGCCTCCTCTGTCATGCACGCCATAGGTTCACCATATAGAGTTTCCTGCCTGAGCTGGGGGTTGGACTGGAAGACCTCCAAGGTCCCTTCCAACTCTGATATTCTAATACAGGGGTGTCCAAACTTGGGAACTTTAAGACTTGTGGACTTCAACTCTCAGAATTCCCCAGCCAGCATGGCTGGCTGGGGAATTCTGGCAGTTGAAGTCCACAAGTCTTAAAGTTCCCAAGTTTGGACACCCCTGTTCTAATATCTCGGTTGCCTTTTCCCGTACAGATTTGGGTTGCTAAACGTGCCTAGTGCGTAGATGCAACACCAGTGATGGGTTGCGGCCGGTACGGGAGTAGCCGGGAGCAGCTGACAGCGCACCAGTACGGTGGCTCGTTTGGCCCACCTGCCCGCGTTCTATACCGGTTTTGAAAGCAACCGGCCAATTGCGCACGCGCACACAACATGCAGCGCCTGCGCGAGCTCTGACAAGCAGCTGGGTGTCGCAGGGGCGGTAGAGTGCACGTGTGTGCACGAAAGGATACGCGGCCCCGCGAGCAGCGTCCCGGTAGCTACGGGGAGAAGAACCCACCACTGCACAGCGCTGCCTTTCTGCTTAAGAGGAAGAACGCCCTGTGTTTTCTGCGGGTAGCCTTTGATTTGCAACGGTTCCTTTAGTGACCGAAGTTACCACGGACACTCAAAAAAAGGGGACTTAGGACCCTTTTTCACACTTACAGCCGTGGCACCCTCACCCGTGGTCACCTTCAGACGCCAGGCAACTGACTCGTGTTTATGACAGTCGCAGTGTCCCAAACATCACAGGATCCCCCTGGGGCCAAACTCACTTAGCAACACAAATGCCGGGCTCCGTTGTGGTTGTAAATCAAGGACTACATTGCCGGAGAAAATCTGGAAACCTCTCCTCCGCCTGACTGATTTGCGTGAAACGTCTTCTCTACGAAAGGTTGGTATTTATTTTGTGGGAAATTTGTTTTGTGCTTTCTCTTACAGCCTGCAAGTGCAACGGCCACGCCTCCATCTGCAACACCAACACGGGGAAGTGTTTCTGCACAACCAAAGGGATCAAAGGAGAAGAGTGCCAGCTGTGAGTGGCGGCTGGGAAACCCTCGGGCAGCCCGTAACGCCGTGCAGTTCGGTCCTTGGGGAGCAAAGCACCAATCAAGGAGAATATCTGGAGCTACGGGGTTGAAATGAGGGGTCCCGGGTGCTCTCGGAGCTGGGTTGGTTTTTTTTTTTGCAGACGTTCCATGACCCCACTGGGCTACATCATCAGTTCTAGAAGGGAGCAGGCTACGGATGTCAAACTTGTGGCATCATGTGATGTTTCCCGATGTTTTTTCCCTTTGTGGAGCTGGGATGGCCGTGGCCTGCACATCTGGCCCATGGGCCACCAGTTTGACACCCATGGAGTAGGCTGTGGGAGGAGGAGGAGGAGGAGGGCTTAGGTGCTCTCTGGGCTTGGTTGGTTTTTGGCAGACGTTTCATGACCCAATTAGCTTACGTCATCAGTGCTGTAGTAACTGTACAGTAATCAATAACACTGGTGAGACTGATGATGTTACTTAGTTGGATCACAAAATGTCTGCAAGGAAACAGCAAAGCTCAGAGAGCATCAAGGAGTTGCACAGTCCTCCTCCTCCTCCTCCACCACCACCACCACCACCACCACCACCATTGTTCTCACCCCTTCACCTCTTTTTCCAGTCTGCAAACCCCACTCCCTTCTAACATTGAGGATATTATGTAGTTGGGTTGTGAAACGTCTGCAAGAAAACCACCAAGCTCAGAGAGCACCAAGGGCCCCACAGTCTTCCTCCTCCCTCCTCCTCCCTCCCTCCTCCTCCTCCTCCTCCTCCTCCTCCTCCTCCTCCTCCTCCTCCTCCTCCTCCTCCTCCTCCTCCTCCTCCTCCTCCTCCTCTCTATAAACCCCCCTCTCTTCTAGTACTGATGATGTTACCTATTTGGGCCATGAAATGTCTGCAAGAAGAAAACCATGCTCAGAGAGCACCAAGGACCTTATAGTCCTCCCCCTCCTCCTCCTCTGCCCTCCCCCCTTCTTTCTTTTCCACTCTGCAAGCCCCACTCCCTTCTAGCACTGATGATGTTACCTAGTTGGGCCATGAAATGTCTGCAAGAAAACAACCATGCTCAGAGGGCACCAACTCTGCAAACCCCACTCCCTTCTAGCCCTGAGGGTGTTTATCTAGTTTGGGTAATGAATTGTCTGCAAGAAAACCCCCAAGTGGTGAGATCCAAACACCCAAAACGCCTCCAGGATAAATATACGACACCTCACCCATTTTCCTCCCCACTTTTCAAACAAAGAAAGCAGGCCAGGCCCAGAGCATTGGGCATGCCTAGCTTAATAATAATAATAATTGAAAAGAGGACTAGGAGTGACACGATAGCCGTCTTCCAATATTTGAAGGGCTGTCGCAGAGGGTTATTTAATCTGCTTTATAGCTTCATCTACACTTAGAAGAAATTGCATTTTTTTTCATATCCATAGGATAGCTCCTAAAATTCAGGGGAACAGGCTGGATGTGCTGTGACTGTCAAGATACAGCAGTCGTTTTGTGCACCATAAACTACTGCTAAGGGAACTAGTTATGGTTGGCCTAATGAAGAGAAGGACTAGGGGAGACATGATAGCATCTTCCAATGTCTCAGGGGCTGCCACAAAGAAGAGGGAGTCAAGCTATTCTCCAAAGCACCTGAGGGCAGAACAAGAAGCAATGGGTGGAAACTAATCAATGAGAGAAGCAGCTTAGAACTGAGGAGAAACTTCCTAACAGAGAGAACAATTAACCAGTGGAACAGCTGGCCACCAGAAGTTATAAATGCTTTTATCACTGGAGGTTTTCAATAAGAGATCGGACAACCATTTGAAATGTTTAGGGTTAGGGGTTTAGCTACTTGTCTAAAGTTTTATAGGGTCTCCTTCTTGAGCAGGGGGTTGGTCTAGAAGACCTCCAAGGTCCCTTCCAAACTTTGTTATTCTGCACCAGGACAGCCCCCGGTGGTTATGGAGGCCTTGCTTTAAAAAAAAAAAAAAAGGATTGCGCAATCTCCGTGTCGCATGCTAAAGTCAGCCTGCGAAGTTATTTGCACGTTGTATGACTTTCATGGTGAAATTCTGCATCTCCCTTCACCGTAAAATAATTGACAGGAAACTCCCAGAAGGATCATCGGGTTGGCCCAGCTGTTATCGGCCCAGAATGATTCTGCTGCAGCTGAACGATCAGTCCGTCTGCTTCTCATACAACACAGTATCGTAGGACTGGAAGGGACCTTGGAGGTCATCTACTCCAACCCCCCTCCCCATTGCTCAAGGCAGGAGACCGTATGCCAGGGGTATCCAAACTTGGGAACTTTAAGACTTGTGGACTTCAACTCCCAGAATTCCCCAGCCAGCCACGCTGGCTGGGGAATTCTGGAAGTTGAAGTCCACAAGTCTTAAAGTTCCCAAGTTTGGACACCCCTGCCGTATGCCATCGTTGGTTCAGGCTATTGTTGAAAACCTCCCCAGCACCCATCGCTCTTCCCTTTCCTGTTCCCTTTTGTTGTGACCTGTCAGATTCACTTAACAACCACACGATTCACTGCGGTGATCCGCTTTACAACTGTGGCAAGAAAGCGGGGCGAAACTCACTTAACGGCTGCCTTGCTTAGCCGTGGAAATGTTGGGTTGTAAGCCGAGGAGGAGATCACTCTGACTTTTATCCACTTTCTCAAAAAAAACCCTACTATTCCGACTCCAGATTGTTCCTGGGAGTTACAAATCAAGTAGAGAAATAAAAGTTTCGTGTACAGGAAAGAATTACGACCGGAGGCCAATTCTTTTCATGTTTTTTCCTCCAGGTGCGAAGTGGAGAATCGATACCAGGGCAACCCCCTCAAAGGAACCTGCTATTGTGAGTGGAAATTGCATTTCTTTGGCCTGTTCGGGATTTATGGATCAAGTGATCTAGCAGTAGAGCAGGGAAGAGGCAGGAAGAGACAGGCTTTGTTGCCCTGTTGAGTTTTCTCTCTCTCGCAAGCTTTTTGTCAAGGTGGCTGAGCTGAGGTCTCTGCTCGTTCCTTTTATCCTCCTTCCTTTCGCCACCTACTTTCCAGTAAAAGTAAGGGATTATTGTCCTGGGTTTGTAGGCTCTTTATTGTTTTGTAAAAAAACAGTCGTCGTGAGGGAGTGGGCAGCCATATAAATTTAGATAGCTAGAGAGATAGGTGAGACAATTAGATTCAATAGATAGAAGATAGAGAGGGAGAGGGAGAGGGAGGGAGGGAGAGGTAGATAGATGAGAATTAGATTTGATAGATGGATGGATGAATAGATAGATAGATAGATAGATAGATGATGAGAATTAGATTTGATTGATAGATGGATGGATTGATTTGATAGAAGATAGATGGATGGATGGATGGATGGATGGATGGATGGATGGATGGATGGATGGGTGGATGGATGGATAGATGGATGAGAATTAGATCTGATGAATGGATGGGTGGATGGATTTGAAAGAAGATAGATAGATAGATAGATAGATAGATAGATAGATAGATAGATAGATAGATGATGATGGATGGACGGACAATTAGATTTGATGGATGGATGGATAGATAGATCGGTGGGTGGGTGGATGGATGGATGCATTTGATAGATAGATAGATATGAGAGTGAGAGAGAGAGTTTTAGAGGGATGGATGGGTGGGTGGATGGATATTTAGATAGCTATTTAGAAGGATGTCTACACATACCATGTGTAGGAATGCCTGAGATGTGGCAGAGCATTTCATGCCCGTAGAGGCCTTACCAGCCACCTGTGGACACATCGTGGAGAGTCCACAATCTGATAGATGTGAAGGTCCTCTTCGAACACAATGGACGAACATCATCATTAGATAGGTGTTTAGATAGATAGATAGCTATCTAGATAGATATTTAGATGGATGGATGGATGGATAGATATTTAAATAGACAGGCAGACAGACAGACAGACAGATATTTAGGTAGATATTTAGATGGGTGGACGGACGGACAGACAGACAGATAGATAGATGCAAGGGACACAGTGGCTCAGGGGCTAAGACACTGAGCTTGTCAATCAGAAAGGTCGGCAGTTCGGCGCTTTGAATCCCTAGTGCCACATAACAGAGGGAGTTCCCATTACTTCTCCCAGCTTGTAAATGTAAAAATGCAAGTAGAAAAATAGGAACCACCTTTGGTGGGAAGGGAACAGTGTTCCGTGCGCCTTTGGTGTTGAGTCATGCCGGCCACATGACCACGGAGACGTCTTCGGACAGTGCTGGCTCTTCAGCTTTGAAGTGCAGATGAGCACTGCCCCCTAGAGTCAGGAACGGGTAGCACAGATGTGCGAGGGGAACCTTGACCTTTACCTTTTAAAGTTATTTTGTGTGTGTGTGTGATTTTTGCCCTAGGAAGGCCCAGACAAGGATGTAAGTTGTCGTCAGGCACATTCTAGATTGCTTGTTTCTTCTACTGTGCCAACTTGAAGATGTGTGGACTTCAACTCCCACAATTCCCCAGCCTGCTGGCTGGGGAATTCTGGGAGTTGAAGTCCACACATCTTCAAATTGCCACAGTTGAAGAAACATCAGTCTAGAGACCTAAACCTTTCACTGTGGAAAAAAGTCTCCCTCATGCAAAGCTGTTCAGCTGCTCTCCATCTTAAGTAACAGGATCTCCTCTGATGATCTTCTTCATCAACTACAAGCCCTCCTCGACTTAACAAACATTCGTTTAGTGACCGAAGTTAGAACAGCACTGGGGGGGAAAAAGCGTCGTATGACCATTTTTCACACTGCAACATCCCCGTGGTCACGTGATCGAAACTCAGGCGCTTGGCAACACGACTCGTATTTATTACGGTCGTGGGATCCCCTTTTGCGACCTTCTGAAAAGGAAAGTTAACTGGGAAAGATAGATTCACTTAGCAACTAGGTTTCTAATATACGACAGACAGTGGTTTCACTTAACCACTGGGGCAAGGAAGGTAGTAAAATGGGTGAAATTGACTGAACTGTCTCGCTTAACAATGGAAATTTTGGGCTCAAATGTGGTCATACGTCGAGGACTACCTGTAGCTCTGAAAACGGGACAAATCTGGCAGGATTCCTTCTGCCAAGGTGGTTTAGGCCTCGGTCATCAGCACACAACGCCTGCAAACCCAGTTTAGAGTGTCAGGGTTCCAAACAGCATCCAAAAGTAAATCGGAGTCCGAGGCAAAGAATTCCTCAAAGTTCCAATTGATGAAGAGAGCCATGTTGGCACATCTGGGAAAACCCGAATCTGAAAGCTTCTTGGTTTTCCCCACCCAGTTGAAAGTTCAAGATCTTTCCCCCACACCCACAAGTCCATCACGTGGTCCAAATTTCCACTGCCATGCTGGCAGTTTCCACCCATCCAATTCCGGTCAGGTGCAGAGGCAAAGGATGACCTTGAGTTTCTACGAAGAATTTCGTTATGGCTACATATCACCCAACTCTATATAATCCCCCCTCCCATTTTCCCACAGTAGAAAATGCATAATAGAATAATAGAAAGTGTGGCAGTCCTAAAGTCCCAAAAGGAAACGATGGCTTTCAGGCCTTACCCTGAATTCCCAAACTATAGGCAAATATAACACAGATGGAACGTTTTTTTTTTTTAAATTAGAAGGCTTTTAAAAGTAAAACAGAGCAACCCATTCTCCCTTAACGGTGATATTCAGCGTTTCGTTTGCTTGGCCATCCTTTCGTTCCCCCCTTTTTAATCTCAGCCGTGCGCACCAAACCCAATTTCCCGCGATCAAACGACACATTAAAAACCAATTAGAGGCTCAAATGGAAAAAGAACGCCAGATATAAACAGAATTAAAAGAAATAATAAAAAAAGACTCGCCGGAAAAATTAAATGCCTGCGAAAACAAACTGGCCTTAAGGAGAAGGTGGAAATCCCAGAAATCCAGAGGGCGTCCGGTCCTTATGGGGACGAGCGCAACCCCCCCCCCCCCCCCGGGCCATCCTCCATCCTTAATCGGCATTCTCTCCGTGTCTCGGATAGCGTCAGCCTGTGAAAAGAGATTAAACACGGTTGTTTTCTTCTACAAAACAGAAAACAGGGGGGACTCCTCGACTTACGACCGCAATCGAGCCCGGCATTTAGGTTGCTAAGGGGAACATTTGTTAAGTGAGTTTGGCCCCATTTGACAAGCTTTTTTTGCTTAAGTGAATCGTTGTATTTGTTAGCTTAGTAACCCGGATTTTAACTGACTTCCCCCTTGACTTGTAAGACGGATGCAAAAGATCACATCACCCCGGGGCACTGCGACCGTCATAAATAGGAGTCAGTTGCCAAGCCTCTGGATTTTGATCCCGTGACCGCGGAGATGCTGCAACGGTCCTAAGTGTGAAAAATAGTCTTAAGTCGCTTTTTTCAGTACGGTTGTAACTTCGAATGGTCACTAAATGAACTGTTAAGTCAAGACTATCTGTACCCCCTCTTAGTGCTTTCCAGCCCTCTCTCAGGGGTTCACAGAGTCAGCCTGTCGCCCCCAACAACCTGGGTCCTCATTTTAACGACCTCAGAAGGACGGAAGGCTGAGTCAACCTTGAGCGGGTCAGGATCGAACTGCTGGCAGTGGGCAGAGTTATCCCGCAATACTGCATTCTAACTGCTGTTCAACCAGGCCTCATTAGCGAGTAGATTTAATTTTTCTTTTCTTTATTTACTTATTAAATGTTAATGCCACCACCTAGCTCTCCTACACCATGACTCTGAGCGGATAAAACCATTAAAAAGGGTTATTAAAAGATTAAAACAGCACACAATTAGAATGTCTTAGCTCAGCCTTTGATAAGATTTTAATGTTGGTTCCTTTTAATCTTTAAATCTTTATTATTGTTGACCTGTTTCTATCATTTGTAAGCTGCCCAGAGTGACCTTGTAGTGGAGATGGGCGGTGTGGAAATATAATTGAATGAACGATGCCTTCTGCTTGCTCTGGCCTTGTGTAGGTAGTCCTTGACTTACAGCCATTTCATTTAGTGACCGTTCAATGTTACACCGGCGCTGAAAAACAAAACGGACTTAACGCCCGTTTTTCACACAACGGTTGTGGTGTGTGTCCCCCCTCCCCCGTGGTGACGTGATCAAAATGCAGGCACATGGCAACGGACTCATATTTACGACGGTCGCAGGGCTCACGTGAATCCTCTTTTTGCGACCTTCTGACAAGCGGAGTCAACGAGGAAGCCCGATTGCCTTAACGACCGTGTTATTCAGTGCAGAGATTCCCTTAACAGTCGGGGAAAAGAAAGATCGTCAGATGGGGGCAACACTCCCTTAACGACGGAAATGTGGGGCTCGGTTTGCTGTCGTAAGTCAGGGGCACCTGTTCCAAGGTATCTCCTAACTCTCTCTCTCTCTCGTTATGCTTCCTTGTAGACACCCTTCTCATCGACTATCAGTTCACCTTCAGTCTCTCCCAAGAAGATGATCGCTACTACACCGCAATCAATTTTGTGGCCACACCCGAAGAGGTTGGTGAAATCTGTCAACGGGACATTGGGCGGGGGATCGGGTTGTTCCTTTAACAGCAGGGGTGTCCAAACTTGGGAACTTTAAGACTTGTGGACTTCAACTCCCAGAATTCCCCAGCCAGCTGGCTGGGGAATTCTGGGAGTTGAAGTCCACAAGTCTTAAAGTTCCCAAGTTTGGACACCCCTGCTTTAACAGTCTCGGCGGCCCTAAAGTCAGTGTATTGTGTAGAAATATTAGACAACGAATTGTGAAAGTCTGTTGGGTTTCTGATGCTACATATTCATCTAGGTCAGGGGTATCAAACCCAAGTCCCATCGGCCAGATCCACAGGATGCTTAGATCTGGAAATAGTGAGAGTGTCCGGGATCCAAATAGCATCCAAGTAAATCAGAATCCAAGGCAAAATATTGCTCAAAGTTCCAATTGATGAAGAGAGCCATGTTCGCACATCTGGGAAAACCCAAATCTGAAAGCTTCCCAGTTTTCCCCACCCGGTTGAAAGTTTAAGGTCTTGCCCCCACACCCACAAGTCCATCCCACAATCCAATCTCCCACCGCCATGCTGGCAGTTCCACCCATCCAGTTCCGGTCGGGTGCGGAGACAAAGGATGACCTTGAGTTTCTAAGAAGAATGTTGTTATGGCTACATATCACCCAACTCCGTATATTCCCCCCTCCCATTTCCCCACCATAGAAAATGAATACTAGAAAGCGTGGCAGGCCCCAAGTCCAAAAATTAAAAGACGGCTTGCAGACCGGATAGAGGGACCAGCCCGCCGTGCCTCTGTTGGAGAAAATGTGGTCCCGAGTTCCGTTTCTGGCTGGCAGAGGGTTGCAGGAGGCCGTCGCAGCCAGAAAAGGAGCTCGGGAGCCCATTTTCTCCGACAGAGCGCTCGGTCCACCACAGGAATCCTCGACATGAATGACATTGAGCAGACCACACCGACACCCGCCCCCCGAGGTCAAACACAACCCTGATGTGGCCCTCAATGAAATCGAGTTTGACACCCCTGATCTAGGTAGGGCTTTGCAGAGTGATGGAAGTTGATCCCTATGAATTATAAATTTCAGAAGCCGAAGGTAAGTTTTTAAATCAAAGAGGAGATCAAAAGGGAATAGCCGCTGTGGCAAGTTTTGTAAATTGATCAGCATTCGGATGCTTGGCAACTTGTTTCATATTTATGATGGCTGCAATGTGCCCCTGGTCGCCTGATCTCTTTTTGCGACCTTCTGATAAGCAAAGTCAATGGGGAAGCCAGATTCACTTCAAACAGCCGTGTGACTAACTTAAACGCTGCAGTGATTCGCTTAGGACAGGGGTGTCCAAGTTTGGACACCCCTGGCTTAGGAACTCTGGCAAGAAAGGTCGTAAAAGGGGGCAACACTCACTTAGCCACTTAGCAATATAAATTTGAGCTCAATTGTGGCCGTAAATCGAGGACTATATTTCCAAATCTATATTTCAAAGCCTGGGTCCGAACGCCTTCCACATCGCGAATCTAGATTCTAAAATAAAATAGCTTTACGTGGGTATTTCATGCTTCTCCGACTGCTTGGTTTGACGCGTGTCCGTTTGTCTGCTTTCATTTCTATCCCGTTTTGTCTTCATTCTCGCTTTGCTTAGTGAACTGTCTCCAGACCAATTTCCTTGAGAAATGAAAAATAGCTAATAACCGTATAGCTAATAATTTGCTGTTATTAACCATAACGGCAAATTATTTTTTTTACACAGAGGAGGCAGATCTGAAGCTGGGGCCCACTTTATTCTTATCAGAATGATGCCAACTGTTTTGTATAGATAGGGGCCCTCAAATTACGGCCCGCGGGCTGGATATGGCCCACTGAAGCCATTAATCTGGCCCACATGGGACCGTGATGCGGCCCCGCCCACATCGCCCCACCTACCTGCCGGCCACCATCCACCTTCTGGAGGTAGAGGAGGCCAATAATGGGCCCAGTTTTGGCCTCCCCAGCCTCCACAGAGAGAGGGAGAGGGGAGAGAGGATGAGAGAGATGGAGAGAGAGAGACAGAGGGAGAGGTGGAGAGAGACAGGGAGAGGGAGAGAGACAGAGTGGGAGGAAGAGAGAGAGAGAGAGAGGGAGAGAGATAGGGAGAGGGAGAGAGACAGAGGGCAGAGTGGGAGGAAGAGAGAGATGGAGAGAGAGACAGTGGGAAGTAGAGAGATGGAAAGAGAGAGAGAGACAGAGGGAGAGAGGGAGAGAGATGGGGAGAGGGAGAGAGACAGAGTGGGAGGAAGAGAGAGATGGAGAGAGAGACTGGAAGGAAGAGAGATGGAAAGAGAGAGACGGAGAGGGAGAGAGAGAGACAGAGTGGGAAGAAGAGAGATGGAGAGAGAGACGGAGAGGGAGAGAGGGGGAGAGAGACAGTGGGAGGAAGAGAGATGGAAAGAGAGAGAGACAGAGTGAGAGGAAGAGAGATGGAGAGAGAGAGACGGAGAGGGAGAGAGAGGGGGGGAGAGAGAGACAGAGTGGGAGGAAGAGAGATGGAAAGAGAGAGAGAGACAGAGGGTGACAGAGAGAGAGAGGAAGAGAGAGATGGAGAGGGGGGGAAGAGAGAAACAGAAGTCCCTCCCCTCCACCCTCCCCCAAGTAAGCCACATCCCTTCACATGCCCACCTAGCCAGTCCGCCCCCCCCCCCCCCGGCAGTCTGAGGGGCCGTGAATTCCCCCCCCCCCGTTTAAACATGTGGAGGACCCCCTGGTGCAGAGGTTGCCTGATGCTTAAAGCCCTGAACTCCTCTCTCTCTCTTTCTTTCCTCCAACCCAGCAAAACAGGGACCTGGACATGTTTATCAACGCTTCGAAAAACTTCAACCTGAACATCACTTGGTCGACAAGCTTCGCAGGTGAGGAACGTTTCCCCCGGTGCAGGTAGACCTCGACTCAACAACGCTTCGTTTAGCGACCGTTCAAAGTCACAACGCCACTCCCAAAAGTGACTTGGGTCCGTTTTTCCACACTTGAGACCACCGCAACATCCCCACGGTCACCCGGTCAAAACCACACCTGCAGACCCCGGGAGTCGGAATTTCTGCCCCCCCCCCCTCCGACCCGAACAAAAAGACCCCAAAGGGGGAGACTCTCTGCAGTAACACTAGCGTTCATTCCACGCCTCCGTTCCAGGGGCCGTAGTCTGAGGACCCCGGATTTAGTGCAATATTAAAAAATGCAAATAATTTTTTGGGGGGACCAGCAACATTTTCTCGCAGACCATCAGTTGGTGACCCCTGTTTTAAAGCAAGGAGGGGCGACTTAAGACCTCTTTACGACCTGTGGACTTTATCTCCCTCAGACTTCCTGAGCCAGTTGTGTGCTGTGCACAGCTTGTGAGTTTTAAAAACGCCTGAGTGAATCCAGGAAGAGGGAAGCTGGCTCAGGAATTCTGGGATTTGAAGTCCACGGGTCGTAAAGAGGTCTTAAGTCGCCCCTCCTTGCTTTCAAAAATTAGAGCATGGGCCGCATGTTCAGTCTGATCTAACACCGAATCTTTGGCCACCTGTTCACTTACTTAGAGGAACTGAGAAGGTTTCCTTGGGGTTTTTCTAATCGTGTCCACAAATGTTCGTGCTAAAATTTAAACTCTCAGCTTTCTCCGCGACCTAAAATCCAGCCACCGCCGACTGACAACTCAGCAATTGAGAACATGTTTAAAATGTCAAGGTTTTTTACCGTTCCTGGTTGGGATATTGCTGGAGATCGGTACACAAGGATTGGCTCTTTAGTCCACAGGCTTAACAACCGTTCGTTTAAGGCAGGGGTGTCCAAACTTGGGAACTTTAAGACTTGTGGACTTCAACTCCCAGAATTCCCCAGCCAGCCATGCTGGCTAGGGAATTCTGGGAGTTGAAGTCCACAAGTCCACAAGTCTTAAAGTTCCCAAGTTTAAGGACCATTCCCCTGGTTTAAGGACCATTCAAAGTGACAAGGAACTGAAAAAAAAACCCAACAACTTACGTCCGTTTTCACACTTGCCACCATTGTAGTATCCTTGTGGTCACGTGATGCGACTTCCGGCACTCGGCAACTGACTCGTATTTATGACGGTTGGAGTGTCCCGGGGTCATGCGATCCTTTTTTACCACCTTCTGACAAGCCGAGTCAATAGGGAAGCCGGGTTCACTTAATGACCTAGCTTAACAAGTGCAATGATTCGCTTAACACCTGTGGCAAGAAAAGTTGTACAACGGGGCAAAGCTCAATTTAACAAATGTCTCACTTTAGCAACGTACATTTTGGCCTCCGTTGTGCTCATAAGTCAAGGGCTACTTGTAGATATTGAGGGACGTGGTGACTCAGTGGCTAAGACTGAAATCAGAAAGGCTGGTAGTTTGGTGGTTCGAATCCCTAGCGCCGCATAACGGAGGGAGCTCCCGTCACTTGTCCCAGCTTCTGCCAACCTAGCAGTTCGAAAGCACATCAAAAATGCAAGTAGAAAAATAGGAACCACCTTTGGTGGGAAAGTAACAGCATTCCGTGCGCCTTCGGGCGTTTAGTCATGCCGGCCACATGACCACAGAGACGTCTTCGGACAGCGCTGGTCTTCGGCTTTGAAACGGAGATGAGCACCGCCCCCTAAAGTCAGGAGCGACTGGCACGTATGTGCGAGGGGATAATTTGGCTTTTCTCCAGATAACGGTCCCGATTGCTCACTCAGAAGTCCTCCCAGCAACCTCCAATGGTTGATGAAGTTTAATAGATGTGACCTGGTCAATAGCTGTCAATGGGGTCACTGGGATTGAATGACAGTTTCAATCTATTATCTCCAAAGGTCCTGACATTAGTGTCCTTTCTAATTTCCTTTTTTTTTTTAATTTAAATTTCTCCAAAGCTGGTACACAGGCCGGAGAGGAGATTCCAGTAGTTTCCAAGAATCAAGTCAAGGAATATAAGGACAGCTTCTCCAACGAGAAATTTGATTTCCGCAACAATCCCAACATCACTTTCTTTGTCTACGTCAGCAACTTCACCTGGCCCATAAAAATCCAGGTGAGAAACCCCCGTATGTTTTATTTCATTACTGTCGCCGGCCGATGTTTTAGACCAGATTTGACATTTTTATTCACCTCCCGCGTCCTTTCCAAGGACCTGAGATAAGAAAACGTTTTTTGTGTGGGATGTTGTGAAAGAATGGATGCTGTTTTAAAGGCTGGATGGAAGCTGTTCAGAGTAAAACTGCCTTTCGTGATTCCTTATTGTTGTGGTCAGCCAGATGTTCAGACTGGATTTGGCTTTTTTTTTTATTTTACAAGTTTTCTTGAATTTTTTTTTCTTTTTTCTAACATACATACTTTATGGACAGAGTGATTACCAAGTCATATCTTATACATCACATTTATAATCATAGTTTTATTGTATTCTAATCTTCCCACTTTTATCAGTATTTATCTCTTTTATATAATCCTTTGTCTTTTCCCATCAATTCATTTAGTCTTACATATCATTGCTAAACACCTTTTTTTAAAAAAAATCTTCAAGTATTGCTAATTCGTCTTAATCATTTATCACAACAACTTAGCTATTCCCGCTTCAACAATATTATTCTCTTTACTTAATTCTTTATCATTGCTTATTTTTATACCTAGTTAACATGACTGTACGCCCTGTATTTCTTATTTTTTAAAAGTTCTTCCAGTTGTTTACCCTATTTCTTCTTCCCCAAAAATACCGCACAAATTCCCCTTCTCCAATCATTAACATTTTAAATTCCCAACGTTAGATTACGTTCAAAATTAATAATATTCTGGACTGGATTTGGCATTTTTGTCCGCCTATCAAATCTTTCCGAAGGAGCCTGGGATAGAGGGATGTGGAGGGGTTACAGGTATTGCCGTGAGTTGTACGCTGTGCCGAGCAGAGCAGCCTTTTGCAATTGACTGATGAGGATTTTTGTCAATGCCGATGGTGTTCATGGCTGCCCATTTTATGAAAAGCACCGTCTTTTTCAGACTATAAGACGCATCTCCCCCCCCCCCCCAGAGGGTGAAAATCTGGGTGCGTCTTATACACCGAATGCAGCATTTTTGGCCTCCTGAAAACCTGCCCCTTCACAAAAATGGACGTGCAGAGGGTTTGGGAGGCCTGCAAAGTGCTCCTGGGGGCTGGGGAGGACAAAAACGAGGAAAAGACGGGCCGTTTTTTGTTCATTTTTGCCCCCACCCCCAGCCCCGATGAGCACTTTGGAGGCCTCTCAAACTCTCTGCATGCCCCGTTTTCCACAAAAAATGAGACATTCAGAGGGTTTGGGAGATCTGCAGAGTGCAAAAACTTTTTTAAAAAAAATTTACTCCGAAAAATACGGTAACTCTGGGTGGTGTAAGTCTGTAGAGATTCTCAATCATCCCGGTCCTGGTTGTCCCCCGGATGCCTTTTCAGAAGGCAACTGGACTTTCTGGTTTTTTCTTCGAAGGCGTTTCGCTTCTCATCCCAGAAGCTTCTTCAGCTCTGCCTGGATAGTGAGGAATGGAAGGGTTTATGCTCCTTGCAGACAGCTGGTCCTTTGCATCCTTTTCAGAGGGTGGTTGAGGCCACTGGGAGGTTGGTCTCTGTCCTCAGGGTCCCCTGAGTGGTGCAAATGGTTCCTGTCCTCTGCAATTTTCCCTCTGGAAATCCATTCCTCCTCCCAACACCATGCAAAGGGTCTTCATCCCAAATTGTGTAGCTAAACATCAGGGAGGTGTACATCAGTTAAACAGACATATATTTTTTTAAAAACCATTATTAAATATATATTTTTAAAAAATCACAAGGCTGAGCAAAAATGACAGATGATAACAAAAACCATGGAGCCATCTCAAGATCTCACCCGACTGCCAGGCCTGATAATGCAGCCATTGTTCTGACCGAGGCTTCCCGAGAGTCTGAAGCAAACTCCTTGTCCCGACAAAATCCCCTTTTATTAATTTCCTGTGGGTCAAGCTTTTTCTCAAAGCCCCCGAAGGCCAGAGAAGGAAGAATGGATGGAAACTGACCAAGGAGAGATTCAACCTGGAAATAATGATGAATTTTCTGACAGTGAGAACAATCAACCCATGGAACAGAAGTTGCCTTCAGAAGTTGTGGGAGCTTCATCCCTGGAGGCTTTCAAGAAGAGACTGGACTGCCACCTGTTAGAAATCGTGTAGGGTCTCCTGCTTGAGGGGGGGTTGGACTAGATGACCTACAAGGTCCCTTCCGTCTCTGTCAATCTGTTAGTGTGGTTGTCTAGGAAGTTCCCGGAGCAAATCAACCTAGCGGATCTGAAGGGTCACAGAGTTTTTGTTTTGTTTTACACTTTGTGGCTGATGGAAAAGTTCCACGTTGCGTAGAGCAGTTTGTTGGTGCAGACCTTGGTCTAACGCAGCGCTGGAATAAACGTTTCGGTTTTTTTTCCTTTGTGCATCTGATCTCCACCCCTTTTCCCTTCCTCTGTTGTCCTCTTTGTGTCCAATTCCAGATTGCGTTCAGCTCCCGCCCTCGTCCCTGAGCCAATATCTGTTCCATTTGATGCATAGGAGCTGGCTGGCATACGGCAAGACAAGACAGACTTTAAAAAAAAAGATACACGAAGGATGGACTTCCTTGGGCAGTGGCATTGCCTGGTTCCTCTGGTCAATGTTGGGCAAGGCTCAATGGCTTAGCTTCTCAACTTTAGCCAGCAGAGTAGAATTAAAATGAGAATTAGAAATAGAATGCAGAATAGAATAGAATACAGTATAGTACAGTAGAATAGGAATGGAATAGAATGGAATAGGAATAGGAATGGAATAGAATGCAGAATAGAATAGAATAATAATTAGAATAGAATAAAATGCAGAACAGAATAGAGTAGAATACAATAGAATAGAATAGAATGAAGAATTAGAGTAGAATACAATACAATAATAATTAGAATAGAATAGAATGGGGAATAAAATGGAGAATAAAATGGAGAAGAGAAAAGAAAAGAATAGTGAATAGAGTACAATGACAATCAGCAGGAAAGGCTAAAGCAGTTAATCACCATTGTAAATCAAAAGGGAAAAAAGCTCTTTATTCAAACACAGTCATACAGCATGAGATTTGGGGGGAATATTTTTTTAAAACTTTATTCTGGAGGTTTCTGTTAAAAGTGTTTAGCCGTGTTAAATTTGTGGGTTGTTTTTTTTTCTTAAGCCAAAACAAAATTGCTCTGTTCATCAAAGGAAAGCCATCTCAGATATTTTAAAAAAAAGTTTTTTAGAATGAAAATAATGTGGTGATTTAAGGGAAGATAGAATTGTGTACGGGTAGTGGCTGCCTCGTTTAACGACCATTTGAAGTTACCACAGTACAAAAAAACCAAACAACCAAACCCTTAACCACCAATCCTTTCATTTACAACTTTCACGCTGTCTCTCTGTTTTATTTTTACTTGTTTTTTTTTTACCCAACACCAAGAGAGGGAGAGAATCGCAGTTCAACTGAAGGAAATATTAAGAACTAGCTGGATACCTGTGCTTAGCTACGAAACTATGTGATCGGGCTTGATGCTTAAAGTTTGGAAATTAATGTAGAATGTGTAACTCCTTAGCATCTGAGTGTGTTAATATAAGGCAACTGGCAGTTGGAACAGAGTTCTTTTCAGGTGGGGAGGGGCAGTAGAACATCAAATGCCTTAGCATTGACACATGTTAATGTAAGACTGTTTAAGAAATACTGATGATCTGATGGTCATTTTGACAAATCCTTTCTTAGCGAGCACCTAGAAGCCAAGAGGAACATACGTGTCAAGTTTCAATTGTGTAGGCTTTACGATTCTGGAGATTTTGTGATGATGCGTGAATGGAATTTCGCTTTTATATATAGATAGCAAAAAACTGAACTAAGCACAGTTGCAGTCCTGTGGTTTTCAATTAAAGGGCCCCAGTTGTGGTCGCTAAACGAGGACTACCTGCAATTTGATTCTCCCGTAAAATCTTTGTGCTTGCTCCAGCTGATATATATACCTGCGGCTGATTTTATTACAGCAAACCCAGCTACTTAGAATTGAGGAAATAGCCTGCTTATTATATGAAAAGCTAACAGAATTTTGTGGAATAAAGACATAATCCTTGCTGACTTTTATTTGCATCCAGGCTGCGTGTTTTTGTGCGATTTGGAAGCGGTTGCAACACTGCAACCTTTATGCTTTTGTTGGCCCATGAATGAGGAGGGGTCTCCATGGTTAGGGTTTAATGCAGAGGAACAAATGGCTCCCCCCCCCTTCCTAGATCGCAGACAGCTTTGATATTTTGGTGGGTGGGGGGGAGGGGAGGATGGGACCAGATCTCCCAGCCTCTCCAGACTGATCCCAGAACAACAGAGTTGGAAGGGACCTTGGAGGTCATTTAGTCCAACCCCAGTGCTCAAGCAGGAAACCCTAAACCCGTGATGGCGAATCTATGGCACGCATGCCACAGGTGACACATGGAGCCCTGTTTGCTGACACGCGGCCTGCTGATTTTCAGCCTTCTGGTTGGCCCATTGGGCCCGTTTTTCGCCCTCCCCGGGCTTCAGGAAAGCCTCCGGAGCCTGAGGAGGGTGAAAACTCCCCCCCCCCCCGTGGGAGGGGTTGCGCACGCATGAGTAGGGGGTGGGGTGCATTGCATTGTGGGTCAGGGCACTTGTGCGCGTGCAAAACTTTTGGCACACCTTTAGAAAAAGATTAGCCATCACGGTCCTATCTCATTTCAGACACAACGGTTGTCCGATCTCTTCTTAAAAACTCCCACTGTTGGAGCACCCGTAACTTCTAGTGGCAAGCTGTTCCACTGGTTCATTTTTCCCACTGTTCTTCCTGAGTCCCAGGTTGCTTCCCTCCTTGATGAGTTTCCATCCGTTGCTTCTCGTCCTGCCTTCAGGGGTTTTGGACAATAGCTTGACTCCAGAGGGCGTGGCTTGATGGGCGTGGCAGGGGAAGGATACTGCAAAATCCCCATTCCCTCCCCACTCTAGGGCCAGCCAGTGGTGGCATTTGCCGGTTCTGTGGACTACTCAAAATTTCTGCTACCGGTTCTCCAGAACCTGTCAGAACTGCTGGATTTCAGCCCTGCTTGACTCCCTCTTCTTTGGGGCAAGCCCTGGAGATATTGGAACACTGCTATCATGTCTCCCCTAGTCCTTCTTTCTCTTAAGCTAAACATACCCAGTTCCTGCAACCGTTCTTCATATGTTTTAGTCTCCAGTCCCCTAATCATCTTTGTTGCTCTTCTCTGCACTCTTTCTAGAGTCTCCACATCTTTTCTACATCGTGGCGACCAAAACTGAATGCATTATTCCAAGTGTGGCCTTACCAAAGCATTATAAAGTGGTATTAACAACACTTCACATGTTCACGAGAGACCATAACTCCCCAAAGCACCTAATCCTCCTTGTAATCCCCTTGCAAACAGGCCTGCGTTTTCCAAAGGTAGAAAACGCCTCTCGCAGCTGTGGCTTTCCTCTCTCTCAGACCCAACAGGAATGCAATAATCCTGAAATCATTTTGGGCTGGAGTTGAGCATTTCTGGGTATGAATCTGTTTCCTTCAATGTTTTATTCATCATTCCACAAACAAAAATATCGTTAACAGATGCTCTCCTTTTGGATCTATGTGGGAGGGGCAGGGCAGGAGAGAGCGAAAGCAAAAGCAACGGAAGGATTTTAGGAGCCATTATTTGAATCTTTAAAAAGTGATTATTAGCAGGCTTGGATGCCTGGTTCCTATCAGCATGAGTTTTTAGGGAAATACAGATTAAGCTGCACAGCCCACCACTTTGGTTGTCTTCCTCCCTCCCTCCCTCCCTCCCTCTATCCTCCTTTTCTGTTTTTCCTTCCTTCCTTCCTTCCTTCCTTCCTTCCTTCCTTCCTTCCTTCCTTCCTTCCTTCCTCCCTCCTTCCCTCCCTCCCTGTATCCTTTTTTCCTGCCTGCCTCCCTCCCTCTCTCTTTATCCTTCCTTCCTCTCTCCCTCTTTTTCCTCCCTCCCTTTCTCCCTCTATCCTTTCCTGTTTTTCCTTCCTTCCTTCCTTCCTTCCTTCCTTCCTTCCTTCCTTCCTTCCTCCCTCCCTCCCTCCCTCCCTCCCTGCCTCCTTCTCTCCCTCCTTTCTCCTGCCTGCCTCCCTCTCTTTATCTTCCCTCCCTCTTTTTCTTCCCTCTCTCTATCCTTTTCCTGTTTTTCCTCCCTCCCTCCCTCTATCCTCTATCCTTTTTCCTGCCTGCCTTCCTCCCTCCCTCTTTTTCCTCCCTCCCTCTTTTTCTTTCTTTCCTTCCTCCCTCTTTTTCCTTCCTTCTTTCCTCCTTCCCTCCCTTCTTCTATCCTTCTTTCCTGCCTGCCTGACTCCCTCTCTCTTTATCCTCCCTCCCTCCTTCCTTTTCCTCCCTCTCTCTTTGTCCTTCCTTCCTTCCTTCCTTCCTTCCTTCCTTCCTTCCTGCCTGCCTGCCTGCCTGCCTGCCTGCCTGCCTGCCTGCCTGCCTGCCTGCCTGCCTGCCTGCCTGCCTCCCTCCTTCCCTCCCTCCCTGTATCCTTCTTTCCTGCCTGCCTGCCACCCTCTCTCTTTCTCCTTCCTCCCTCCCTCTTTTTCCTCCCTTCTCTTGCCTTGAAAGAGGCGGTGGTGAGGCCCTTACTCAAGAGGCCTTCGCTTGACCCAATGGAGCTAGCTAATTAGCGTCCAGTCTCCAACCTTCCCTTCCTGGCGAAGGTTGTTGAGAATGTGGTGGCGCAGCAATTTCCACGTCACCTCGATGAATCCGTATATCTAGACCCACGCCAGTCCGGCTTCCGACCCGGGCACAGCACAGAGACAGCCTTGGTCGCGTTGGTTGATGATCTCTGGAGGGCCAGAGATAGAGGTTGTTCCTCTATCCTGGTCCTATTAGACCTCTCAGCGGCTTTTGATACCATCGACCATGGTATCCTATTGTGCTGGCTGGAGGGGATGGGAGTCGGAGGCACAGTTTTACGGTGGTTCGGCTCTTACCTCTCCCACCGGATGCAATATGTGTTGACAGGGGGGCAGAGATCGACCCTGAGGCCACTCTCTTGTGGGGTGCCACAGGGGTCGGTCCTCTCGCCCCTTCTGTTCAACGCATATGTGAAGCCGCTGGGCGACATCATCCGTGGTTTGGGGGTTGAATATCATCTGTACACTGATGATACTCAGCTGTACATCTCAACCCCAAGCCACCCCAACGAGGCTGTCGAAGTGATGTCCCGGTGTTTGAAGCCGTTGGGGTCTGGATGGGGGACAACAGACTCAAACTCAACCCCTCCAAGACTGAGTGGCTGTGGCTACCGGCACCTCGGTTCAGCCAGCTGATTCCATCGCTGGCCATAGGGGGCGAACAATTGCCCCCTGTGGAACGGGCGCGCAATTTGGGCGTCCTCCTAGATGCCCGGCTGTCAATGGATGACCATGTGGCAGCCGTGGCAAGGGGGGCGTTCCACCAGGTTCGCCTGGTGCGCCAATTGCGCCCCCTACTGGACCGGGATGCCCTACGCACAGTCACTCATGCGCTGGTGACGTCTCGCCTAGACTACTGTAATGCTCTCTACATGGGGCTTCCCTTGGGACGCGCCCGGAGACTGCAGCTAGTCCAGAACGCGGCCGCGCGGGTAGTCATGGGGAGTACCAGATACTCCCACGTAACACCACTCCTGTGCGAGCTGCACTGGCTGCCTGTGGTTTTTCGGGTGCGTTTCAAGGTTCTGATCACCATCTTTAAAGCGCTCCATGGCACAGGACCTAGTTACTTGCGGGATCGCATCCTCCCACATACATCCCTGCGGCCAATTCGCTCTCACAGGGAGGGGCTTCTCCAGGTGCCGTCCACTAGGCAATGCCAGCGGGCGGCGCCAAGGAGTAGGGCCTTCTCTGTGATGGGCCCAACCCTCTGGAATGACCTCCCCCCCCCGATATTAGAACCACCACGGACCTCTGCTCCTTCCAACAAAAATTGAAGACTCACCTGTTCCGATTAGCTGGCCTGGCATAATTATAACTGTTACATTATATTATTGTATTTTTATCTGCATTTGACTGTACACCGCCCCGAGTCCCTTTTTGGGAGAGGGGGCGGTTTAGAAATCCAAGAAATAAATAAATAAAATAAATAAAACAACTGTTACCTCCTGGAAATATACTTTAACTGGTATTTTAAGGGTATTGTTTTAAATTTAATTGATTTTAGGGGTTTTAAAGCCATATTTATATTCTCGCTGTACAGTTCTTTTAATCCTTTTAACCTCCTCCATATTTATATTTATATTTATTCACTTATGTATTTGCTGTGTGGACTGTACACCGCCCCGAGTCCCTTTTGGGAGAGGGGGCAGTCTAGAAGTGCGAAGAAATAAATAATAATAATAATAATAATTCTCTAACACCTTCTCTAAAATTGTATTGAATAAAGGTGATCCATAAGTTTTTTTAAAAATCAAAATGTATAGAAATCTGCAGCAACATAATAAAACTCATCGGCAAATTAAAGTTAATCAAAAACTTAACGAGCTTCTTGGGGGCAAACAGAAAGGCAGTAAAATGGGCGTGCAGGTTCTGTAAAATTCTTCTTCCTCTGCTGTAGACCCAATCTTGGTTATTTAAGGCCAGTCCGGAAACTGGCACTGGTGCCCCGCCTTGCCTCTGATTCCAGTGCCCAGCCTCCATCGGCCTCCTGTTCCTTTTGCCTTTCGGTTATGATTTTATGACGGCTTAAAATCATGGGAAAGGGACAAATTAATGGGAAGGATTATTGCAGAAATTTAAAAAAAAAGGTATTGTAGGTGACCCAAGTTTTTGATTTCATCTTTTTCCTGTTGCTTTTTTTTTTTCTTCCCCTGGCCCCCCTTTTCTTGCTTCCCCCCCTTTTTTTTTAGGAAGTTTGCAGCTTCTAAATACCCTTTTTGTGCTCCTAATATTTGTGCCTCGGCCAGTGCCAAAGTCTTCCCTCCTCCTCTGAAACTTTGCTCCACCTCTCTTTAAAACCACTTTTAAAAGGGCATCGGGGTTGATGCGTCTCCTTCCTTCGTTTGGAAAATTTAGACAGCCGAATGTAGATCTTATTGTTTTTTTTTTAAAAAAAAATAGAAATATGGGGTCAGTTTGCCGGTTTGGCCCCATTGAAGTTCCACCCACGGCTTGTAAAAACCCCATCATGAAATCTCCTTAAGTCGTCTTTTCTCAAGGACTGTAGGTAAGTTCTCATTCACTTCTTAGCAGCCTTCTGGTCCTCCTGGATATATTTAAATCAGGCACTTCGAAGGTGCCTGATTTAAAGAGGAATCAAACTTGTTGGGGTGATTAAGTCCAGTCTGTGTCTTTTCATTCTGGAACCCGGTACTAGAAAACAGCGAAAGCACCCTCTGAATCCTGCCCAGCCAAGCTAAGAGGTGCTGAAAGTTGGAAGAATTTGACATTTTGAAAGCAGTTGTGACTGCGTTTGATGCTACAAGTACTTGGAAGTTTTTCTTGAGGTTGTTAGAGAGGTCAGTCTTCGTTTCTTAGGCCGTGTTCAGTTCGAGTCCCCCACTGGGCGAAGAGGAGAAGGAAAGGGAGAGAATATGTTCGGGATTTAGCAGTTGAATGTTATACGAGTAAAGCGCTTGACTTACGACCGTTCATTTAGCGAGGGTTCCAAATTGCAACGGCATAAAAAAAAAGCAACTTAAGGCCTTTTTTCACACTTGCGACCTGCAAACCTCCCTCCCTTCTAGCACTGATGATGTTCCCTAGTTGGGTAATGGAATGTCTGCAAGAAAACAACCAAGCTTAGAGAGCACCAAGGACCCCACAGTCTTTTTCCTCCTCCTCCTCCTCCTCCTCCTCCTCCTCCTCCTCCTCCTCCTCCTCCTCCTCCTCCTCCTCCTCCTCCTCCTCCTCTTTGCAAGCCCCCTTCTAGCACTGATGCTGTTCCCTAGCTGGGCCATGAAACGTCTGCAAGAAAACAAACAAGCTCAGAGAGCACCAAGGACCCCACAGTCCTCCTCCTCCACAAACCTCACTCCCTTCTAGCACTGATGAGGTTAGCTAGTTGGGTCATGAAACGTCTGCAAGAAAACAAACAAGCTCAGAGAGTACCAAGGATCCCACAGTCTTCCTCCTCCTCCTCCTCCTCCTCCTCCTCCTCCTGCTCTTCTCCCATTTCTCCCTTTTAAAAGAATGCAAGGAAGACATAAAATCAATTGAGAAGCCAGCCACCACGGCTGCAGAAATTTTTTTAGAAATTGATTATTATTTTTGTGTGTGTGCAAACTCCGATGAGCCGTCGGAGGTGCCTCTTGGTTAATGTCAGAGATACAGGATGCCTTTAAAGAGACGAGATCTGCATTTCAGACTCTGTTATGATTTGGCCTGGGTGACTTAAATTCAAGCCACAATCAATCGGGAAGCGGAGCTGCGAAGTGACGGCGGGATTCAGCCTGTCAAATACCTTTTGCCTGGCCATGCGCTTACCTGAGGGACGTCGTTTTGCGCCCAGAACCTTGCTTCCTTCAGGAAGCTTTTGAATGATGCAATTAGCCTGCTCAACAACAAGTTATTAAAAAACGTAATCAGTAAACAGGATGTGCTTTTTATTTGACTAGCTTCCTTTGTCTGGCAGGTAATAGCTCCGTAATTATTTTCTTCAGATGTTATTTTGAGGAGGGGGAAAAATAAATCTTTTGTATTGCCCCGTCTTTCATATTGCTAAAATTATAGACTGAGGTAGAAATAGCACAGGTAATGATTTACTTGTTTAGCATAAAAGTATAGCCTGCCCACTTTAAACAAACTCGGGGAGGGTCTCACGTAGAAGCAAAACTAAATATTGCTTTTTTTTTTAAAAAAAAAAGGCACAGCCCGACAGCCAATTAAAGGCACAATACGGTCCTCGACTTATTACCACAATGGAGACTGACATGTCTGTGGCTAAGTGAGACAGCCGTTCAGGGAGTTTTGCCCCGTTTTACGACCTTTCTTGCCGCAGTGGTGAACTGAACCCCTGCCGTTATCAAGTTAGTCACACGGTTCTTAAGTGAATCTGGCTTGACTTGGCTTGTCAGAAGGTCGCAAACGGGGATCGCGTGACTCCTGGACGCTGCGACCGTCCTAAGTACGAGTCAGTCGCTAAGTGTCTGAAATGTTGATGTTGTGACCGCGGGGATGCTGCAACGTTTGTAAGGGTGAAAAACGGCCACTCGAGTCACTTTTTCTCAGTGCCGTCGTGAGTTCGAACGGCCCCTGAACGAATGGTCGTAGGTTGAGGATTATCTGTACCTGTAATTGTCCAGTTCACAAGAGCTTCATGTGCAAATCACAATGATGACAACCTGCAAATACAACTGATTTAGGGTCAGGCTGCTTGTAACTCTTTATAGCAGGGGTCACCAACCTTTCAGACCTCCGGGACCACTACAGTCATAATTTTAAATCCCGCGGACCACAAATACGATCTGCCTAATGACCGGCTGGGCGGACGTTGCAAGGTGGTCATGTGACTGGGTGGGCCTGGCCATTCACGTTGAAGGACGCCTCGCCAACCTCTACTCGCCCATCCCCTGCCAGCCCCTCCTCGCCTGCCCGCCCGGGCTCCTTAGGGCCCCAACAGGACGCAGATGCTGGAGCTAAGGAGCCACCATGAGAAATAGTTGGCAAAACAGCTCAGTTCAAATTGGATCTGACCGAGAAGGAGGCTCAGCAGAAGCACCTCACTGAGGACTAGGAGCATAGGCTTCCCAAGCAGAGGGAAGACCTGCGGGAGTGCAAGACCAGGAACCGGCGCCTGGAGGCTCAGTGGGCTGAGACGGTCAGCCAGTTCCAGGCCATGATGCAGTCCCACTGGAACGAGACCCTCCAGCTCTTCGCCACCAGCGGCTCTTCCCTCCAGCCTTCGCCCAAAGCCCCCCACCAGGAGGCCGAAGCAGACCCCAAGTCGGAATTTCAGCTCCGTTTTCGGCTGTCACAGCCTCCTGCAATCCTCTGCCAGTGAAAATGGAGTTCGGGAGGGTCACCTGTGCACCGTTTTCGCTGCAGAGGCTCTGTGGGCTGGTCCTTTGCTGTTTCCAGAATGGCCCCGTGGGCCAGATCTAAGCACCCCATGGGCCGGATCCGGCCCCTTGGCCTTGCAGTACACCAACCAGGCAGTGGTGGGTTGCTGCCGGTCCTGACGGGTACGGCTGTACCGGGGGTGGCCTGGAGCAGCTGAGAGCGTACTGGTACGGTGGCCCGTTTGGCCCACCCGCGCCCTATAGCTGTGTTTATGCCAGTGTTTCTCAACCTTGGCGACTTTAAGTCCTGTGGACTTCAACTCCCAGAATCCCCCAGCCAGCTATGCTGGCTGGGGGATTCTGGGAGTTGAAGTCCACAGGACTTAAAGTCACCAAGGTTGAGAAACTCTGGTTTATGCCAAAAGGCCCACAGCGTGTGGAGTCTAAACGACCCCCGACAAGCAGCTGGGTGTCGCAAGGGCAGTGGATTGCGCATGCGTGCGTAGCGCCCGTCAGGCTCGTGCACGGACAAACTGCGGCCAGCGTACCGGTAGCGACGGTAAGAGGAACCCACCACTGCAGCCGGCCACATCCTAGTCTCGATCTCTCTTGACTTCATTGTCAGCCTAAGCTCCGTGCACCCCTCTTGCAGTTGTCCACGAGGAGAGCCCTTGCGTGGCTGCGTCCTTTGGCCTGTCCAGATTGTGGCTTTGATAGTCATCAGGATGGAAGGTCATCGGGAATCCTCAGCCATCAAGGTCAGGGTTGTCCCAGAGGTGCTTTTTCAAGAGGCGAGGGGACTTTCTTTGTTTTTCTTTGAAGACATTTCACTTATGGTCCAAGACGTTTCCTCAGTTCTGGTCGTGGAGAATGGAAAGATTCATATTCCTCGCAGCCACCTGGTCATTCGCATTCTTTCTGGTACTGTGCTACTACAGCACTGATGATGTCCTCTAGTTGGGTCATGAAATGTCTACAAGAAAGCTCAGAGAGCATCAAGGACCCCACATTCCTCCTCCTCCTCACTTCCTCCTCTCTGCAAACCAAACTCCCTTCTAGCACCGATGATGTTCCCTAGTTGGGTCATGAAATGCCTACAAGAAAACAATCAAGCTCAGAGAGCATCAAGGATCCCACAGTCCTCCCTCTCTGCAAACCAAACTCCCTTCTACAACTGATGATGTTCCCTAGTTGGCTCATGAAACATCTGCAAGGAAACAACCCAGCTCAGAGAGCACCAAGGACCCCATAGTTCTCCTTCCTCTTCTTCTTCCTCCTCCTCCTCCTCCTCCTCCTCCTCCTCCTCCTCCTCCTCCTCCTCCTCCTCCTCCTCTTCCTCCTCACAAAGCCCGCTCCCTTCTAGCACTGAGGATGTTCCCTAGTTGGCTCATGAAACATCTGCAAGGAAACAATCAAGCTCAGAGAGCACCAAGGACCCCATAGTTCTCCTTCCTCTTCTTCTTCCTCCTCCTCCTCCTCCTCCTCCTCCTCCTCCTCCTCCTCGTCCTCCTCCTCCTCCTCCTCTTCCTCCTCTTCCTCCTCACAAAGCCCGCTCCCTTCTAGCACTGAGGATGTTCCCTAGTTGGCTCATGAAACATCTGCAAGGAAACAATCAAGCTCAGAGAACCCCAAAGTCCCCCAACTGCTGAGCCCTGAGCTACAAATAACTCCCTTCTTATCAGGGCTGAGAAGAATGCTTGAACCCCCTGGGCTACCCTGAGTGTTGCTGCTAACTTCAACTTTTGCAATCGTGTCGCCGTCTTCTTGCTTTCGAGTGGGAACCCGACTCAATCTACCTAAAGTTCTCAACTTCTTTCCCCCTCCCCTTTTCCCTGAATAGTTCTTTGTTTGATCTCCTCTTCTCCCGGAGGCCTCTACCGAAAGCTCTCTGCGGCAAAACCCGAAAGCCAAGCTGAGCATCTCGGAATTAGTTTAGGACTACAGCCGCGCCAGTGTTAAAGCAATATCACCGTAGGCAGCAGAAGCCGCTCGGCAACGGATTATCCATGCAAGGAAGCAGAGGCCCATCCATCAAAAAGACAACGGCAATCAATCAAATATAAAATCCCCATGCTTATCACCCCAAACTAGACGCTGACCCGGTTCAGCGGTTGCCTCCGCGCAGGATTCTCGCGGGCGCAATTCCAACAGGGAAATTACCCGTTGCGTTCTTCTGCAGATTTCATCTCCAGTGTAAGAGTAAAAAAGTTTTGAGGCTGCACATTATTGCCTTAGAATAGAAGAGAATTCTTTATTGGCCAAGTGTGATTGGACGCGCAAGGAATTTGTCTTTGGTGCAGATGCTCTCAGTGTACATAAAAGACAAGATACATTCGTCACAAATCATAAGATACAACACTTAATGATAGTCATGGGGACTTCATAGGAAACAGTCAATAGAATGTAGAATAGAATAGAATGGAAATGTGGAATGGGATGGAATAGAATAGAATAAGGAATAGAGAACAGAGAATGGAATGGAATGAAATAGAATAGAATGAAATAGAATAGAATAGAATAGAATAGAAAACTGAACTGAACTGATGATTTGGATTGAATTGGATTGGATTGGATTCTTTATTGGCCAAGTGTGATTGGACACACAAGGAATTTGTCTGGTGCAGATGCTCTCAGTGTACATAAAAGACAAGATACATTTGTCACAAATCATAAGATACAACACTTAATGATAGTCATGGGGACTTCGTAG
Source organism: Natrix helvetica (assembly GCF_964273705.1). Taxonomy (NCBI): domain Eukaryota; kingdom Metazoa; phylum Chordata; class Lepidosauria; order Squamata; family Natricidae; genus Natrix; species Natrix helvetica. The sequence goes on along the minus strand of NC_138558.1, from coordinate 3,688,873 downwards.
GAAACAGTCAATATCAATAGAATGTAGAATAGAATGGAAATGTGGAATGGGATGGAATGGAATAGGATAAGGAATAGAGAATAGAGAATGGAATAGAATAGAATAGAATAGAATAGAATAGAATAAGGAATAGAGAACAGAGAATGGAATGGAATGGAATGGAATGAAATAGAATAGAATAGAAAACTGAACTGAACTGATGATTTGGATTGAATTGAATTGGATTGGATTCTTTATTGGCCAAGTGTGATTGGATACACAAGGAATTTGTCTTTGGTGCATAGGCTCTCAGTGTACGTAAAAAGACAAGATATATTCGTCAAGAATCATAAGGTACAGGACTTAAATGATAGTCACAGGGTACAAATAAGCAATCAGGAAACAATATAAATATAAATCGTAAGGATACAAGGAACAAAGTTCCAGTCCTGCAGTCATACGTGGGAGGAGATGGGGGATAGGAACGATGAGAAGACTAAGAGTAATAGTAAGGCAGCCTTAGTTAATAGTCTGACAATGTTGAGGGAATTATTCGTTTAGCAGAGTGCGGGGAAAAACTGTCCTTATGTCTAGTTGTCTTGGTGTGCAGTGCTCTTTGCTTGAAATGATGCACCAAGGGACGACTCATCATGCACACAACCAAAAACGAAGGGTTATGTATAATACAGAGAGGGAGGGAGGGAGAGAAGGAGGTCCGCTGAGCCAAGAAGTTTGGAGACGGCTGGCATAGTTCCTTGACTGGAGGTATAGTTTTATCTTGATTGTTGGTCTGAGTTTATCTTGGTATTAATCTATGCTCATCTGGATATTGATTGGTGACAGGGACAGGTTTTGATCTTTTGATTCCCGTTTTGGCTTGTTAATTGTCTCTTTTGCATAGTCTGTAGATGTGCTTTATCCCTATGTGCCCGTTGATGGCTGATTTGTCAGAGCGCCAGACTTCTAGCAATTCTCCAGGATTTTTAGACTTGGCTTGGTCTAGGATGGCCACAGTCCCCCAGTTGAAACTATGATTAAGTCTGTCCGGATGTTGTGAATTTATAGGATTTTCACCCTGGCTTCTGACTGCTAGTTGGATGTCCATGGGTGCGTTCTGACCGAGGCTGCCCAAGAGCCTGAAGCGAACTCCCAGTCCCAACAAAAATCCCTTTTATTAATTTATTGTGAATCCTCTTCATTCACATCCAGCAAAGTCTTTCAAGGGAGGATTTACGGTCACAGACCTTATCTGGCTTGGAGAGCTGAAAGGCCGATCTATGCAAAACTTAACCAAGGAGTCTCGGAGAATCAGGAACCAATGAAGAGAACTAATGGCATCCTGCAAACTCCACTCCCCTTTCGCTCCTCTTTTAATTCCTCTGGGAGGGGCCATTCATCGTCTGGACTTACTCCCAAGTCAACCCCTGCTCTTTAGTTGTTCCCTTCATCTGGCAGCTCTGCACATGTGCACACTGGGAACGGGCTCCAGCTGTTCTTCTGCCTCACTGATCTCCAACTCCAAAGGCAGCTGATAACTGTCAGATGGCCCTGTCCCCCTCTCTGCCTCCGACACAGAGCCCTCATCAGAGCCTTCCCCAGACTTCAGGACTGGCCAACGTTCCTCCCCAACCTCCCCACTGTCCGAATCTGCTGCCAGCTCCACTGGCCACTGTCGGGCCACAACAGGATGCAGCCTGCCAGTCTTCAGGACCACAGAACATTATTCAGAGCCGCACGAAGGATCTGCCGAGGTTTCTAACCCAAAAGTCGCAGGGCAACCCTTGTTTACACGTAGGTTGCTCCTCCTCGCTGCTAGGAGAAGGAAAAACAAGAGGGGATTTGGCAAGGAACAAGGCAAGGGAAAGTTCAGTGCTGGAACACGGTTCATTACACAAGCTTTGTCCGGGTTACAAGCAAAGGATCAGAAGCCAGGAAAGCAATTTTCAAACAGGGACGGAAGGCAACAAAGCTTGCACACTGATGTTGCTTTAGCACTGATTAGCGGCAAGCTGACCACTAATACGGCGCTACTAAGAACACGGCCCTGTCCCAGAGATCCATTCATTCTCTTCAAGGATTGTCTGCAACGTTGTGTGTTTGTAGCTCAAAGATCTCCTTCAACGTTGTGTGTTTGTGTTCTGACCCCCCTCTTCATACACCAAAGCACGCCGAGACAAAGATACTGCAAGGATTTATTAACACACAGATTAGACCTTGGCAGCAATCCAGCACAGATTAGACCTTGGCAACAATCCAGCACAGACTAGACCTTGGCAGCAATCCAGTACAGATTAGACCTTGGCAGCAATCCAGTACAGATTAGACCTTGGCAGCAATCCAGCCTGCCAAGATAGCCCCAATAGCTTCTCCAGCTCTAGTAAATATGTTGATTCCTGCGAACAGTTTGTGCAAAGTCATTCTTTTTATACAGTCTTGAGAGGAGCCTAATTACAACCACCTGAGTTCAATTATCTCCTGTAACTGCGGAGCTGTTCTTTACGTCTATTAGCCCTCCGTTGCCTGGCATCCAGGACCACCTCCCTTGTCTCCTCCCCACTGCTCCAAGGCATGACGTCAGGAGCACACTGGCTTTCACCGCTGCTCCATGCCTCAGGCGCCTCCAGGTAGCCAACCAGCCTCTGTGATCCCTGCTCGGAGTCGAAACCCTGTCCAGGGTCCTCCACATCTTCCAAAGCCGACTCATAAGGCCCCTCACTGTCAGAGTCTGGTTGCATCTCCAACGGCTCCTGCTGGCCCACAACAGTTTATAGCTATGGTTTTAGGGCTCGTGTTTCTGGGAAGGAGATGAAAGGGTCTCCCAAGTATCTGGTGGTGTGGAGATCTCTGGTCAAGACTTCCTGATCCGGAATACCTCTCTAACATCAGATCTAGCTGTTAGAGAATCCAGTGTTGTGGCCGCCAATGGCCAGCGGAGCTGGCAGGAGATTCGGACAGTGAGGAGGTTGGGGAGGAGCATGGGCCAGTCCTGGAGTCTGGGGAAGGCTCTGATGAGGGCTCTGTGTCGGAGGCAGAGAGGGGGCCAGGGCCGTCTGACAGTTATCAGCTGCCTTCAGAGTCAGACATCAATGGGGCAGAAGAACAGCTGGAGCCTGTTCCCAGTGTGCGCATGCACAGAGTTGCCAGGCGAAGGGAACAGCTAAAGAATGGGTTGATGACGATGAATGTCCCCTCCCAGAGGAAATAAAAGAGGAGCAAAAGGGGAGTGGAGTTTGCAGGAGACAATCAGTTCGCTTAATTCGTGACTCTCCGAGACTCCTGGCCAAGTTCTGCAGAGATCAGCCTGGCAGCTCTCCAAGCCAGAGAAGGTCTGTGACTGTAAATCCTCCCTTGAAAGATTTTGTTGGATGTGAACGGGCAGAATTCACAGTCAATTCATAAAAGGGTTTTTTGTCGGGACAAGGAGTTGGCTTCCAGTACTAGCAGTCACAAACAGATCTATGACACAACTTGCCAGCGCCAGTTCATCACAGCCAACTCACCGCAGCCAGCTTGCTGGGGGCAAGACTTACCCTAATATCAAATCTAACATTTTTTTAAAAAAAAATATGTTAAATAATTCAATTGACTTGTTAAATTGCCCCGTGGTGAGTTGGCTGTGATGAATTGCCCTGTTCCGGTCACAACAAACCATTGATCTATGCCATCCCTGAAAAGTCTCCAAACTTTGTAACTTCAAGACTTGTGGACTTCAACTCCCAGAATTCTCCATGGCAGGAAGCCAAGGAAAGAAGAAGCACTAGGTTTGATAGTTAGGAAGAAGACTAAGGCAACTTTAAGACTTGTGGACTTCAACTCCCAGAATTCCCCTGCCAACTCTATTCTGATTCGGTTGGCTGGGGAACTTTGAAAGTTGAAGTCCACAAGTCTTAAAGTTGCCAAGGCCAGGCCCTTGAGTATCAGGGAGGGATTTTTCTAGCTGAAACATTAGAGAGGCCCAGCTAAAGATTGTGCACCCTAGGAAGTGACTAGGTTTCCAACTCATACACCCACAATTACTAAGTGATAGTAGTCATCCATTCACACCTTAGTAGATAAACAGTAGATGAGGAACAAGCAAAAGTCTCTTTGAAAGGAAACTTGCCTGTTTAGTTCCACTTTCGGCAGGAATACGCAGAAAAGAAGTCAAAACTCAGTCCCAAGTTGTGCGACCCAAGTCAGGTTCATCAACCAGTCCAGAATTTTTTAAATTTGTTTTTTGTTTACATGAATGGATAGGTAGGAAACAGGCAGCAGATCATATGTTGTGTCAGCTCCGTGTATCTACCATTCTTCGGTGGACGAATAGGTTGTGTATGTGTGTGTAGATTTGATGCATTTTGTTCTTTCTCCTTTCTCTGTCTTGCCTTGCCTCTTTATATAACCTTTCGCCACATTTATAACCATTGTCTGGCGCCTCAGAGATCCGGAAAATCCTCACCTATTGGAGGATTGGAGGGGGGGGGGGAGGAGGAGGAAGCCATGTGGTTTGAAACACCGGAAGATGATCCTGAGAATCCCTGCTTACCTGTTCCTCACAGAGACCGGTACAAAAACATCTTCACACCTGCGACTTGGTGGGAATCCACATTGGGAGGGGTTCCTAAGTCCCTTGATCATGGATTGTATAACCTAAGGATCCCAGAGCCTGCTTTGAATGTTGACTTGCTTTGCCCTCCTTTCAAATAATAATAATAAAAAAATTCCTTTTGAAATACCAGGTTTTCAAGAGTCTACGCTTTTTCGAAGTGGGGGGGGGGGCGAGGCAGGTCCAATGTAGAAACAACACTGATATCAGAGGCGGTCGTGGTCGTAAGCCGAGGACTTCTGTTAAAAGGTCCCGTGATTATTGCATACATCACCAGAAATGTTGCAGATATCGCAACATGGACTCAGGAACTTTTATTTTTTTTTGCAATGTTTTGGGACTGTTTTTATTATTATTATTATTATTTATTTCAGTTTTATTTCATGTACTGGAGTTTTATTTCACTTACTTATTTATTTAAGCATGCGATGAAAGAGGAACGCGGTAGATGGTTCTTTGAGGGTCCCCTGGTGGGAATCGTTCCCTGTGGCTGTTGCTAGAAACACCAGTGGACATTTTTACACACCGAGCGAACTCAGTGGAGTAAAGATGATTTAAGCGTTCGCTTTCGGGCTTCGCAGCCTTGGGAACGGCAGTTGCTGGTCTCGTTCCTAATCAAATGTTTTCCCAGCTTTTCTGGTTGTTTTGCTTCCCGCAGTGACCTGTGCGAGAAAGAGAGGCAGTTGGCATTTTACTTAGATGGAAACATATTTCTTTTGAAAGGGTAAATTTGGGGGTTTTTTCCCCCCTTTTGGGCGAGAAAAATTATGAAATGTAGCTTGGATGCAGCTACACTTCTCAGTCCTCAAAAATTTCTTGAAGATGGCCAATCCTCGACTTACGACTGCAGATTTCTGTTGCTAAAGGAGACATTTGTTAAGAGGGATTCGAACCGCTGAAGTGCCGATCTTTCTGATCGACAAGCTCAGCGTCTTAGCCACTAAAGCCACCACATCCCTTTAATTTTATTGGGGTACGAAAGACTAAAATGCCCCAAGGAATGATACAACCGCATCCTTCAAGCAACGGAGTTGTCCGTTGTCTGAGCTGATTGCTCCTAGCTCTGTTGCTAAAATTGTCAATTCTCCTCTTTTTTTTCGGTTGGGAATACCGTCAGTCCTAATTGTTCTCTTCTGAAAAATGTGACTTTTTTCCTTCCTTCCTTCCTTCCTTCCTTCCTTCCTTCCTTCCTTCCTTCCTTCCTTCCTTCCTTCCTTCCTTCCTTCCTTCCCTTCCCTTCCCTTCCCTTCCCTTCTTCCCTTCCCTTCTTCCCTTCCTTCTTTCTTCCCTTCTTTCTTCCCTTCCCTTCCCTTCTTCCCTTCCCTTCTTTCCTTCCTTCTTTCTTCCCTTCTTTCTTCCCTCCTTCCTTCCTTCCTTCCTTCCTTCCTTCCTTCCTTCCTTCCTTCCTTCCTTCCTTCCTTCCTTCCTTTCTTTCTTTCTTTCTTTCTTTCTTTCTTTCTTTCTTTCTTTCTTTCTTTCTTTCTTTCTTTTTTGTCCCAAGTGCTGATGGGAGCTTATTGCATGAGTTTCTCCTTGAAGGATAGGATAAGAAAGTTATTGCTTGAGGGTCAGTCTTGTAGAGGTAAGAAATGTGTGGGTTTTTCTTAGTAAAATATCAAGTGATTTATATACAATACAATAGCACAGTTGGAAGGGACCTTGGAGGTCTTCTAGTCCAACCCCCTGCCTAGGCAGGAAACCCTATACCGTTCCAGACCCCCTGCTATCCAACATCATCTTAAAGACTTCCAGTGTTGGGGCATTCACAACTTCTGAAGGCAACTTCTGTTCCACTGATTAATTGTTCTCACTGTCAGGAAGTTTCTCCTCAGTTCTAAGTTGCTTCTCTCCTTGATTAGTTTCCACCCATTGCTTCTTGTTCTATCCTCAGGGGCCTTGGAGAATAGCTTGACTCCCTCTTCTTTGTGGCAACCCCTGAGATATTGTAAGACTGCTATCATGTCTCCCCATGTCCTTCTTTCTCTTAAGCTAAACATACCCAGTTCCTACAATTGTTCTTCATATGTTTTAGCCTCCAGTCCCCTAATCCTCTTTGTTGTTCTTCTCTGCACTCTTTCTAGAGTCTCCACATCTTTTCTACATCGTGGTGACCAAAACTGAATGCAGTATTCCAAGTGTGGCCTTACCAAGGCCTTATAAAGTGGTATTAACACTTCATGTGATCTTGATTCTATCCCTCTGTTGATGTAGCCTAGAACTGTGTTGGCTTTTTTGGCAGCTGCTGCCCACGGCTGGCTCCTATTTCAATGGTTGTCCACTAGGACTCCAAGATCCCTTTCACAGTTACTACTATTGAGTTACTACTATTTGCCCTTCCCTACTGCCGACAATATTTGTACGTCCTTTTCACTTGTCAGGAAAATTCTGTTTTACACCCACACAAGCACACAGACTCCCACACGCAGACAGAAATGAAACAAGAAGATTCTGTGTCGGCAATCAACACCCAGGCAAACGGAGTAACACCCAAATTAACAGTTGAATAACAATCAAGAAGTAACAACAGCCCAATCAAGGTTCTACTACCAGCTCAGATGAACAATCAAACAATAAGCGGTAGACTAAACAACACTACTACGTCCAATGTCAGGGCAAGCCACTTGTATATAAACAGAGAGAAACCCCCACTCCCTTCTAGCATTGATGATGTTACTTAGTTTGGTAACGAAACGTCTGCAAGGAAACCACCAAGCTCAGAGAGAACCAAGGACCCTACATTTCTCCTCCTCCCTCCCTCCTTCCCTCCCTCCCTCCCTCCCTCCCTCCTTCCTTCCCTCTCTCTCCCCTTCCCTATTTCCCTCCTTCCTCCCTCCGCCCCTCCTTCATTCCCTCCCTTCTATCTCCTCTTCCTCCTTACCTCCCTCCCTTCTCTTTTTTCCTTCATCTCTCCTTCCCTTCTCTTTTTCCTTCCCCTCTCCTTCTCTATCTTCTTCCCTCCCTCCCATCTCCCCTCCCTCCCTTCTCTTTTAACTACCTTCCTCCCTCCCTCCCTCCCTCCCTCCCTTCTTCCTTCTTTCCTCTGTCTCTCCCACCCCCCTTCTTCCCCCCCTCCCTCCCCCCTCCCTCCTGGCTGGGGAATTCTGGGGGTTGCAGTCCACAAGTCTTAGAGTTGCCAAAGTTGGAACCCCCCCTCCCCCCCCCCAATTTAGACAAAGCCTCTTTCTTTCTCACCCAAGAGATGAAGAATTCAATAAAACAGCCTTGACTGGTTGTTTCGGTCTTACGGCAGGCCTTGAGTTTCCTCTTCCCGGCCTTAATCGCAATTTGCGAAATATTGGGTTTCACCTTCGTCAGCCCCAAAGGTGCATTTTGCCAATTTGAAGTCCTTGGAATAAACTGACCCTCCAAAGATCCCAACAAACCAGGTTTGTTGCTGGAGCTTCATTCCCCCTGCAGCTCAAAAGTGTGTGTCTGTGCATGTGCGTTTGTGTGTGTGTATGTGTGTGTCCCTGTGCATTTTGTTTTTCCCTGTGCATTTCGTCCCCTTCAGGGCATCCAGCTACTTAACGCCAGTGCCGAGGTTTCACTGTTAGTTGTTGATGCTTAACTAATCCATAAAACATTTTCTTCCTTCTGATTAAAGAGGGAGGAGAGAACACAATTCTGCTTCAAAGCCTCCGCACATCTGCCCCCGAGGAACAGCTGGATCGCAGTAGGACCCGCTGCCCAGGGGACCTGCCTGGTCTTTCTCTCAGGTTTCCTTTGATGGCATCCAAAAACCATTTAAGCGAGTCCAGGTTTCCCAGCTGGGCACCGAGGGGTCTGTCTGCAAAGGCCCCAAAGGCAGGACAAGAAGCAACGGATGGAGACTCATCAAGGAGAGAAGCAACCTAGAACTAAGGAGGAATTTCCTGACGGGGGGAACAATTAACCAATGGAACTGCTTGCCACCAGAAATTCATTGGAAGCTCTGAAGAAAAGATTAGACAGAGGTGGCATTTGCCGGTTCTCCGAACTACCCAAAATTTCCACTACAGGTTCTCCAGAACCTGCTGGATTTCACCCCTGGTATAGGGTTTCCTTTCTGAGCAGGGGGTTGGAGTAGAAGACCTCCTAGGTCCCTTTCACCTCTGTTATTCTGTTATCCCTCTCTGTCTCCAGTTCCTTTCCTGGATAAAGAAAGTGGATCCCGGGGAAGAATCAGTCAGTCAATCAGACTAGAGCTGGAAGGAACCTTAGTGGTCCTATAGTCCAGCCCCCTCTCATGCAGGAGACCCTGTTCAGTGTCTTTTTAAAAACCTCCAGTGTTGGAGCACCCACAACTTCTGGAGGCCAGGAGTTCCCCTGGTGAATTGTCCTCACTGTCAGGAAATTTCTCCTTAGTACTAGGTTGCTTCTCTGCTTGATTAGTTTCCACCGTTGCTTCTTCTCACCCCTTCTTTCCTCCTTCCCTCTCTCCCTTCTTTTATCCTTCCTCTCTCCCTCCATCTCTTCTGTTATCCTCTCTCCTTTCTCTCCATCCTTTTATCATTCCATCCTCCCTCTCCCTCCCTCTCTCCTCCCTCCCTCCTTCCTTCTCTCCTTCCTCTCCCTCCCTCCATCCTTCCTGCTACCTACCTACCCCTCTCTTTTTACACCTTTATGAGGTTTGTTGGATGGTGTTTTGATAGGCAGCTGTCATCTGTGCTGAGAGACAAGGACTGACTTTAAATAGAGGAATTGCCCCTTCTCTGTCTTCCCTTCCATCCCATTCCCAATTAGCATTCCTTGGTGGTACCCAAGACGCCGGGCTCCCTCTTTGATGCCGGAACACGGTGTGGTGTTCTGATGTTCTTATACTGAAGGATGCTCCAATGCCTCACGACTGCAGGGAGAGTTTTATGAATCATCCTCCCTCCCCCCCCCCCCCCGCATTTCTGTGCAGGGAAAATACGAAATTCCTTTTGTTGTTCTTCCCCAATGTGTCAAAGCCCGATAAGCATTTTTATTGATAAGAGCTGTTCAACAGACGCCGAAACCTTGATTTGATGCCCGACGTTGAGAACATGCATTTTTTCAGCTGCAAAATCTTTTCACCAAGGAAGCCTGGATTGTGGGGTTTTTTAAAAAATAAAATTAAACTTCAACTTTGAGCTCAAGAGAGATCTTTCCCTCCTCCCCCTCCACTCCTCTCTTCCTCCTCCTCTTTCTCCTCTGCCTCCTCCTCCCTCCTCCTCCTCCTCCTCCTCCTCTTTCTCTTCCTCCTCCTCCCCCTCTTCCTCCTCCTCCCCCTCCTCTTCCTGTTCATCCTGCTCCTCTTTATCTTCCTTCTCCTCTTCCTCCTCCTTCTTTTTCTCCTCCTCTTCCTCCTCCTCCTCCCTTCCTCCTCCCCTCCCCCTCTCTTCTTGTTCCTCCTCCTCTTTATCTTCCCTCCTCCTCCTCCTTCTCTTCCTCCTCCCCCTCTTCTTCCTCCCCCTCCTCCTCTTCTTGTTCCTCCTCTTTATCTTCCCTCTTCCTTCTCCTCTTCCTCCTCCTTCTCTTCCTCCTCTTCCTCCTCCTCCTCCCTTCTTCCTCCTCCTCCCCTCCTCTTCTTGTTCCTCTTCCTCTTTAGCTTCCCTCTTCCTTCTCCTCTTCCTCCTCCTCCTTCTCTTTCTCCTCCTCTTCCTCCCCCTCCTCTTCCTGTTCCTCCTGCTCCTCTTTATCTTCCCTCTTCCTTCTCCTTTTCTTCCTCCCCTCTTCCTCCTCCTCCCCTCTTCCTCCTCCTCCTCCTCTTTATCTTTCCTCTTCCTCCTTCTCTTCCTCCTCTTCCTCCTCCCCCTCTTCTTCCTCCTCCCCCTCCTCTTCTTGTTCCTCCTCTTTATCTTCCCTCTTCCTCCTCCTCTTCCTCCTCCTCCTCCTCTTCCTCCTCCTCCTCCCTTCTTCCTCCTCCTCCCCTCCTCTTCTTGTTCCTCTTCCTCTTTAGCTTCCCTCTTCCTTCTCCTCTTCCTCCTCCTCCTTCTCTTTCTCCTCCTCTTCCTCCCCCTCCTCTTCCTGTTCCTCCTGCTCCTCTTTTATCTTCCCTCTTCCTTCTCCTTTTCCTCCTCCCCTCTTCCTCCTCCTCCCCTCTTCCTCCTCCTCCTCTTGTTCCTCCTCCTCTTTATCTTTCCTCTTCCTCCTTCTCTTCCTCCTCTTCCTCCTCCCCCTCCTCTTCCTCCTCCTCCTCCCTTCTTCCTCCTCCTCCCCTCCTCTTCTTGTTCCTCTTCCTCTTTAGCTTCCCTCTTCCTTCTCCTCTTCCTCCTCCTCCTTCTCTTTCTCCTCCTCTTCCTCCCCCTCCTCTTCCTGTTCCTCCTGCTCCTCTTTTATCTTCCCTCTTCCTTCTCCTTTTCCTCCTCCCCTCTTCCTCCTCCTCCCCTCTTCCTCCTCCTCCTCTTGTTCCTCCTCCTCTTTATCTTTCCTCTTCCTCCTTCTCTTCCTCCTCTTCCTCCTCCCCCTCTTCTTCCTCCTCCCCCTCCTCTTCTTGTTCCTCCTTCTCCTCTTTATCTTTCCTCCTCCTCCTCCTCCTCCCCCTCCTCCTCCTCCTCCTTTTTATTATTATTATTTCTCTCCACTGCAGTGTCCAAAGCAGAAATGAATAGCTGGGTAATTTGAGGGGCATGGTATCTGAAGATATTAAGAACATTGTTTTTCCAATAGAAAGACAAGCACTCAGAATTCTGGCCACAGCCGTATCCTATTACTTTCTGAGGCCTGTTTGACTTGAATGCTAAAATTCGGGAAACCGGAGAAAGCAGGAAGATGGTATATACCAGGCAGGCCCTCTTGTGTTTCTCTGTTTTATCCATCTGGAAAGCCTGCCTTTTCAACCTTGCCTGTTTTTTGTGCACGTTTGAGGGGCATGTTAATTTGTTTCCACACCTTCCAATTTTCCAAAATAGGAAAGAGAAAAATCCTGGAAGTCTTTTTCTGTATCGTTGGTGACAAAAACGTGGGATTTGCTCTCTAATTTGATGAAATGGAATATACGTTGTGTGCCAGGCTAATCGCTCGCACAGCCAGCCTCTCCGCTCTGCGGTTGGTGGGGCAGGTTATTGCTTCTCTTCCCGTAAATTGACATCAAAATCTATTTACACAAGTCTGTTGCAGGAGGGACCAGCCCAGAATTCCTCTTTGTGGTCTTTGTCCTCTTCTGCTAGCAGAAGTTTTAACCTTGTGCCTAATTCCTTTCCCTCTGCTCCTGTCCAGGGAGTTCAGGCAAGTGGGATTTCTCACAAAGTGGAGAGAGGGAAGGAGGGAGGGGGAGACAGAGAGAGACAGAAAGAGAGAGAGAGAGAGAGAGACGGAGAGATGGACAGAGAGACAGAGTTTTTGGGATGGAAGAATGAGTTTTTGGGATGGAAGAATGGATGAAGAGATGGATGGTTGGATGGATAAATCGATGAAAGGAAAAATGGATTGATGAAGATATATATATATATATATATATATATATATATATATATATATATATATATATATATATATATATATATATATATATATATATATATATATATATATGCATGAATGGGGAGAGAGAAAGGTAGACAGATAGATATAAATGGATGGGTGGAGAGATGGATGGATGAAGAGAGAAAAGAGATGTGGATGAATGAATGAGGAGAGATGACAGAGATAAATAGATAGGGATGGATGGGTGGGTGGATGGAGGGATGGATGGACGGAGAGATGGATGGATGAAGAGAGAGAAAGAGTGATGTGGGTGAATGGATGAATGAGGAAAGATGATAGAGGTAAATAAACAGGAATGGATGGGTGGAGAGATGGATGGTTGGGTGGATAAATACAAGGATGGATGAAATGGATGGATGGATGGATGGATGGATGGATACATACATAGGTAGGTAGGTAGGTAGATATGGATGGATGGATGGATGGATGGATGGGAGAGTAGATAGATGATAGATAGATAGATAGATAGATAGATAGATAGATAGATAGATAGATAGATAGATAAAGAAAGAAGATGGACGGATGGATGGATTATTTGATGGATAAATGAATGAATGGCTGGATAGATGTAAAGATGAAGGAAGGGATAGACAGACAATGGAGATACATGGTAGATAGACAAAGAGAAAGGTGACAGTTGGATAGATAGACAGATTGGGAGAGAGATGATTAGAGGGTATATATATGGTGTGTATGAAAAATGGCACCAGTTAGAAACATGACAAGGTTGAAGATCTTCATTTTGTTCCTCGAGGGAGCTTGGAAACTCCACTTTGGCCTCCCTCACACACGCAGCTGGGCATTCCTGTTGGTTCCCCGCTTGGCTCGGTTACCCCAGTAGATGACAAAAGAGAGTCTCACCCTCCTCTTGCAGGAGATGGCAAAAGCCTGCAAGAGGGGAATGCAGAGTCCATAACCCACGGCACTCTGGCTGTCTTCTGATGCCAAGATGGCTTTACAGCACAATTATACACTTATAAATGTATGTATGTATGTATGTATGTATGTATGTATGTATGTATGTATGTATATGTTTTCGTAGATTTTCACGGGTGTAGGTATGCTGGTCTTGTTGTATTCGAGATCCAACTGTCTAAAAGTATTTTCAATAAATAAAGCTGTAGTCCTTCAGGGAGAGCCGAGTCTTCCCAAGGCAACAAGATTGGCAGCAGAAAAAGCCTCCCCCCCCCCTTTCTAATTCCCAAGGACCTTTTAATCCTCTCTTATTTCTGTTGCTGTCCTTAAGGTTTTTATCTCCGTGACATGTTTACGTTTTCCTTTCATTCCTCTTTTCGGTTTGCGCCTCTTTTAAACAATGGTTGTCTTCCATTGATTGTATTTGTGTGTGTGTGCGCGTTTAAAATAATGACCTGTGTGGATTTTATTTATGTTTTTACCTGCATGGGAATTAATCGGTCTTGACAATAGAGGAATAAAATGTGAAATAATGAAATACGGCTTTAGAACAACATGAAGTCAACAGTCGGCTATTGCACAATGGGAATTAATGGAGATAGACTTGAAGACTACAGGTATGCCTTGACTTACAACCGTTTGTTTAGTGACCGTTTGAAGTTACAGTGACACTGAATAAAGAAATAGAATAGAATATAGAATAACAGAGTTGGAAGGGACCTTAGAGGTTTCTAGTCCAACCCCCTGCTTAGGCAGGAAACCCTACACCACTTCAGGCAAATGGCTATCCAACATCTTCTTAAAAACTTCCAGTGTTGGAGCAAACACAACTTCTGGTGGCTGGTAGTTCCACTGATTTTTTGTTCCCAGTGTGAAAAATGGTCCCAAGTCTGTTTTTTCAGTGCTGTTGTAACTTTGAACCATCACTAAATGAACGGTTGTAAGTCAAGGACTACTGTATTAGGCACATTTGCCAGGGTCATTATGTGTAAAAAAAAAAAATCAGCAGGATGAGGATGAACTTTATTCATTGGATATTTATTTTATTTTATTTAATCAGGGGCCAGATTATTCAGAACGTTGTGCTTTTAAGAGCGTATCCGTTTATTTCCGTACGTGTCCATAGAGTGCTGCTCTTCTCTGACAATTTGGAGAAAACACCTTGGTTTATGTGTGATAAGCTGGTTTGGGACTCGCGCAAGCGTTGATTATGAAAATCTCTGAGCAAAGATTTAAGGAGAGGCATCAAGGCAGAGTTATAATTGCAATCGCAATAGTTAATTTTGTTTTTCTTTTTTTTACAGATTGCATTTTCACAGCACAGTAACTTTATGGATCTGGTGCAGTTCTTTGTCACGTTTTTCAGGTACTATGGTAGCACTTTACCAAATTATTATATTCTTATTATATCCGGGGTGGGTGGGGGGGAACTAATTTTCCCGAGGGGCCATGCGAAAAATTGTGAACCGCTCTGAAGTTGCATTGCTGTGCACAGACCCACATGGGTAAATCGAAAAAGAAATACATATATATATATAGCAGTCGCCTTCAAAATACAGATAGTCCTCAACTACGTCCGCTTCTGTGTTGGCATTTTATATTTTAATATAGTCGAGGTGTCCAGGCTTGGCTACTTTAGGACCTGTGGACTTCAACTCCCAGAATTCTGTGTGTGACCCTCATCCTCACAGCAGGCCCCATTTTAGTTCTCCTCAGAGAAGTCTGCTTTTCATCCCTTGCGAGGTTCGGCTTTCTGCCTCGTGCGGGAATCTTGCACCAATATGTAGTTTCACACACAAACAAACACACACAACCCTTTGCAAATCTGACATTATGTCAAGAGAATAGAAGAGGCCTGTGCGGCCTTGGCCACTTTAAGACCTGTGGACTTCAACTCCCAGAATTCCCTAGCCAGCCATGAGGATAATTAACCCTGGCAATGCTGGCTGGGGAATTCTGGGAGTTGAAGTCCACAGGTCTTAAAGTGGCCAAGATTGGACATCCCTTAGACCCATGATGGCGAATCTATGGCACGCGTGCCAGAGGTGGCATGCAGAATCCTCTATGTGGGCACACATGCCATTGCCAGCTGCTCTTCTAGTTTCCAATACTCCAGCCAGCTGGTTTTTGGGGGTCCTGGAGTGCCAGAAAATAGCCAAATATGGCCTGAAAATGGCCCCAAAATGCCCCAAAAAGCAGGCATGCACATCCTGGCCAGTTGGCCTTCGGGTTTCCAAGCACTCCAGCACACATGTTTCGGATTGGGCACTCAGTGCCAAAAAGGTTCATCACTGCCTTAGACAGAACACGAGGATAATTAACCCTGGCAATGCTGGCTAGGGAATTCTGGGAGTTGAAGTCCACAAGGCCTTAAAGTGGCCGAGGTTAGAGGACCCCCACTAAACTAGAGCAATTCAAAATCCCGATGCTTTCGACAAGGTAGCCATAACTCTGCCCTTCTGCTATTTGTAGCCACGGCCGATGGGCCGATGACCAATCTAAAATAAAATCTCCATCAGCGGAGAAGCACTGCCTCCTTGTGGCAGATTGCAATAAATAAATAGGTAGGTGGGTGGGTGGGTGGGTGAGTGCAGGACCATGCAAATTCGTCCAGGTGGGTGCCCTTGAGAGAAATCACCTCCTAAGCATTGCAGAAAAAGTTTCCCAAGATAAGAGCCGTAAATTAAAATGAAGGCGTTTTTAATGGCAAATGGAAAAGGAGAACATGTCGAAGTTTTCTTTCCGCATTTTAATTTCATCTTAAATTTATTTGAGGACTTCCATCATGCCCAGCTGTTGGAAAATAGGATCCCGGCTAGTGCATGGGTAGCAGAGACTTTAGTAATTGTCCACATATTGTCGCTGCGTTTGCAAACTTCTCCTTGCTTGTGGCATTAGATGTACATCTACAAGGGAGCCAGTTTGGTTTAGGGGCTAAGGCACAAGGCTAGAAAGTGGGAGACGGTGAGTTCTAGTCCCGCCTTAGGCACAGAAGCCGGTTGGGTGACTTTGGGCTAATCACCAGGAGATGGTGAGTTCTAGTTCTGCCTTAGGCATGGCAGCTGGTTGGGTGACTTTGGGCCAATCACCAGGAGACGGTGTTGTAGTCCTACTTTAGGCATAAAATCCAACTGGGTGACTTTGGGCCAGTCCCTCTCTGCCAGCCCAATCCACCTCACAGGGTTGTTGTTGCAGGGAAAATAGGCCTTATTTGTAAAAATAATAAAGGCCAGATATGGATGGATGGATGGATGGAGATAGATAGATGGATGGATGGATGGATGGATGGATGGATGGGTGGGTGGGTGGGTGGATGGAGATGGATGGATGGGTGGGTGGGTGGGTGGGTGGATGGATGGGTGGGTGGGTGGGTGGACAAACAGATAAATAGATAGATGGATGGATGGCTAAATAGAGGGATAGATAGATGAGAGAGAGAGAGAGAGAGAGAGAAATAGTGATAGATACAGAAGGAGAAAGAAAGAAAGAAAGAAAGAAGAAAGAAAGAAAAGAAAAGAAAAGAAAAAAAGAAAGACAGACAGAAAGAAAGAAAGAGGGACAATGGATAAATGATTGTATGTATACATGTATGTATGTACGGACAGATAATTGGTAAATGGATGGATGGATGGGTAGCTAGAGATACATAGATAGATAGATAGATAGACAGACAGACAGACAGACAGACAGACAGACAGACAGACAGACAATGGGTAAAAGATGGGTGGATGGATGAGTAGAGAGACAGACAGATAGACAATAGGTAAAGGAAGGAAGGAAGGATGGATGGATGGATGGATGGATGGATGGATGGATGGATGGATGGATTTGACAGATTTTGATAGATGTGAAGTCTTGAAAGGCAACAACCGAACTAAGTAGGCTATCATCTACACCCATACGTTCAAGAAAGCTTTAGGATCATTTGTCAATAGACTTACCCCTTTCCTTATTAATAAACGTACCTCTTCCTTGGCTCAATGAATAAAACAACATCCAAGCGCATAAAGTTATTTTCCTCTCGGTCGTGGAATGGATTCGTAGCTATTCCCTCCTCAGAGCCCTAAATGGATGTCCTCTCTTGAACCGTCTTGAAATGGGGACAAATGGAGTTTTCCAGGGTCAGGTTGTCAACCCATATAGGTAATTGGATCAAAAAGAATGACCGTAAGATTTGGAGGTGGGAATATGGGCTGCAAAAACAATGAGTTCAATGCCTCCCTCCCTCCCTTTCCTGGAGGAAAATAATGGAGGGCTTTTGTGAAATCAGTGTGGGGCAAAGCACTCACTGCGGTTCTGCGGATACAGAGACTTAAACGGAGCTCAAATCCAAACCAGGTTTGTTGGTGGTCGGCTGGTTTCCGGCCTCTCGCTGTCCGTCTGAAAAATGGGGAATCGGGGACATCTTGCTTGTTTCTGGTTTTCTTTTTCTTTTTTAACGACGATTAATGATAACATTTGCCTAGAATCTGCTCCGTGTCTTGGAAGATCAGTGGGCATATAAATCTCCAGCGGTGAATAAATCAATACGGGCACTGTTCATTTTCTAGTTTCATCGTTCTAGTTCCTAAGAAGACATTACCTCAGTTTTTTTTCTTTTTAAAGGAAGCAGGACAAATCTTTGTGAATTTAGATCCCCATAGTTCTGTTTCCCCAATGAATTGCAGTCAGCGAGCC
Organism: Natrix helvetica; assembly: GCF_964273705.1. Classification (NCBI taxonomy): domain Eukaryota; kingdom Metazoa; phylum Chordata; class Lepidosauria; order Squamata; family Natricidae; genus Natrix; species Natrix helvetica. The sequence goes on along the minus strand of NC_138558.1, from coordinate 3,671,289 downwards.
AGTTCGGTCTAATGGCTAAGGCCAGGGGTGTCCAAACTTGGGAACTTTAAGACTTGTGGACTTCAACTCCCAGAATTCCTCAGCCAGCATGTCCAAAGTTGGCAATTTTAAGACTTGTGGACTTCAACTCCCAGAATTCCTCAGCCAGCATTTCATTAGGTTCATTAGAGAAAGATTTAGGGGTGACACGACAGCAGAGTTCCAGTATTTGAGGGGCTGCCCCAAAGAAGAGGGAGTCAAGCTATTGTCCAAGGCACCTGAGGGTAGAACAAGAAGCAATGGGTGGAAACTAATCAAGGAGAGAAGCAACCTAGAACTAAGGATAAATTTCCTTGAAAGTTAGAACAATTAATCAGTGGAACAACTTGCCACTAGAAGTTGTGAATGCCCCAACACTGGAAGTTTTTAAGAAGAGATTGGACAACTACTTGTCCAGGCTGGTATAGGGCAGGGGTGTCCAAACTTGGGAACTTTAAGACTTGTGGACTTCAACTCCCAGAATTCTGGGAGTTGAAGTCCACAAGTCTTAAAGTTCCCAAGTTTGGACACCCCTGGCTAAGGCAACAGGCTAGGAAAGTGGGAGATGGTGAGTTCTAGTTTTATCTTAGGCATGAAAACCATCTGGGTGCCGTTGGGCTAATCACCAGGAGGCAGTGAGTTCTAGTCCCACTTAGGCATGATAGCCAGCTTGGTGCCTTTGGGCCAACCACCAAGAGATGGTGACTTCTAGTCCCGCCTTAGCCATGAAAGCCAACTGGGTGACTTTGGGCCAATCACCAGGAGATGGTGACTTCTAGTCCCGCCTTAGCCATGAAAGCCAACTGGGTGACTTTGGGCCAACCACCAAGAGATGGTGACTTCTAGTCCCGCCTTAGCCATGAAAGCCAACTGGGTGACTTTGGGCCAATCACCAAGAGATGGTGACTTCTAGTCCCGCCTTAGCCATGAAAGCCAACTGGGTGACTTTGGGCCAATCACCAGGAGATGGTGACTTCTAGTCCCGCCTTAGCCATGAAAGCCAACTGGGTGACTTTGGGCCAATCACCAGGAGATGGTGACTTCTAGTCCCGCCTTAGCCATGAAAGCCAACTGGGTGACTTTGGGCCAATCACCAGGAGATGGTGACTTCTAGTCCCGCCTTAGCCATGAAAGCCAACTGGGTGACTTTGGGCCAACCACCAAGAGATGGTGACTTCTAGTCCCGCCTTAGCCATGAAAGCCAACTGGGTGACTTTGGGCCAATCACCAAGAGATGGTGACTTCTAGTCCCGCCTTAGCCATGAAAGCCAACTGGGTGACTTTGGGCCAATCACCAGGAGATGGTGACTTCTAGTCCCGCCTTAGCCATGAAAGCCAACTGGGTGACTTTGGGCCAATCACCAGGAGATGGTGAATTCTAGTCCTACCTTAGGCATGAAAGCCAACTGGGGAAGTTTGGGCCAATCAGCAGGACACTATGAGTTCTAATGCTGCCTGAGCCATGAAAGCTGGCTGGGTGACTGGGGTGAATCACCAGGAGACGGTGAGTTCTAGTCCCACCCTAGACATGGAAGCTACAATGCTATTTGGGGTTTTTGGGGGGCCAGGAGGGAGTCAGTTCTACTGTATTTTTCTAACACTCAAGCCAGGGAAAGACAGCTGACCGAATTTATTCCTCTCCCCTTCTTTCTTTTCAGCTGCTTCTTGTCTCTGCTTCTTGTGGCTGCCGTGGTTTGGAAGATTAAGCAGAGCTGCTGGGCATCGCGGAGGAGAGAGGTGGGTCAGAATGACACAATTACTGCTTTCTGCGATGATCTGCGTCGTTTATCTCAGTTTATCTCAGTTTCTGTGTTTTTGTTGTTAAGATAAACAACAAATTGCTTTTGGTTAAAAAAAACGAACGTCCAATGTTGGTCTGCAGCCAGGCGTGGGTAGAAGGGCCCCGCTCTGCTTCATATTCCTGGCACTTGCGCCACCGATAGTCCTTCAGTTGGCAACCATTCGTTTTGTTACAACGACCCGCTAAAAAGTGACTCATGACGGGTCCTTGCACTCAGAACCGTTTCAATTGTCCCCACGGTGGGACGGCAACGAAACCGGCCACTCGGCCGCTGGCATGTGTGTATGATGGTTGCAGCCTCCCAATCGCCATTTGTGACTTTCTCAGCCAGCCTCTGACCAGTGGGGGGGAAGGTGGAGTCACTGAAACAATTGATGACTCGCTTAACAACTGAAGTGATTGGCTGAACGCCTGTGGCAAGGACGGTCATAAAATTGGTCATTTAATCAGCACCGATTTTGGTCCCGCTTGTGGACTTAAGTTGAGGACTATCTCTGTATACAGCAGAGGTGTCCAAACTTGGCAACTTTAAGACTTGTGGACTTCAACTCCCAGAATTCCCCAGCTGGGGAATTCTGGGAATTGAAGTCCACAAGTCTTAAAGTTGCCAAGTTTGGACACCCCTGCTGTATGCCAAAGAGAGACAGTTTGGTCTAGTGAGGCTAGAAAGCAGGAGACAGTGAGTTCTAGTTCCTGGCTGCCTTTGGACCGGTCACCAGGAGATGGTGAGTTCTAGTTCTGCCTTAGGCATGAAAGCTGGGTAGGTTGCTTTGGGCCAATCACCAGGAGATGGTGAGTTCTAGTCCAGCCTTAGGCGTGAAAACTGGCTGGATGACGTTGGGCCAATCACTAGAAGCCGGTGAGTTGTAGTCCAGCCTTAGGCGTGAAAGCCAGCTGGGTGACTTTGATCCAGTCCTTCACTGTCATCCCAACCCACCTCACAGGGTTGTTTGGGGGAAAATAGGAGGAGGAAGGTGTGCTGGATATGTTGGCCTCCTTCAGTTTATTTATCAAGCTAGTATAGGCAAATACAAATAAATAAAGGTACAGTGACACAATCATTTTTATAACACCCATCGCCAAAATTCCAGGCAGTGTGCAGTAAATGTAAAACTATACTCTTTAACATAGAGATCCAGAGTCCTGCAAGAACCCAAAACACAACCACAACAGCCCACAAGAGGCAGCTGAGTGCCGTTCGTAAACCACCCAATGCTGAAATGCGATGGTCTTTGCTATCTCCTACCACGCCAATAGAGGGTGATGTTTGCCTTCTTCTATATTCCTCAAGGCGGTGGCTAGGGACACAGTGGCTCAGGGGCTAAGACGCTGAGCTTGTCGATCAGAAAGGTCGGCAGTTCGACAGTTTGAATCCCTAGCGCTGTGTAACGGAGTGAGCTTCCATTACTTGTCCCAGCTTCTCCCAACAAAAACGTAAAAATGCAAGTAGAAAAATAGGAACCACCTTTGGTGGGAAGGGAACAGCGTTCCGTGCGCCTTTGCCGTTGAGTCACGCCGGCCACATGACCACGGAGATGTCTTCGGACAGCGCTGGCTCTTCGGCTTTGAAACAGAGATTAGCACCGTCCCCTAGAGTCAGGAACGACTAGCACAGGAGAACCTTTACCTTTATATTCCTGGGGGAGCAGGCTACTTCTGAGAATGACAGCACACACCTCTTCCCCCCATTGACTTCACATATACAGTTCGTCCTCGACTTACGACAATAACTGAGCCCCCAAATTTCCCTTGCTAAGCATGGCGACTGGTCAGTGTGTGGTTCCCCTCTTTTACGACCCTTTTTGCCACAGTCGTTAAGTGAATCACGCGGTCGTAAATGAATCCGGCTCCCCCATCGTCAGAAGGCCGCAAGACCCCGGGACACATCACAACTGTCGTAAGCACATGCCAGTTGCCAAGCCCCCGAAGCTCGATCATGATGTGACCATGGGGATGCTGCAACGGTCGTATGTGTGAAAAAAAGGTCATAAGTCACCGTCTTCAGTGCCGTTGCAACTTTGGATGGTCAATAAGCAAGCGGTTGTAAGTCGAGGACTCCCTGTAGCAGGGAGCCCCTCCGCATCCCATCTCAGGCAGAATCCGTGGAAAATGGATCCCTTTTTTGAGAGAAATAGCTCTGGTCGTATACTGGAGTAGAACTCATAACTTCTAAGACGGTGTTTCTCAACCTTGGCGACTTTAAGTCCTGTGGACTTCAACTCCCAGAATCCCCCAGCCAGCTATGCTGGCTGGGGAATTCTGGGAGTTGAAGTCCACAGGACTTAAAGTCGCCAAGGTTGAGAAACCCTGTTCTAAGATGTCTCCTTCAAAGTTAGACCCCTGCGAAGCGCATATCCGTTAAGCCTCCGGGCGTGACCCTCATCCTCACAGCAGGCCCCATTTTAGTTCTCCTTAGAGAAGCCCGCTTTTCATCCCTTGCAAGGTTCGCCTTTCTTCCTCGTGCGGGAATCTCACACCAATATGTCGTTTCACACACACACACACACAACCCTTTGCACACAATCTGACATTATGGTAATAGAAGAGGCCTGTCCGGCCTTGGCCACTTTAAGGCCTGCGGACTTCAACTCCCAGAATTCCTCAGGCAGCTTTGAGGATAATTAAGCATGGCATGGCTGGCTGGGGAATTCTGGGAGTTGAAGTCTGCAGGCCATAAGGTGGCCATGTTTAGATAACCCTGAGACAAAATAATTGACCATGGCAAGGCTGGCTGGGGAATTCTGGGAGTTGAAGTCCACAAGGCCTTAAATTGGCCAAGGTTAGATGCCTCAGGACAGAACATGAGGATAACAAACCATGAGTAAGCCAAGCCAGGATTTGAGCCTCGAGCTGACCCTCTCTGAGATTTTACCATCCCAAAATGAAATTGGTTCCCAAGTTCTGACAGACACCTCAATAATGAGGAGAAATTTCCTGACAGTTAGAACAATTAATCAGTGGAACAGCTTGCCTCCAGAAGTTGTGAATGCCCCAACACAGTCTTTAAGAAGATGTTGGATAGCCATTTGTCTGAAGTGGTGTAGGGTTTCCTGCCTAGGCAGGGGGTTGGACTAGAAGACCTCCAAGGTCCCTTCCAACTCTGCTATTGTATTGTATTGTATAATGGTCCAATGACAGCATTTTGGCTGTCCGGCAACTGGCTCAAATTTAGTGCCTTTTGCAGCATCCCGTAGTCACTGGACTACGATTTACGATGGGTTTTTTTGCCAAAATTTGGTTGTTTGCCTCCTGGTTTGGGCGAAAATGCCCCTTTACAAACAATATGTTCGCTTAATGACTGGGATGTTTGCTTTATGATGGCAGATCCGCATAATGACCATCACAACCCCCCCCCCCCAATAAAATTGGGTTGGTCATGTGGGTGTCCCATTTTATGACCATGACAACTTATGACTGCAATAGGCATTACAGTCATAAGTAACATTCCTTAAATAAGATGCACCTTGCTTCTATGTACCTCAGTGGGGAACCAGACATATAAGTATTTGATCTAATTTCTTTGCTTTGCTTTTGAGTTTTCTTTTTCTACGCTGGGTTTTTAAATGTAAAACATACAAGTAGCACAAACAAAAAGATTAAGCACTGCAAAAAGAACAAAAGAGTAAAATACAAATAATACACTATGAATAATCAAACAAGAAATCTAGAATATCATGTAAATTATGGTTTTCCAGGGTATCGTTATTTTGCTTGTAAGTAATAGAATATATTATGTCATTTTAAAAATGTAGAAATTGCTATTAGGCTAAGAATATGTTATTAGAAACAGTGGTCAGCTCCATTCAAAATTAAGAGGTATAATTAACGAATCAATGTTGCCAAGTTAGTCAAAGTGAAATATTCCATGAAGTTAAAATATAGACTCCGTATTTAGAAAAATCAAAATTTTGGATGGCACAATGCTCCGCGTCAAATTATAATCCAGGCATGCTTTCTAGTTAGAATTCAATTCCTTATCAGATTTAATTATTATTATTATTATTATTATTATTATTATTATGAAGGTATTCTGGACGTGGAAGCGTATTCCCTAATTTCATATGCAGCAGTTAAAACAGATAGTCCTCCCCTTTTACAACAGTTCATTTAGTGACCGTTCAAAGTTACATCGGCACTGAAAATAGTGAGTTTTTCAAACTTACAAGCTTTGTGGTCATGTGATCAAAATTCAGAGGCTTGGCAACTGGCATGTACTTATGACAGTTGCAGTGTCCCGGGGTCACATAATAATAATAATAATAATAATAATAATAATAATAATAATAATAATAATAATAATAATAATAATAAAAAATATTTATTTCTTAGCCGCACCCTCTCCCGAAGGACTCGGGGCGGCGTACAATGAAACATATGAAATAAATATGTGGACAAAACAAACATATAACAGAGACATATACCGAGACATACACAAGGAGGAGGTCGGCTGATAAATAAAACAATTAAAATACAGTATTTAAAAACCCCTAGATAATTAAATATAATTAAAATACCCAGTAAAAGCCCGTCAGGAGCGATATGGTTAGATCAAAGTTGAGCCAGGCCAGCTGCTTGGAATAGGTGGGTCTTAAGCTTAATACGAAAGGAGCGGAGGTCAGAGGTATTCCTAATATCCGGAGGGAGGTCATTCCACAGGGCTGGGCCCGCCACAGAGAAGGCTCTACTCCTAGGCGCCGCCCCCCGACACTGTCTAGTTGACGGCACCTGGAGGAGGCCCTCTCTGTGCGAGCGGATTGGTCGCAGGGATGTATGGGGCAGAATACGATCCCGCAAGTAACTAGGTCCTGAGCCATGGAGCGCTTTAAAGATTATTATCAAAACCTTGAAACACATGATCCCCTTTTGCAAAATTCTGACAAGCTAAAGTCAATGGGGAATCCAGGTTCACTTTACAACCATGTTACTAACTTAATAACGGCAGCAATTCACTTAGCAACTGTGGCAAGGGAGGTCGTAACCCGGGGCAGAATTTACGTAGCAGTTGTTTCACTTAGGAACGGAAATTTTGGGTTCAGTTGCAGTCGTACGTTGAGGACTATCTGTACATACAAAGCTAATCCATGTCTTTTCTATGCAGTCTTGTGGGTCCAAATGTGCTTCACACACACACACATATGCGCAACCGTGCCCCTCTTGCTGCGTTTGGCCAACCTTTGCAAGAAAGAATGTCAGTCCTGCTCCCAAGACCTCTGCAGCTTGAATGGAGTGTAATATTTTACGAAGGATTTAATTGTAAAGTAAATTGACTGTACATTGCCGCCCCAGCCATACCTGCCACTTAAGTCTTAATTACTCTTTTCCCTCAAGATACCGATATATTGCCCTATTCTCCGAGATTGCCATGGCTACAGCTGCGTAACCTAACATTTGTGCACATTCCAAGTGTTTCTCTTTCCATTGATTTCTGACATTTTCATTCTTCGGCTGGCTCTTGTTTCTGGTGTTTTTGGGTACAAATAGGGCAGGCACCTTGGATTCAGGAAGGAGATTTATCGATAGAAAAGAATATTTGCAGCTCAGGGGTTGAGCTCTGTGGGAGTCCTTGATGGTCTCTGAGCTTTGGTGCTTTTCTGGCAGACGTTTCATGACCCAACTAGGTAACATCATCAGTGCTAGAAGGGAGTGGGACATGTGGAGGGGAAGAGGGGGAGGAGGAGAACTGTGGGGTCCTTGATGGTCTCTGAGCTTTGGTGCTTTTCTTGCAGACGTTTCATGACCCAACTAGGGAACATCATCAGTACTAGAAGGGAGTGGGATTTGTAGAGAAGAGGGGAGGCAGAGAACTGTGGGGTCTTTGGGGCTCTCTAAGTTGTGTTGCTTTCTTGCAGATGCTTCTTGACCAAACTACATAACATTATGAGTGCTACATGCTGCCTTAGATACCTGCACCAAATCCTACACCCTTCTAGCACTGATGATGTTGCTTAGTTTGGTCATGAAACGTCTGCAAGAAAACAGAAAGCACCAAGGACCTCATAGTCATTCTCCTCTTGCTCCTGCTCCTCCTCTCTGCAAATCCCACCCCCTTCTAGCACTGATGATGTTACCTTGTTGGGTCATGAAATGTCTGCAAGAAAACCACCAAGCTCAGAGAGCACCAAGGACCCCACAGTCATCGTTGTCATTGTCCTCCCCTCCCTCCTTTCTGCAAACGTTTCGGTGTGCCTCCATCGACAGGAATGGAGAAATCTGAAGACTAAAAAAAAAAACAGAACAAAGCGTTAAAAAGTGACAGGATTTACACAGCTCCTTACCAAGCACATCTAAATCATATTAAATTAAGCAAAGTATCTTTACCGTCCCTAACGTTTGAGCACCCCTAATCTTTGGAAATTTCCAAAGTTGAAAAACTTGACACACCCTACAAAAAGCTGCTGTTTTCCCCTCTAGATTTTCTGGTTGAAAGGCTTCCCAGAGATGGAACCCCCCCCCCTCCTCTAAATTAAACATTAATCGGGAGGTTATATGCTGGCTAAAGGCAGAGAAATACCATCTTCTGCCTGGAGCCGTTAAGATATTTAATAAGAGTTTTGACAGAAAATGTCACAGGTGTGAAATGGTCTTTAGGCACGTGTTTTGCAAAGGTGATCATATGGTAGCTTATTAGCCTAACCGCTGTTAAGTCATTTATCCTTGGTGGATGCCTTGAATCGAAAACGATAGAAAGAACCGATCAAATTTCACCAAATGTTTGCATCAGTGCGGCTATTCTGACTGAGGCCGATATCTGCAGAACTTGGCCAGGAGTCCTGGAGAGTCACGAACCAATTAAGCGAACTGATTGTTTCCTGCAAACTCCACTCCCCTTTCACTCTTCTATTTCCTCTGGGAGGGGCCATTCATCGTCCACCTGTGGCCTCACTCCCAAGTTAACCCCCCTTCTTTAGCTGTTCCCTTTGTCTGGCAACTCTGCGCATGCGCACACTGGGAACAGGCTCCAGCTGTTCTTCTGCCTCACAGATGTCTGACTCTGAAGGCAGCTGATAACTGGCATATGGCCTTGGCCCCATCTCTGCTTCCGACACAGAGCCCTCATCAGATCCTTCCCCAGACTCCAGGACTGGCCCAGGTTCCTCCCCAACCTCCTCACTGTCCGAATCTGCTGCCAGCTCCGCTGTCTGCTGGAGGGCCACAACAGCAGCCCTCCCCTTAACGGCGTTCGAGAACCGGTCTCTGTTATTAATATTTACTGGCGGTGATGGTCTTATTGATCTCCACCATGTGGGTCATGGCGTGTCATTTATCCTTTGTCCCCAAGTGATGTCTGGATCAGAGCAGGACCAATTTCCAGCCGTTAAATTAATCAACTCGAGAGTCCCCCTTCCTCAAATCCAGCAGAATAATTTAGGTTATCGAGGCAGAGGAAAAACCTGTCCGGATAGCAAAATGAAGCAAGAAGGTCTGAGGAGAAAAAACAAACAAACCACCGGATTTTAACACCTTTCATGGGTGAAAACAGGAACTTTGAAAGGACCTCTTGAACAGAAAGAGGGATGTAAGGCTTTCGAGGTCAGCATCCATTGGGAAGTGTGGAGCTTCAGGCTTTAATGACCCTGGCCTAGACAACCGATTTTCGGATGTCTCACTGTCAACTATGGTTAGCATCTTCAAAGACAAAGTGGCCTCGATAGAAGAGAATATTTGTAGCTTAGGTTGTACACTGCACTGATGATGTTACCTAGTTGGGTCATGAAATGTCTGCAAGAAAAGCACCAAGCTCAGAGATTACCAAGGACCCCCACAGTTCTTCTCCTCCTCTTCTTTTTCCTCCTCTTCTTCCTCCTCCTCCTCCTCCTCCTCCTCCTCCTCTCCACAAACCTCTCTCTCTTTTAGCACTGATGATGTTACATAGTTGGGTCATGAAATGTCTGCAAGAAAAGCACCAAGATCAGAGATTACCAAGGACCCCCACAGTTCTTCTCCTCCTCTTCTTTTTCCTCTTCTTCTTCCTCCTCCTCCTCCTTCTCTCCACAAACCTCTCTCTCTTTTAGCACTGATGATGTTACATAGTTGGGTCATGAAATGTCTGCAAGAAAAGCACTAGGCTCAGAGAGCACCAAGGACCCCATAGTTCTCCTCCCCCCACCCATTCCCCTTCTCCTCCTCCTCTCCACATGCCCCAGTCCGTGCTAGCACTGATGATGTTACCTAGTTGGGTCATGAAATGTCTGCAAGAAAAGCACCAAGCTTAAAGACCCCCAAGGAGCCCACACTTGTTGTTCTGCTCCTCGTTCCTCCCTCTTTTCTCCCTCCTCCTCCTCCTCCTCCTCCTCCTCCTCCTCCTCCTCCTCCTCCTCCTCCCATTATCACCATTGAATTACATTTCTCGCAGTCCTCACCTAGACATTTTAGCCAAACTGCTAGAAGAAGAGCACTTTTCATCCCGGCTTATATTAAGATAGGGGTGAAATTTACCCAAAGGCGATGACGAAAGACATCCTGCAATGAATTCGCTTAACAGCCGTGTTCCTGGCTTAACGACTGCTGCGATTCACTTAACAACTGCAGGCAAGAAAGATCGCGAAATGGGGCAAAACCCACTTTGCAGCAAGAATTTTGGGCTTCAGTGGCAGTCGTAAAGTCGAGGACTAACCTCTATTTTTTTCTGAGAAGGGGGGGAAAAAAACCCCTAGGTTTCTTGATAGCTTAGCGCAGGGGTGTCCAAACTTGGGAACTTTAAGACTTGTGGACTTCAACTCCCAGAATTCTGGGAGTTGAAGTCCACAAGTCTTAAAGTTCCCAAGTTTGGACACCCCTGGCTTAGCGTGACACCAAACAAAGGCAGAGAACACGGCCCCCTTTTTACACCCAAGATGTAAAAGGGATAGGTAACATGAAGGAGTGGGCAGACAGGAAATAAAAACATCATAAAAGATTCTTTTCCCCCCTCTCGGTATCCAGTCCTCCACATGTATTTTTGGTCTCTCTTCAAAAAAAAAAAAAAAAAGATCCTTTAAAAAAAAAAACAGCAACAACCAAAAATACTAAAAAAAACCTCCTCGGGGATGATTTGCTGTCATTTGTCAGCTGGATTTCAAAGCTGACAGAAATAAATCAGGTGAGGTGGGGAATTGAACCTCAGTGCAATCTGAAAACGTTTGATTGTGTGCAATTCCGCCTGCAATCTCCCAAGCATCGCAGAGAGAAAGAGACCTTATTTGATCAGAGGAGAAATTACAGGCAGGTCCTCAATTTTACCCTCTTTTGCTTAGCGGCCGTTTTTGACACTCCTGCAGCATTCCCCTTGGCCTCGTGAGCAAAATCCGGACACTTGGCAGCTGAATAGGATAACAGTGCTGGAAGGGACCTTGGAGGTCTTCTAGTCCAACCCCCTGCTCAGGCAGGAAACCCTACACCACTTCAGACAAGTAGTTATCCAATCTCACCGTAAAGACTTCCAGTGTTGGGGCATTCACAACTTCCGGAGGCAACTTCTGTTCCACTGATTAATTGTTCTCACTGTCAGGAAATTTCTCCTCAGTTCTAAGTTGCTTCTCTCCTTGATTAGTTTCCACCCATTGCTTCTTGTTCTACCCTCAGGTGCCTTGGAGAATAGTTTGACTCCCTCTTCTTTGTGGCAACCCCTGAGATATTGGAAGACTGCTATCATGTCTCCCCTAGACCTTCTTTCTTTTAAACGAGACATACCCAGTTCCTACAATCGTTCTTCATATATTTTAGTCTCCAGTCCCCTAATCATCTTTGTTGCTCTTCTCTGCACTCTTTCTAGAGTCTCTGCATCTTTTTTACATCGTGGCAACCAAAACTGGATGCCGTATTCCAAGTGTGACCTTCCCAAGGCCTTTTAAAGTGGTATTAACCCTTCACGTGATCTTGATTCTCTCCCTCTGTTGATGCAGCCTAGAAATGTGTTCTAGGAAGGTCATAAAAGGGGGCGAAGCTCACCCAACCAATGCCTCCCTTAGCAACAGAAACCTTGGGCTCCGTGGCAGTCGTAAGTCGGTTACATATCGTTTTTAGATTTTTGCTTTTGCTCCGACTTCAGATCCAACTTTTCTTCCCTCCGGCGCGAAAGCATTTAAAACGTCTTTATTATTCCTGAGATTTGAAAGATCTTGCAGAGAAAACATACCCCGGAAAGCTCTCTGCTTCTGAGGGTTTTTTTTTTGTTTTTTTGTTTTTTTGAAATGAAAGATTAAAAGCAGGATTTATTTTCTTTTTTGCATCCTTGGCACAAGGGCCATATGATCCTTGAGGATAAAATTAAACCTTGTGCCGTTCCTCGACTCCTTAGGGGCTCTTCTCGAAGATAGCGTAATCTAAGAAAAGAAATCATTTTTGTCCGCTTTGCACCCCGCGTGCCGCACATCACACCAGTGGTGTGTGTGTGTGTGTGTGTGAGAGAGAGAGAGAGAGAGCCATGGGGTGGCTGGGATTGGTACCATCTCTGAGCCACTCCACGCAGGGTGCTCCAAAACCTTTAATTTCCTTTTAATCGCCACCCGATCATCTGCCTCTCCTCTCGTCCCAGACCAGCATTTTTGAGAGTCAACATCCCTTTCTCAAATCCCTGGATAAAATGAAAGAGATGGGATCCCTCTATTCGGAGAATTGCGATGGCTCCTTAAATAATTGCAAGGCATAATTCTTCGGGGCTCCGTTGACGGGGGAGCCGTTCGGCATTCCTCATTTGCCATTTGCATTGGGTCTTTTATTTTAAAACTAGCTGATAACCTGGCTATTTATTTATAGGGGGGAAAAGTCCGGACCAAACGTAATTTCTAATGTTGGATTTTTTCCCCCGTACCAGAGGGAGCCCCCCCTTGTGGAGGACTGTGAAGCCATTACCATGGCAACTCCACTGCTCTGTACAATAGAAGCCATTTTAAGGCACAACAGGCTGCATCTTAACAGAACATACACACTCCTGAGGGGTGTTAGGGGTGTCTTACCCCCACAGTATTTTTCTCCAGGGAGTAAATCATCTGTGTACCAAGTTTGGTTGAAATTGCTCGATGCATTCCAGAGTTATGCTAGAACATACATACATATGTGCATATGTAGATGTCTGTGTGTGTGTGTGTGTGTGTGTGTTTATTTCTATCTATCTATCTATCTATCTATCTATCTATCTATCTATCTATCTATCTATCTATCATATCTATCTATCATCTATCTATCTATCTATCTATCTATCTATCTATCTATCTATCTATCTATCTATCTATCTATCATATCTATCTATCATCTATCTATCTATCATCTCTATCTATCATCTATCTATCTATCTATCTATCTATCTATCTATCTATCATCTCTATCTATCATCTATCTATCTATCTATCTATCTATCTATCTATCTATCTATCTATCTATCTATCATATCTATCTATCATCTATCTATCTATCTATCTATCTATCTATCTATCTATCTATCTATCTATCTATCTATCTATCTATCTATCTATCTATCTATCTATCTATCTATCTATCTATCTATCTATCTATCTATCTATCTATCTATCTATCTATCTATCTATCTATTAACCGGCACACCCTAACTATCAGCCTACCAGTCACCACACAGGTCATTTTATTGTCTTTTTTTCCTGTTTAAGACCTGGTTCTGAGACTGTAATGGGTTTAATGGGTTTTAATCCATGACTGATGAGGCTCCATTTGTCTCGTGGTTTCAAGTGACACCCAATTCCCAAAAGCTTTCTTCTCCCCCCTTCTCCCCCCCCTCTGTTTGTCGTAATTTGAAAAGTGAAAACTGCCTGTTGAGAAGCATTTGAATTTTAATTCCTTTGCCCCTTTTTCTGTCTGTCTTCCCCCCCCCCCCCCAAAAAAAAGATGCCGTAAATGTGGCTTTACAAAGTTGGTTACAAACCTAATTAGCTAACGTTAATGCAATCGGTGCCCCAGGGAACCAAAAACTTAATTTTAAGCGATGATGGAAATACCGCCACAGAATTATTTATCTGTTGCCTTGTGTGGATCTCTGCATAAAAGGGAAGCTGTGTGTTTCCACCCGCTGTTTGGCTTCTCGAAGGGCCTCACGTGTTTATTTTTGGCATTTAAGGGTTTCGCCTCTTAATGTAAAATAAATAAATAAATATATATATATATACACACACATATATGTGTGTGTGTGTGTGTGTATGTGTGTGTGTGTATAATGTGTGTGTGTGTATGTATGTATGTATTTGTGTTACAACCCCTGGTATGCCCAAATATGGGAGGGAGCTCACTCCTCCCCCTTTCTGTCCTTCGGCTCATTACAGAGGACCATCCAGGCAGAAAACCATATTTTTATTTTTAATGTTGCCTTTTTATATTTGTGTTGTATTTGTGCTGATAAATAAATAAAGGGAGACTAGTATAGATTCAGGTTCGAATCCCAGTAAGGGTATGGCTAGCTGATGAGAGCTAAATAGCTTGAAATAGATCTATACTAGTCTCCCTTTATTTATTTATCGGCACAAATACAACACACACACACACACACACACACACACACACACACGTTTTCGTAGATTTTCACGGGTGTAGGTATGCTGGTTTTGTTGTATTCGGGTCTTTTCCCGTGTGAGATTGAGATTGTCTTGGCAACGTTTCAGCGAGATCTCACTCGCCATCTTCAGGCTGTTGTCTTTGGCTTAAAAGGCAGCTCCGTTCGCATTTTAAGCCAAAGACAACAGCCTGAAGATGGTGAGTGAGATCTCGCTGAAACGTTGCCAAGACAATCTCAATCTCACACGGGAAAAGACCCGAATACAACAAAGCCAGCATATATATATATATATATTACAGAACCTGTTTTGGCTTTTTGCATCAGTGCCTAGATTCGATGGCAGCACAGAGGGCTTTTAAAGAATCAAAACTGCTTTGGAACTGTTCTTTTTTAATACAGGCAGTCCAATGAAAAAAAGTCACGTAACTCCATTTTTCACACTGTGGCAGCGTCCCCGCAGTCACGTGATCAGAATTTGGCCCCCGGCTCGTATTTAGGACAGTTGCCCTGTCCCAGGGTCACACGATCCCCTTTTGCGACCTTCTGACAAGCAAAGTCGATGGGGAAGCCAGGTTCTCTTAACGACCGTGTCGCTAACTTAACGACTCGACTGATTCACTTCACAACTGTGGCAAGAAAGGTTGTCAAAGAAGGCAAAACTCACTCAGCTATCTTATAGATCAGGGGTGTCCAAACTTGGGAACTTTAAGACTTGTGGACTTCAACTCCCAGAATTCCCCATGGCTGGCTGGGGAATTCTGGGAGTTGAAGTCCACAAGTCTTAAAGTTCCCAAGTTTGGACACCCCTGTTATAGATAGATAATAGATAATTTGGTCTCTTTTGTGGTCGTAAGTCGAGGACTACGTGTTACTCAAAGAACCCAACGCTTTCGGTTATTTTAACACGGGTGGATGACAATTCCCAGAATTCCCTGGCCTGGCTGCGGAATTCTGGGAGTTGCAGTCCGCCTGTCTTAAAACGAGCCAGGTTGACAAATACCGTTCTATGTACTGGCGGCTTGCTCTGAGCTTTTCCCTCCGATCTGAACGTGTTCAGGTCGACACTCCACAGATGTGTCTTGATCCATCCCCAATGAACTTCCTCCTGCTGTACATCTGCAAGCAATTGTATTTTCCCCTAAATTCCCCTTCACGGCTGTAGGTGTGGAAATTCAGCATTTGCAGCTATGGGGTTTAAAGAAGCATGCAAGGTCATCTTTATTTATTTATTAGTTTGTCAAAACATGTACAAGGTCGCAGGTATAAATATGAACGTGGACATGAACATAGGAAGTAAATACAGATAAATGGGGACCGTAAGACTGGGACGGTAGGCACGCTGGTGGGCTTATGCACGCCCCCTTTACGGACCTCTTAGGAATGGGGTGAGGTCCACGCTAGACAATTTAAGGTTGAAGCTATGGGGGGGTTTGAGGATGTAACTACGGAGTCAGGGAGAGCATTCCAGGCGTTGACCGCTCTGTTGCTGAAGTTGTATTTTCCGCAATCGAGTTTGCAGCAAATTTTCCTTGAGTTTGTATCTATGGTTTGCCCCTGTATTATTGAGGTTGAAGCTGAAGGAGTCGTTGACAGGTAGGACATTGTAGCAGACAATTTTGTCTACTACGCTTACGTCAGACCTTAGTCAGCGTAGTTGTAGGTTTTCCAAGCCCAAAGGTTCGTGCCTGGTGGCGTAAGGGATTCTATTGTGCGCAGAGAAGTGGAGGATTCTTTTTGTGAAGTATCTCTGGACCCGTTCAATTGTATTAATGTCCAATATGCAGTGTTTTATTTTATTTCCTTCCCATGTCTGCTGAGACCCCAATCTCTCTCTCTTTTTTTAATCTCCTAACGGTGACGTTATTGCCTAGATTCGTGTATCATTTTAAGCCAGGGTCTTTTCAAATATCGTTCGTCAAACAACAGCCTGTCAAACTTGCAGCTGACAGTAAACCGGCTGACACCCCAGAAGGCAACTTCAAGATCCCAAAGGATCTTGACAGACTTGAACGATGGATCTTAGCCAACCCAATGAAATTGAATGTGGAGGAAAGCAAGGGAAAAACCAAAGGTGCAAGGGCGGATGAGGCGAGGCCTGGCTCAAAAACAGTCACTGTGAGAGGGACCTTGGAGTCCGAGTTAAAGACGAGCCAGCCGTGTGCGGCAGCTGCCAAAAAAGCTAATACGGTCCTTGGTTGTGTAAACAGAGGCATAGAATCAAGATCACATGAAGTATTAGTACCGCTTCATAAATCTTTAGTAAGGCCACATCTGGAATCATGCATCACCAGAATTAAAATTAGAATCAGAATCAGAATAGAGCTGGAAGGGACAGTAGTATATTGTCTTAGAGGACTTCTAGTCCAGCTTCCTGCTCAAGCAATTCTGTACCATTTCAGAACAAGTGGTATATTGCAAAAATGGATTAGGGGACTGGAGGCTAAAACATATGAAGAACGGTTGCAGGAATTGGGTAGGTCTAGTTTAATGAGAATAAAGACCATGGGAGACATGATAGCATCTTCCAATATCTCAGGGGTTGCCACAAAGAAGAGGGAGTCAAGCTATTCTCCAAGGCACCTGAGGGTAGGACAAGAAGCAATGGGTGGAAACTAATCAAGGAGAGAAGCAACCTAGAACCAAGGAGAAATCTCCTGATAATGAGAACAATTAATCAGTGGGACAGCTTGCCACCAGAAGTTGTGAATGCTCCAACACTGGAAGCTTTTAAGAAGAGTCATTTGTCTGAAATGGTAGAAAGTCTCCTGATTGACTAGGGGGTTGGACTAAAAGACCTCCAAGGTCCCTTCCAGCTCTATTCTGAATTGGAGTGGGGGTGGGGGGCACCGTTGAAAAATTGTGTCACATAGAACATTAAGCCAGGAGGCAGGCACAGATTGCAAACGGCAACAACTAGATGGAATCAAATGTTTATTTTGATCATAGACCAGCATGAAATATTGCCGGACAGCCAGATATTAGCCAAAAATCAAATAAACCCCATTATTGGCTTAACGTGACATGATAAACTGGTCCATATGTTGATCGTGCCATTGAATAGCAGGAACTGATCATAAGCATAAATGCATAATATTTTCTACCGTGTGTGTGTGTGTGTGTGTGTGTGTGTGTGTGTTTTGCCTGCTAAACATGTAATAAATATCCCTATACTACGCTTATTTCTGACAAGTGCAAACATGGGCATTGCTCTGGTTTTGCTGTCTCCAGCCATTATACCAGGGGTGTCCAAACTTGGGAACTTTAAGACTTGTGGATTTCAACTCCCAGAATTCCACAAGTTGAAGTCCACAAGTCTTAAAGTTCCCAAGTTTGGACACCCCTGCATTGTACAATTATTTGGGCAACGCTTTTTCTGTCAAGGGAGGCATTGGTTCCACCAAGGCATTGCAGTAAATCTTAGCCCATCCAAATTGTACTAACCCACCCACCCACCCCCTTTTTTTTTTTCTTGGCTACGAAACATATCGTCAAATTGTAGGTTACGGTTCTTTGTCTGCTTCGGGAGAGGGTGCGGCTAAGAAATAAATATTTATTATTATCCCTCTTACTGCCGATTTTCTCATTGTGCATGTCCTAAAATATCCTTTCTTGAGTAAAATGGTAAATAAAGTGGCTGAAGGGGGGGGGGGTGGATTTGAGCTTGGTGGTTTCCTTGCAGACATTTTGTGACCCAGGTAGGTAGCATCATCAGTGCTGGGACAGAGGAGGGGTTTTTGGAGAGGAGGCGGAGGAGGACTGTGGGGTCCTTGGTGCTCTCTGAGCTTGGTGGTTTCCTTGCAGACGTTTCATGACCCAACTTGGTAACATCATCAGTGCTAGAAGGAAGGTGGGTTTGCACTTTGCAGGAATGGGAGGGGGAGGAAGAAAAGAGGAGGAAGAGGAAAAGGAAAAGGAAAAGGAGGAAAAGGACTGTGGGGTCCTTAGTGCTCTCAGGACCTGGTGGTTTGCTTGCAGATGTTTCATGACCCAGCTAGGTAACATCTTCAGCGCTATTAGGGAGCGGGATTTGCAGAGAGGAGGAGGAGAAGAAGAAATAAAAGGAAAAGGAGGAGGAGGACTGTGGGGTCCTTGGTGCTCTCTGAGCTTGGTGGTTTCCTTGCAGACGTTTCATGACCCAACTAGGTAACATCATCAGTGCTGCTGCTGATGTGCTGTTGATGATGTGATAATCATCAGTGCCGATTTGTACTGATGATGTTACTTAGTTTGGTAATGAAACGTCTGCAAGAAAACCACCAAGCTCAGAGAGCCCCAAGGACCCCATAGTCCTCCTCCTCCTGCTTTCCCCCTCCCCTCCTCCCCCCCCATCCACTCCACAAGCCCCACTCCCTTCTAGCATTGATGATGTTCCCTAGTTGGGTCATGAAACATCTGCAAGAAAACCACCAAGCTCAGAGAGCACCAAGGACCCCACAGTCCTCCTCCTTCTTTCCCTCCTTCCCCCTCCTTCTCTCCTCTCCTCCTCCTCCTCCCCTTCCTCTCCACAAGCCTCACTCCCTTCTAACACTGATGATGTTCCCTAGTTGGGTCAGGAAACGTCTGCAAGAAAACCACCAAGCTCAGAGAGCACCAAGGACCCCACAGTCCTCCTCTTTCCCTTCCTTCCTTCCTCCCTTCCTTCCTCCTCCTCCCCTTCCTCCTCCTCTCCTTCCTCCTCCTCCTCCTCCAACCCCACTGCCTTCCAGCACTGATGATGTTCCCTAGTTGGGTCATGAAACGTCTGCAAGAAAACCACCAAGCTCAGAGAGCACCAAGGAGCCCACAGTCCTCCTCCTCCTTTCCCTCCTTCCCCCTCCTTCTCTCCTCTCCTCCTCCTCCTCCCTCACTTCCTCTCCACAAGCCTCACTCCCTTCTAACACTGATGATGTTCCCTAGTTGGGTCAGGAAACGTCTGCAAGAAAACCACCAAGCTCAGAGAGCACCAAGGGCCCCTCATTTCCACCTTGAGCTGCAAATATTCTCCTCTATCGGATTGCATGCAGCTTTCAAAAAAAAAAAAAACCGTGGACAGAATACCCAAGATTGGGATCTGACCGGCACAAGAGAAAACAGACCTATTATTTCTCATGACTTGGAAAATTTACATCTGTTGATGCAATCTAAAATTGCATTTGTGTTTTTTCTGGGGGTTGTTTTTTGCTGCCACCTCACACCGCAAACTCGTCTCCAGTTTGCATTCAATTATTATTTCAAGTTCTCTCTTGACAAGCTCTATTGTCAGGCCTGGTATTTTCCCATCCTGTGCGTGTGAATATTGGCTTTGTGTCTCTTAAGTGGCGTTGATAGGGATTTGAGACAGTTTCTCTAACTCGCAAAGCTCCAACGACGTCAAAATTGTCCTCGTTCCCTTCCGGGAATAATGCCTTATTAATGACTTTAAGTGAAGAAGTAGAAGGAATGCATTAAAAGCAAGAGAAGAATAAAGATACAGAAGGCCCCAAATGCAACTCCAATTTATCTTTCTGGGCTCCTAGAACCCTGAGAATAATGGAAGAATCGAAGGCATTCCGTCTTTCATTGTCTGTTGACAGTACAGGTAATTCTCCTCCTCCTTGTTCTCTCCATAAACCCCACTCTCTTCTAGCACTGATGATGTTACCTAGCTGGGTCATGAAATGTCCGCAAGAAAACAACGAAGCTCAGGGACCCCACAGTCGTCGTCCTCCTCCTCCTCGTTCACTCCACAAACCCCACTCCCTTCTAGCACTGATGATATTCCCTACTTGGCTCATGAAATGTCCACAAGAAAACAACCAAGATCAGAGAGCACCGAGGACCCCACAGTTGTTCTCCTCCGCCTCCTTTTTTACTCCACAAACCCCACTCCCTTCTAGCACTGATGATATTCCCTGGTTGGGCCATGAAATGTCTCCAAGAGCACCAAGGACCCCACAGTCATTCCCCTTCCCCTCCTCCTCCTGCTCCTCCTCCTCTCCACAAACCCCACTCCCTTCTAGCACTGATGATATTCCCTGGTTGGCTCATGAAATGTCTGCAAGAACACCAAGGACCCCACAGTCATTCCCCTTCCCCTCCTCCTCCTCCTCCTCCTCCTCCTCCTCCTCCTCCTCCTCCTCCTCCTCCTCCTCCTCCTCCTCCTCCTCCTCCTCCTCCTCCTCCTCTCCACAAACCCCACTCCCTTCTAGCACTGATGATATTCCCTGGTTGGGCCATGAAATGTCTGCAAGAACACCAAGGATCCCACAGTCATTCTCCTCCTCCTCCTCCTCCTCCTCCTCCTCCTCCTCCTCCTCCTCCTCCTCCTCCTCCTCCTCCTCCTCCTCTCCACAAACCCCACTCCCTTCTAGCACTGATGATATTCCCTAGCCGGGTCACGAAACGTCTGCAAGAAAACCACCCACTTCACAGAGCCCCAAGGACTCCTCATTTTGACCAAATATTCTCCTTTATCAGAACCGCAAACAGTCCCTGCGTCTTAGAAATAATCGGTGTGTGTGTGTGTGTGTGTGTGTGAACCCACTAAAACCAACCCACTAAACAAAAGCTTGATTTTTTCAAGGGAAGCTAGACCGCCTGCCAGCTCCTCTCAGCTCTTCCCTCC